>NC_056678.1:38217618-38530743 GCF_018350195.1 Panthera tigris
TTGTCCGTATGTCCCATCATCACAGGCAGCAGAGTCAACTACATTCGGTTTCAAGAAGTTGACTAAAAGACATCATAATCAGTACAGGTTGTGAGTCACACCGTTCAAGGTATCATTAGGACATTGCATATATATCCTCCATAAAGAAGAGAAAGCGGCTTTATTGGCTAAGGATTCAGTTTCCTATGTTTATCATAAAAATTATCTGGGTAGAAATAGATATACTGCTAAAGCACAACTAATGACTATAAAGAATCAAATATGTTTGGGGTCCAATTATGTTTCTCAAAGGTACTACCCAAAATAAAATGCCCATTAGAAACCAAGAAATTGAATTTCAGTTCTTGAACATCAATGATAATTTAGGAGTTAGCTTAACTTTTGGAGTGCCTGGGTGGCTCAGTAGGTTGAGCGTCCGACTTTGGCTGAAGTCGTGAACTCACCGATAGTGGGTTCAAGCCCTGCATCAGGCTCTGTGCTGACAGCTGAGAGCCTGGAGCCTGCTTTGGATTTTGTGTCCCTCTCTCTCTGTTGCTTCCCCACTTGATCTTCTTCTCTCTCTCTCTTTCTCTCTCTCAAAAATAAATAAAGATTACAAAAAAAAAACAAAAAAAGAAGAAGGAGTTAGCTTAACTTTTAACATTTGTTTAAAAGCCCAAGGTAAGGCCTATTTTAGAACTGTTCTTTGTTTTTGGAAGATAAAGCATAAAGCTTCAAGATGATAGCAGAATAGCCTTTCAGGGTGGACTTCCTTTCTGCTGTTTACATGGTTAACTTCCTGTCTAGAACCTGATAAAGGGCAGGTCTGGGTGGTTGGTAATTGTTAGCACACTCTTTCCCCAATTCCTTCTCCCTTTCTTCATTCATCTAACATTTATTGGGCAAATTTTATTCCTGGTGACATCTAGTAAAACATTTTCCACAAAGAATATCTGAAATTGGTGCCCTCAGCTGTCCCTCCAGGTGTCATTGTATGGTAGTTTGTGTGTCACATCCTAAGTTTTCTCAGCAGAAAAGTTTCATATCACCAATAGCTTCTGTTTTAGCATTTTATTGTTTTGCGAAGAAACACCTGCCATCCTAGCTCTCGAGTGGAACACTGATATCAGGGTTAGATGTTCTCAAACATCATTGCTGATTACTTGGTCGTATTGAAATATCTGGTCTAAGTTCAAAAGACTTTGGCTGGGGCGCCTGGGTGGCGCAGTCGGTTAAGCGTCCGACTTCAGCCAGGTCACGATCTCGCGGTCCGTGGGTTCGAGCCCCGCGTCAGGCTCTGGGCTGATGGCTCGGAGCCTGGAGCCTGTTTCCGATTCTGTGTGGCCCTCTCCCTCTGCCCCTCCCCCGTTCATGCTCTGTCTCTCTCTGTCCCAAAAATAAATTAAAAAAAAAAAAAAAAAAAAAAAAGACTTTGGTAAGCAATTTTTAAAGTACAAAATTGTCAACACAAAATCGTGCATGTGATATTTCTTTCACTGTTTTGTGCCACATAATTTTTTTTCTAACAAGACTGCAAATGCCAAATGTCTTTGTAGGCACGGGCCATGTCTTATTCTTATTTGAGCAATGATAGGCACTTAGTAGGCCCTCAAAAATGCATCTATTGATAGAAGGAATCTCTAACGTTCACTCACTTGTTTCTACTCTTAATTGTAGAACTAAATCCACAGTCACATTGGAAATTCTTTGAAATATATAACATTCTTTTTTTGACAGAGTGATCACTTCAGTGGTTGATTGACTTCAAAGTAGAATAATGAAGTACAGTACAAATCTCCTAATCCAGCCTTGCAATTATAGTGTTTCATATAGTATTAACACTCTATCACTAGAAAATCCCCAGGCAATAATGACTAATAAGGAAGGCATTTCCTGGCAGCTAATGATCAGCATGGAGGAGCTTGCTCTTGACACAAAGCCAGCAGCCCTCAACCCAGCTGGCTACTACCTAAACCGGACATGCCAGGCCTCCCTCTGAGGTTACTGTGTATTTATTTATAAACTGTTAGTACGGTAACAAGAAATGGAAAATGAAGTAATGTTTAGGTGCTGTAAGTTGAAAGTATCTGTGGGTATATGGCACATTCTTAGGACACATTTTTCTCCCTCTGCATGAATAATATGATATATAGTCAATATTTAGGACTTTGAACATTAAATTAAGTACACTTTGGGAAGTATACAGGAGGTTTAAAGGAGATACCAACAACAACAATATAGCTAGCACGCAACAATATAGCTAGCATTCCAAGGTGCCAAAGTCTATGATAAGCACTTTATATGCATTAATTGATTGAATCCTTAGAGTGGCTCTACAAAGTAGGTGCTATTATTGCAAAAGAAGAAACTGAGGCACAGAGAGAAGAAGGCAACTTATTCCAAATCCATAAGTAGTAAACAGTAAAGTTTGGATTTAAGGCAATGAGGTCCAATCCAGATCTCTTGATGCTAACTGCTATTTTATATTATTACAATTCCAACAATAGCAAAACAAAACAAAAACACTTAAGCCATTATTAACAAATTGTGAAAAACCAAAAATCTTGAATGCACTATATTATATTATTTACATATAAGATGGCCTCAAATTTTTCAATAGGAAAATATCTGGAAGTGATGAAAATGTAATTCATTTAACTTATATATCACCCAACAAATGAGACAAAATAAACACTTTTTTATTTAAGAAGAAAACTGTCATTTTGCTATATTAATTTTTCCAGAAACATACAATTAAAATTTCTAAGAAAGAATAAAGAGAAATTACATTAGGAGGCGTAAAGGAAGTTTTCATTTCCAGAAACATATCCCTTACTGTCTGGAAACCTTCTTTAACCTTCTTACTGCAATACTGTCCACTAATTGGAAATTCACTTGAGTTACCAAATTTCCATTATTGAAATGCAAGTGTCCCTAGAGAGTCAAGATAGTCTCCTCATTAGTTACTCACACCAAGGTAAAAATTATTTCAATGAGCTTTCTCTTAATATCTAGCTTAATGTCTAGCCCGGGGTAATTTGAGTTGTAAATGGTAATTGGAATGGGGAGTGGGGAGCTCAGTCATATTGGAACCTGAGAATTTGAGTTGTAGAGGCTTTGAACTCGAGTTGTAGGTACCCCATCCCAGCAGAGTGTCAAGCAGGAATTAGAAAATAGATACAAATCAAAACCTGGAGATTAGAGGAAAGGTTTTTTTTTTTTTTTTTTCATATCTGCAGCATTGTGACTTCCAAATACATTTAAAAGCAAGGGTTTATACATACTCCAGACTCTAAGCATTGGGAAACAGGTGACAGCAGTGTCACTGGACTGAAAAGGTCTCCTACGACTTGGCCTGGCACTGCTGGAGTAGAGCCAAAGCCCAGGTCCGCATTCTCTCCAGGCCCCTCCACAGTGCCCTCTGCCACCTGCCACCTGCTACCACCTGTCAGGTGTTCTCAGCTGAGCTGCTTTCAGGTTCATAATAGTTGGCATTTGAGTTCAGTATCTAAGGAACTATGTTGACCTTTCTCTGTGTCTGGGGTGCATTTTATTGCATAAAAAAATTTCAAAACAGTCTTACCTTGACTCAGAGCATTCTACACGTATGGCACAGGGATTTTTTTTTTTTTTTTACCTAAATAGGGCATGGGGCATAGGGTATAATGCAATACATTCGGGTCTCTGTGTTTACTGGTGTGGTGTAGCACAAAGAAGGACCAGTCTCCTGACATTAATAATGTTTTAGCTACAGGGCTACTACTTGTTGGTTCTTAACCTTTCCTCTGCAACCACATACCTAATGGATGAGGCTCACATGCACATCACTGGCCTGTGGGCATACTGGACTTAAAAATAAATAAACTGAACAAACACTTTTATATTAGAGGTAAAATGTAATGACTATACAACAGTTATCGGTACACTGGTATTGATAAGTCTGTGCTGTGGCAGAGCAGAGAGAAGCTGACTGCAGGCTGTGGGGAGCTCCTTGACAACACTACTGTGACATCATTCTTTTAAGAAGAAAATACTCACCACATGTGGGTAGGTTATAGGATCAACTTCAAACTCACTCTGTTATATTTTTTACAAGTCGATACGACATATTTTTATATTATGTTAGTCATTTTAATACTGTATTAAGAAGTAACAAATCAGGAAAATATAGAAACATACCCTTCACAAGTGATTGTGACTCAACAGCATATTATGCCCCATCATTTTAAATCACTGCGCCAACAAGTTTAAAGACCAGCACCAAATCCAATGTGGATTACTTCTCTATCTCAGAAAGTGTAAAGTAATCCAGAATTAATCAGTTGGGGGTTGGTAATTATTTTAGGCTACATTGCACCTCTCCGAAAAATGAATGTTAAAATCCTAATGCCCCAGTACCTCAGAATGTGGCTGTATCTAGGGCCTTTATTAAAGATGTAATTAAGGTAAATAGGTCATATGCGGAGGGGGCCCCTAGTTCAGCATGACTGAATGAAGTGTTCTTATGAGAAGAGAAGGTTAGAACACAGACACTGAGGGAAAGCTATGCGAAGACACAGGGAGAAGATGACCGTCGACAAGTCAAGAAGAGAGGCCTCAGAGGAGAGCAACCGGGCTGACACTTTGATCTTGAACTTCCAGCCTACAGAACTGTGAGGGAAAAAAAATTCTGTTGTTTAAGCTACGCAGTCTGTGGTGCTTTGTTATGGCAGCCCTAGCCCACTAATATAGTTATGGAATCTAATTGACTTAATTTTCCTATTTTCAGATTCCTGCTCTAGATCTAACACAGTTTACTAATGAAATGTCTAGATTGGGAATCAAATAGCGTGTGCTTTTACTTATCATTTTATTAATTACCTTTGGTAAACTAAAAACTTCTCTGGGTGTAAATCACGTCTTCTGCAAAATCACAGTTTGACTAGATTTTGTCTCCCTTTCCAGCTTCAATCAGAACAACCCTACTTTTATTAATATTTTATATCATGATCTTATGTAAGACTTCACTTGAAAAAGATGACTTAAATTACTTAAGACATTTCTGAAAGCCACTGAACGAAAAGATCCTTAAGACCACAGCCAAATTCTACAGTTCCATGTGCCAACCATCTACTCTCATTTCATTGTCATATGGTAATTGCCAGTAATATATCCTGAAACATACAATATATACTTTGTGAATCTATGATAGGGCTGTATAAAGTCATTACTTTAGTTACTTGAGCCCTTTATATCCACTCAGGACTTTATTTCTGAGTTGGGCAATAGGTATTTTATAATTTGCCAATAAGTGGAAATTAGATTTTATAGCAGGCCTTCTCACCCTCATGACTAATTCAAGATATATCTGAAGGACTGCCTACTTTTTGTCAGATGCAAAAAATAATGTAGGCAAGGCAGGCCTTATAGGAGCACTTTACATTTAGGAAAATTGTTTACTCCGTTGTTTTCTGGATTTCATGGCTTTCAAGCAAAATGCAAAAGTCTGCCCTCTTCTCCAAGATTCTCATCAATTTCCTAAAGCGGTTAATAGTCATAAAATCTAATAAATGTTACTAGTGGCCTTTTGAATCTCACTCAGTAAAGTTTAGATGTGTCTAGGGATGCTTTGTCTTTTTTTTAACCCATTTATCAAGAAGCTCAGCTATGGGGTGAGGACTGGTTTTGAGGAACCACTTTGTTTCACAAAGCTGGTAATGGGGTGAGGATGGGGAGGTTAGGTAGGCCAGGTAAGTGAAGGAACAGAAAAACACTTTATCCTGGGGTGAGGTTGGAAGCAGTGAGACATGGAAAGGAAAGTGAGGAGGGATAAAAATAGTACTGTGTAGAAATAATCCATAAGGTTATTCAACATCTCAATCTGAATTGGTTTGATGTATGAGTCTATTTGTGTAAAGAACAATTCTCCAAAGAATAATGACTACATAGATTCAAGTGATGATTCAACATAAAGATCTCTCCTTGAACAAATCTTCCTTAAAACAAATCACTATTCAAAAAAAGCTGATTTTTAGAGGTTTTAAAGTTGCTGTTTTGGCCGTGATTCTCACCATCAAAGATTGCCAAGATGCAGATACAGAGTATCCTATTAAGCACACAAGAGATGTTTTTAATAATTAACGTGCACATATATTTTCTTTTAATTTCTTTTCTAATCTTTCAAAATGTCAAACATCTGACAATCCCAGAATAAACCAAAATTCACTTTTTTGTGTGTGGGGAAACACTACTTGCTGATGAGTTTGAGTTGGAAAAGTATCCCCTATTGCACATGGAAAGGTGGGTGACAGGGCACTTCCTCTGTAGCACTGTTGACATCCCCCACTGCAGCCCGGATCAGCAAAATTACTATTTAACACTTTATTTTACTTTATGTGTATTTATTTTTGAGAGATAGAGTGAAACAGAGCATGAGCAGCGGAGGGGCAGAGAGAGAGGGAAGGAGATACAGAATCTGAAGCAGCCTCCAGGCTCTGAGCTGTCAGCACGGAGCCCACGCGGGGCTCAAGCCCACCAACCGAACCATGAGATCACGACCTGAGCCAAAGTCGGACACTCAAACGACTGAGCCACTCAGGCGCCCCAACTATTTAACATTTATACCCACCATCCATCACATGGGATACAAGCATATAAGTTTAAAGGAAGGGATAAATTCTTGCCTCCTTTCTGCCAGGCATTCACATCCAGATCAATTAGAAATATTTCCATTTCTCTTCTTAGCTCTGTTCCTCTTCTTTTATACATTTTGTCCATATTTTTCTCACCCATAATTGTAGTCTTCTATTACCTGGCCGAGAAACCCAACCAATAAACAGAGCTGCTTCTGGAGAATTCTGCATTTTGGGGGAAACTCCATGCTTTTCTCCAAGAGTTACACCAGTTTACCCGTGGAGCGTTCACAACAAACTTCAGTGACTCTAAAGGGAAGGCTAAGGACCTCTACTTCCTCCATCCCCAACCCCCAAACCTGCCTGGCTATGTCCTGCCCACAATTTTTGGATTGTTATCAGACAGTAAGTCTCTAGAAAAAGGGATCCAGGGTTTGGTGGCCGCTAGCACAATAGGAACCAAAAAGAGTAACTGGCAACAAATATCACAGTACTGACAATTAGCAAAAGCTCTTGTTTTCCCATAATGCAAAAGCTACTATTATGAGAGATTTTTATTTTTTTAACCAAATATTTTTAATCCACAGGCCAGCACTCTGATGGTTGGACATACTAGATTCTACTTCGTGTAAGTCACACTTGTGTCTTTACATATTTAAATATGTGTTCAAGTCTCCACTTTGTCATAATTTAGTAGTACTTCTGCCAGACTCTGAAGAACTGTGATCACATTACACTGGAATCAGAAGTATGAATGGGTTGCAATTCATTATTTTCTAGTTACCAGGTTTCATATTTCTTCTTAGGCAGACTCTAAATAATTGTGTATTCTTTTGAATTCAATATTTAGTCTGGTACTCCTTAATCCTGCCTTGTTGGAAGGCACATTGGCGGGGGGTGTTGGTGAGGGGGGAAGTTGATCATATTATGTCTCAGACCATTTGAAAAAGTAGAAGACATCACTTCCATTTAGGATACATCCACCATATGCTGCCTGATAACATTTTTTAATTACTTAATCCCCTTTCAGAAACAGTGAGCTTAACTTCTCAATTTGCAAAATTAGAGGCTTTGCATTCCAATTAGGAATTAAACCAGTTATTCCTTTATTTATTTACTGACATGTTTTGATTTCAAACTAATTTAGACTACACTATTTTTGATTGGTTACTAGTATCACATATAAATTAAAATGCTTACAGAAGAATAAGGGGAAATGGGAAATGTGTTATCTCCCAAGTTGAGTTATAAAACTATATATAGCTCTATTCCATCTCTCTATATCAATCTACTCATGGTCTAATTAATTATCAAAAGTAAGATGCAATTACTGTATCTTGGTTTTTTTCATATATTACAAAAGGCATCATTAACTCAGAATTTTGTTCATTAAAACTAAGTACATATATCTTACCAAATAAAATTTTGAAATATTTTTTCAAAACTCAATTGTAAAAACCACAGCCTATAGTTGAATGCGATGTTTGCAATCAAAGATTCAATATAGTAATTATTTCCTATATGTTGTTCCTGTGATTTGTGTTGCTTCTTGAAAATTTGAAGAAAATAATATCTTATATAATGTATATCTATGAAACAGATGTTCAATAACTGATTTAAATTTGTTAGTACATATTTTGTAGTTTAAGCTAAATAGTATTCTTGGAAATTATAACATACATTTCATTAAATATATTCCCTTATCCATCCTTATCTGCATAGTCCACTGTCAATCTTCTAAATCAGTGTGATTTTATTAGAGTTATACACCAAAGACATTCGCTTTCATAATATAGTGAACTCTGAGCTGTAGAATTTTGTCTTAAAGTTAACCTTCCAAAAATATCATGTAGTTCCTATGCTCCAGTCTTTCTATCCACTTTTTTCATTTATTCATCCAACTACTATTTGCCCAGTTTCCATTATATACACAACTCTACTGATTTTTGGAAGTATCCACAGAAAAAAAGTGGACCAAGATCTTGGTCAATGTTCTTGTAACTTGGCAGGAAAGATGTGTTCATACCTAACCATAATACAAATTAGAAAGTAACTGGTATCAGTAAGGTTCTGTATGAGTTTAGATGAGCTCCAAAGGTCGAGGCTCAGAAGGAAATGAAGAAAGGCTTGGCAGAGGAGGTAGTATCTGAAGTGAGACTTCCGATCTGTACAGGCAGAAGTAGCGATAAGAAAACATTTCGGGAAAGACATGAGCAACATCAAAAAGAGAGGAAACTTGTGTCACATGGAGAAAATGTGGAGAAAATGTTCATGAAGAAGAGGCATGGAAAGTACACCTGGAAAGTTTGGAATGGATGGTTCAGGGCCCTTCATGCCTGTCTAAGGTATCTGGACTTTTATGACTAGCCCCACCAGACACAAGCTCCTACCTTTGGCTTTGAGTGTCCTACAAGACTTAGTCTTGACCAACTTTTCCAACAGTGCTTATAGTTGCTCAATTGATGCCTACTGATTTACATTGAAAGTAAATCCCCAACTGTGCATTCCCACGTTCTCTCCAGATGCTGTGTGTTACTTAGCTTTCTCCACACGTAGCTTGAGATCGCTAGTTCTGTGTGTTTGCTCACACAGTTTACTCCATTTGTTGCTTCCTGTCCATCCCGTGTATTAACATGCTCTTTTCCTCATCTTTCATAGTTCATTCTAGATCCCCCAACTAGAAATAAACCTTATCTTCTTTGTATTCTCAATCATTTTTCCAACAGCATTTGTGAAATCCTGCAATATGAATATATTTCTAACTTCTCTATGATTATAAATCCTTAAAAATGCAAAGAGGAAGAATTTGTCATGCTGTCACTGAGTTTCAATGAAATTGCACCAATGGCTATCGATTAAACACCAGAGAATAAAAAAAAAAAAAAAAGATTGGTCTATAGCTAATATGAAATGAACAGCACAGAGACTATGAGCACCAGGGAGGAGAACAAATGTCTCAACCACTCACATGGTTGGCAGACTCAATAAGTGTACAAGGAAAGCTCTGTGCCATGTTTTAAACCTTCTAGGGAAATTAAAAGCTGCACTATGGAAACATAAGAACTTTATAAAAGAATCCTGAAACTATCAGCTAGCTCCTCCTGGAAGGAGGAGCAAAAAGTAATCAAAGAAGTCAAAGAAATTCTACAATTCTGCAACTTAAATTCATCTGAAGCTAGTGGGTGAGTAGTTTCTTGCAAGTCTGCTCTATGAACTCTATCTTTCTTGAGATATTTTTTCATTGCCTGTGCCAGGAAACTGGGAAAACGTTTAACTTACTACAACTGATTGATCCAAAAGTGTGGCAAGGGTCCTGCTATCCAAAAATACCAGGTGAAATAGCAGACTGCCAGATACGCACAGCTGGATATGTTTCGCCTCTTCTGGGTCGTCCAAGTTTACCACATGTCAGTTCAGCAATTTAGGGTGGATTGGAGATAATCCAGTAGAAAGAAAGGGAAAGTTGTGTTGGTTGCTGTCTGCAGAAGTTCTCCTTGTGTTCTTAATTCATCTCTTTCTCAGATGTTTGTGGTTTGTTTGTCTTTTCAGCTGTGGCAGTGGTTAATACTGTTGATGGGAAAATAATTTGTCCAACCTGGGCAGATCTTTTAAAGTTGTAAGTTTACTGAATGTTAATCTGCAGGTGCCCAAATATTAGCTATTTGAAAATCTGTGTCACCATTGCATAAACTCTTCAGATTTGCATCTATCAATGAGATTTGCCAGGTTTTTTTTTTTAATCCTTTACTACCCACTCAGAGTGGCTAAATTTAGATTTGTTCCACTGTCTGCTCTACTCATTTAAATAACTGCAATTGCAAGTTAACCTGCAAACTAAAGATCCATAATAGGGTGCTTATTTAGATCAAGCTGTTTTAAATGTGTATAAGAAATATGGGTATTCTAAGAGTCCCTCAGAAGATAAGGGCAAGGCCAAATTTGGAGAACAAGGGAAAACTACCTTGTTTACTCCTGCCCCAGGCCTGGATGGTTCCATTACTTACAGTTCCTGGATGGAAATATTAATCTATTTCACAGGGTATTTAATCTCTTTATCCAATCAAAACTAAGTGAAAATGTTTTGCCGCATTCCTATCTAACACTTACCCTTCCTGCCTCGAGAAAATCTAACATTGCCTCTTTCTAGTCTTTCAGAGTTGTAAGCATCAAATAATAATGCTAGTGTTTAGTTGTGTATCTAAAGCTTACAGTAGCTTATTTGCTGTTCTGACATAAGGGATATAGAAACGGGTTGGGGCTTGAGACGAGCACTGGACTAGGAGTCGACTTATGTTGCTGTCTTGCCATCAGCCAACTGTACACACTTGGGCAAGATATTTCATCTGTATAGGGTTAAAGATCTCTCAGATCTAACCACTTTCCTTCATTGTCCCTGACAACAGGCACAGAGAAGTATAGTCCTCTTCTGTTTTTGAAGCTTCCCATATAAAAAAGTGAAGACACATCCAAAGAGTTATAAACATTTTAAAACAGTTTAATGTTTATACTTAAATAAATAAACCTAACACACCTAAAACAATGTACTGACTCTTTGTATGACTTCACTTAAAAATAACATCAAGGGGCTCTAGATGGCTCAGTTGGTTAAGCGTCTGACTTTGGCTCAGGTCATGATCTCATAGCTCGTGGGTTCCAGCCCCGCATCAGGCTCTGTGCTGATAGCTCAGAGCCTGGAGCCTGTTTCAGATTCTGCCTCTCTGCCTGTTCCTGCTCACGTTCTGTCTCTTTCTCTCACTCAGAAATAAATAAACATTTAAAAAATTAAAAATAACACTTAAAGTCTAAAAATGTAGGCTCTTTGTGAATGTGACTTGGGCAAGTGGCTACTCCACTTGGACCTCACTTTTGGCCTTACCTCCGCTGACTCCTTTGTCTTCACCTGGGTTGCTAATTTGTAATTGTACTGCCTGAATCTAGTCTTTTCTCCGTGTTAGATCCATCCCTGATTGTGACACAATCAGCCTAATATAAATGTGTTTGACATTCTCCATTTTATACCCTAGTACTCAATCAATATAAACACTGTTAGGATGTCTCTGGAAGGGGACGACCCTGTCACCAGCGCGCCGGAAGAAACTGAAGGGCAACCAATCACAGAACCCCAGCACAACCCAACAGAGAGCCCCGAGAGCCCCGAGCAGCGTGCCTGAACAAACTGAAGGTCAACCAATCACTGAGCGCCAGCACAATCCAACGGAAAGCCCCAAGCGGCTCTCCAGAACGAACTGAAGGTCAACCAATTACCGAGCAACAGCACAACATGGCACGAGAGAAAGTCCCACCTGAGCCTAAACCCGGAACTGCTACAGCTTAAAAACCCTATCCCACCATACCCGGGCGTGACTTCCCTGACTGTCTCCTTGAGTCAGGGAACCTCTTCTGGAACCTTAGTTCCCAATAAAGCCTTAAACTGCAAAAATTCTTTTTGACTCAAACTCCTATCTTTACCCCGCACAACGCCTGACACTAACAAACACCTTCTGTAGTTTTTTTGAACGTCTCATTCTCTCATACATACGTTTTTGAAAAAGTTGTTTTCTTTTCCTAGAATTTTCTTCATCAGATATGGCCTTCTATTGGAGGTTCAAGACATTGGGACTAGAGGACGCCTTCCTTAACACACTATCCTTAGCATGGACGTGTATCTATCCTCCAAAGTGATCTAAAAACACCGTGGATACAAATATCATTATACTTATCATTCTGAATGGTGATGACCAGCCACTTGTTTGTCTTCACACTATACTGTAAACTCCTTAAGGAGACATGTTGTCTTCAATTTCTCTAGCCCTATGAGAATATTGTTTCCCATGAATGGAGATGATGAGTAAATGTCTGTTAATGATTTACTGTAATCTTGAGATACCCCATGAATGTACTTGACTCCTACTAGCCCCAAAATACCTTTGGGATAAAAGGGATTTGAAAGGTGTGTAGTATAGGGCATAGTTATGGCATAAATTCATGAAATAAACTTCCATTCCAATTTTCTCAGCCTTCCCCCAGGCCAACTACCTTTTTATTAGAAAAAAAAAAATGGAGGGGTTCATAGTTTAAATGCTACGTTTAAAATTAAATCTCATTTCTGGGGGACCTGGGTGGCTCAGTTAAGATTAAGTATCTGACTTTGGCTTAGGTCACGATCTCGTGCTGACAGCAAGGAGCCTGCTTTGGAGTCTCTGCCTCCCTCTCTCTCTGCCCCTCCCCCACTCTCTATATCTTTCTTTTTCTCTCAAAAATAAATAAAATGAAAATTAAAAAATAAATCTCATTTCCTTTTATTATGCACATTCTGAAAAGAACTGAAGGCATCTGAAGCCTGACTTTACACATCACATACTTCATATAATTTTAGGTGTTTGTGATTAGTACAGGAGTCTCATGTTCCAGAAAAAAATAATGATCTAATCAAATAATATGAAAAAATATTTGGGATTTCAACGATCAAATTGTTCACCTTTTACCATATTTAAGCCATAACCAATACACTTTTTGCTACAGGTATTCACTAAAATGATTTGGTGGCTAAGGAGAAAAATCAAATTAGATAAACAGTAATAGGATAGAATGATGATTATTCACAAGTGAAATTATAAGAACCTTGCTGACCCATCTCATTTTCCCAAACCTGATTCATAGACAAGTTTGGGGGACTTGTTCAACTGTAGTAAAGTCCATCTACACCAGAAGCTATTTCTGGAGATCAGAAATTCATTCCAGGGGCAAGTAAGGGAATGATGCCAGTGTAAACTGTTTGCTCCTCTCCTGAAGGAGTTCACATTTCAATAGGGCTCAAAGTCCTAAGCTAAACTGAGGAATCCAGGACTAAAGGGTAGCATTTTAAGCATTAAAGAATCAAGAAGGAAATGTGTGTGTGTGTGTGTGTGTGTGTGTGTGTGTGTGTGAGTGTGCAAGCCCACACACACCATTCTCAGTCTACAATGATTTAAGTAAATTTAAAATTTTACCTATGTGTAATTATGGATATGTGAGGCTTCTCTTTTGATAAATTATAATTGAATCTCTTTGAGGACCTAGACGAAGTCTCCGGATTCCCTTGAATTCTCCATTATTGCTTGGCACATAAACATCTAATAAAATGAGCTAATTTATTAATTATTCCTGCCTACTGCAACAGCACTGGTGAACAAAAAAGGTTATATGCTAATGCTGCAAAGTTGTTTCCCCAAATTATGAGCCCCATTTTTTTTCTCTTACTGAGGAAAGACTTAAAATCTAAAGATTGAATCACATGAAATTTCAAGGTTTCTTCTCAGTTTTTCAGCACTATAGATTGGAGTACCCCACTGCTGTGATTTGACCATGACCCTCAGTATTGGCTCATCTCAGGATCCTCAAAAGCAGTGCCTGCCGATTTGCAGTGCACAGGATCAAGTACATTTAAAGTCCCCTCAATCAAACACAAATAGGATTGACTACCTTAAAAATTCAGGTTTTGATGTCAATAACCAAAAAATTATTTCTGGCTCCATTTTCAAGGAAAACCAAGAAGTTAAAAAGAAAGAGAGTGTTAGAATATAAACATTTTAAAATATATTTATAAGCTATAACATTGCATTTTGGCAGAACTTTTCTTTTACAACAGCATGAGATGTTTTGTAGTATTCCAAGTTGACTCTGTAACAATATATTCTCAATATTAATATGTCATTTGGGAATGTCTGAGTTGATGTTTCTCACATTGGTTCCCATGTCATTTACCCATGCTTCCATGCCTACGAAATAATCTAATGTGCACAGGGAAAGAGAAAACAGCACCAGAAGTTTCAGATACCATGACCAAAATGAAAAAACCACACTAAACTTGGGTAAAAACAGCAGCAGCCTGACACTTCTCTAGAATAACTCTGACCATGACCAGAAGAGAGAGGGTGTTATATGCAACAGGAGCCAATGGCGTGCAAAGAACTTGAGAGATGGAGGTAAATGCCAGGAAAAATACAAGTGCAGGATACTACTTTGTACTTTATGGAGCCATAAAAGCTTTATTCTGGAAAGTTCAAAGCCCTTGACAGACATTTCATTAGCCCTCCCTCTCTCCTTTGAGGTACACAGGTGGCAAGTGTAATTATTGTCATTTTTATGAATGGGAAAAAATGAGGCATGGAAGGTTAAGAACACATTCAAAGTTACATAAAAGCACATACACAGAAGGCTACACCACCCCCCTCCCTGATGCTTCCTTAAATGCCTTATGACCTTTTTCACCGTGTTGGTCTTGTATCACGCTTTTCATGAAGGAAACTTCCTTAAAAGATCTCTTCTACTCATTAATGTATGCTGTTTCTAAAATTTAAAAAAGGAAGGGTAGGTAAAAACAAAAACATCAACAACAACAACAAAACCAAGGTATTGGCATATGTCTCAAATAGTCAAATCATTCTTTCAATGCTACTGATATACATCATATATCAAGCTTATTATACTTTGAAGAAAATTTAAGTTTGGTTTCTTGGTGCCACTACTTCCTCTAAAAGTCTCCTTACGTCCATATTGCTCAGCCACATACTCTGATTTTAAAATCTGTAAGTTAAAATGAACTCTTCACAACACTGCTAAGCATCTTAGAAAAGATGAGTCATACAACTGGTGGTAAGTGCCAAGAAAAGAGAATGAACTCCCCTTTTTGACAACTGGCGGGAAACACCAAGTGGCGATGTTGGAACCATGCACTGGCACTCCACCTCCATGTCCTGAAAAGACATCTTTGCTTGGCGGCTCTTCCAGTTGAAACATAAGAAAAATAAATGGTAATAGCAACCAAATGGAGAAAGCTGGAAATTACTAGAGAAGAGGAAAATTTTAACTTCTAAGAAGATATTAGAAAGTGGAAACTTTACAAAAACCCTTTTTGCCAATGAGGTTGTCCAAAAAATCAACCAAATTTATTATAGAATAATAACCAAATTTGTGCATGAATCCGTGATGATGTAAAACCGTACAGTATAAGCATTATTAAATATTTTTCTGTTTAAAGTAAAGCTTCGAGATGAGGCTCTCCACTGCATTTCATTATGTAATGCCATGTTGATTTGGCATATTACCTCAGATATGAATCTAATATAGTTTTGATTTGTTAAGAGACTAAAATGAAACATACCACTTTTTTAATGCCTCTTTCCTATAAGCACAAGGTACAATAAATAACCAATTTAAATACGGTAAGAGTGCTGAGTTAGAGTTTCAAAGATTACCTTTGGGAAGATTATTTTTATCTACTATATGCAATTTAGTTAGGAGAAATATTATGTAGCTAAACCTCCATCTCTATCAGTGCTAACATATGAATTGAAAACTAAACACTTGGTTACCTCATGAGGATAATTTAATGGATTTACATTGTATACTAATATGGACTGCTTTCTTTCACCTGCCTTTATAAATGTACAAAATGGAAACCATTAGACAAAAACAATTGGTTTAGCTTTATCCCATAGGTTACTAATTGCTCTCATATCAATATATGTACACATTTCTATGTACAAATACCACATTTCCCCTTTGTATTTTGATATACTAAAACAAATACAGATTTCTAAAAATTCTGACTTTGAAGCTGCTCTTGGACTATGTGAATGGCTGTCAAATGTGATATTGATTTATTAATAACTCCCATATGTTAAAAAACAATCCTTCACAGACCTTTAACATCTTCCAACTGTTGCAGCTAATTGTTGTGTTGAAATAATTTTCTTGATCATTCTTACCTAATTCCTCTGTCTAAGATTGTATTTACTTACTTATTTTACTTCCTAACAATTCACATTGCTTTGGAGTTCATTTTTTTCTGCAAGAAAATACTATATTCCTGTGGGAGGGAAACACAGTACTTATGTATAATGCAGCTGTGAAACAAATGTAATGCTTTATGCTCTGTTGTAAAAAGACCATCTAAAATCTAATTTCCTAGGGCAGTAGTGAATAATATCTATTTGTATGCTTAACAGTCTTTCAAAAACTTTCTTTTTCCTAACAAAAATGTCCACCGATATTGGTACATGTTATGAAACACCTAGCATGTTATCAGTTTCCAGTACATGATCTATAGCAGTAGTAATATTTGCTGTATATTTGTTATCACTACAAGTATTACTACTATTTAGAATTAAAAAACCCTTTTATTTCATAAATGGCACAACTTAGAAATTTAACTTAAGATGACTGACAGGTGGAAATATTTAATCATTTAAAAAAATTTTTTTTAATGTTTATTTATTCTTGAGACAGAGACAGAGTGTGAACAGGGGTGGGGCAGAGAGAGAGGGAGACACAGAATCCGAAACAGGCTCCAGGCTCTGCACTGTCAGCACAGAGCCCGATGCGGAGCTCAAAACCATGAGCTGTGAGATCATGACCTGAGCTGAAGTCGGACACTTAACCAACTGAGCCACCCAGGCGCCCCGGAAATATTTAATCATTTTAACTCAACCTCAACATTGTGAAAAATAGTATTTTGATTTTTCTTCTGTGCTTTCTTTTCTTTCTAGTATTCTTAAATATAAAGCCTTAAAGTAGTTTTTTCCCTGGCTCTCCATTTCTCTCTCTGTCTCTCTCTCTCTCATAACATATTAAAATACCTGCCCAGTTTAAGGCTCTTCTATAACACATCACTTCCTACATCAGGGGCATGTCCTCCTCCTTCCAAGATACTATTGCTCAGAAAGACACAATTTTGTGTCCTCATCTCCCATCTCCTTGACCTGTCTAAATTCCTGAAATTAATTTTCTACTGCTCATGCCAGGTTTATTCTTCATTCACTTCTTATGTAATGTTCCTAATAATGTGAAAACTTATTAGAGGAACCCAAATATTTCAAAATTTACTAGATTTTGAGCTCTAGAATGGAAGAAGATATATTTTATTTATCTTGATAATCTAGTACCTCATGCACTACCTGTCACATTTTAAGTTTGCAAGAAAATAGCAATAATGATAATAATGATAGTATCTAACTCTTAAAATACCTAATGTGTTTTACACTTTGCAAAGTGTTTTTCATGGAAACTTTACAAGGTCCTTACAGTAGTACTTGATTTTGGAATAGGCAATATTGTTCTCACATCTTAGATATAGAAACTGAATTTTAGAGTAGATAAGCAATTTACCAAGGTGGCAGAACTTGGTCATAAACCTAAGTAGCCTGATCCTGATCCTGTGTTCTAATCATTATACATTTTTCTCAGAGATCATCTTTAATTATTCAGCACACTTCTCTTGAGTCCTGCACAAACCCTACCCTATTTGCTTTGTCTACTGGTTCTCATGATTAACATTAATCCAGAAGTAAATGATTTAAAGAAAGTATGGCAAGTACATTTTTTTTTTGCCAAATGTACTAGATAGCAAAAGATGCTTATAAAATTTTATTTACAAGAATTTTGAGGTTATGTAGAATGTCTGAGGAAAAGGCACCTATCAACATAGAAAAAGGAAGGGCCAACTATTTGCCTCCCTGACCAAGACATATCTTTATTTCTTGATAGAAAAACACGTATCTCTATCCTCAATGGAAGTTGGATACCAATATATGCTGAATTGCAACCAGATTGAACCTGCCAAGATAAAACTAGTGTCACATTAACATCTCTACTAGATTGTCTGATTAAATGTATTTTCCTAAGGTAAAATTGATAGCTGAGATGAGCAATAGGAACATATACTGATCACCTAATCTATATGTGAAGAAGTATTGAGATACATTTTTAATTCAGTTTCTATTCTTTAAGTGTCCAAGGGCACATGCACTTTTGTACTTGATAATGAACATGTGAAGCATCAGAACAGATGCTGAATGTGGACATTTTCTATTATAACTCTAATAAAACGTGACTAACAATCTGGTTCACTGGTAGATAACTTAAAACCTAAAGCACATCAACTATGATGTTGAAAGCATATTAAAAATAACTTATCCTCTGATTCAGGATGCCCTTTGTGACTTCACAGTGCCACCCGGTCATGTTTAGGAACACTGATTATAAACTACAGTCCTGAAACTCAACAGAGGTATATGCATTGTAGTGAAGAGCTGGACCCATAATCCCTGAGTTGGTCTCTTTGTTCTACAGTCTTTACCAGCTCTGTGCCTCAGCTTTCTCATCTGAAAAATGGAGATGATAATATTACCTATGATTCTTAAAGCACCATCTAGCAAATAGTAAGCGCTCTATAAACATTAGTTATTACTGTCATGCTTATGTTATAAAGTAAAAAAATAACTCGAATTCCTTTTGTAACTGGAAGACAAACATTGAAGTTTGGTTTGTATGTGTGCATATGTTCATGTGACAGTTTATGTGCACATATGTGTTTATTTTATTTTGACAAATCTGTAATTTTGCCTATTATAACTAAAAAATGCTTTTTTTTGTTTTCTTTTAAGTTCTTATTTAAATTTGAATTAGTTAACATACAGTGTAATATTATTTTCAGGTGTACAATATAGTGATACAACACCCAGTACTCATCACAAGAGGTGTCCTCCTTAATCTCCATTACCTATTTTACCCATTCCCTCACCTATCTCCCCTCTGGAAATCATCAGCTTGTTCTCTGTAGTTAAGAGTCAGTTTCTTCGTTTGCCTCTATCCCTAATTTTTTTTCTCCTTCGCTTGTTTTCTTTCTAAAATTCTACATATGGTATTTGTCTTTTTCTGACTGACTTATTTCGCTTAGCATAACACTCTCTAGCTCCATCCATGTCATTGCAAATGGCAAGATTTCATTCTTTTTTATGGCTAATATTCCAGTGTGTGTGTGTGTGTGTGTGTGTGTGTGTGTGTGTGTGTGTGCGCGCGCGCGCACGCCCGTGTGTCTCATCTTTATCCATTCATCAGTCAATGGACACTTGGGCTGTTTCCATAATTTGGCTATTACAGATAATGCTGCTATAAACAGTGGGGTGCACGTATCCCTTTGAATTAGTATTTTTGTATTCTTTGGGTAAATACCTAGTGGCACAATTGCTGGATCATAGTGTACTTCTATTTTTAACTTTTTGAGAAACCTCCATACTGTTTTCCACAGTGGCTGTACCACTTTGCATTCCCACCAACTGTGCAAAAGGGTTTCTTTTCTCCACATCCTCACCAACACCTGTTATTTCTTGTGTTTTTTATTTTACCCACTCTGACAGATGTAAGGTGATATATCATTGTAGTTTTTTTATAATTTTTTTTATATTTATTTATTTTTGATAGAGACAGAGCACAAGTGGGGGAGGGGCAGAGACAGAAGGAGACACAGAATCCGAAACAGGCTCCAGGCTCTGAGCTGTCAGCACAAAGCCCGATGCAGGGCTCGAACTCACAAACTGTGAGATCATGACCTGAGCCGAAGTCAGACACTTAACCGACTGAGCCACCCGGTCCCTCTCATTATAGTTTTAATTCATAGTTCCCTGATGAGGAGTCATGTTGAACATTTTTTCATGTGTCTATTGGTCATATCTATGTCTTCTTTGGAAAAAAAATGTCTATTAATGTCTTCTGCCCACCTTTTAATTGGATTGTTTTTGAGTATTAAGTTTTATAAGCACTTTGTATATTTTGCATATTAACCCTTAACTGGATATGTCATTTGTAAATATCTTCTCCCATCCCGAAGGTTGCCTTTTAGATTTGTTGAGTATTTCCTTTGCTATGCAGAGGCTTTTAATTTTGATGAAGTCTCAATAGTTTATTTTTGCTTTTGTTTCCCTTGCCTCAGGAGACCTATCTAGTAAGAAGTTGCTATGGCTGATGTCAAAGAGGTTACTGCCTGGGTTCTTCTCTCAGATTTTTATGGTTTCAGATCTCACATTTAGGTCTTTAACCCATTTCGAATTTACTTTTGTGTATGGTTTAAGAAAGTGGTCTATTTCATTCTTTGGTATGTTGCTGTCCAGTTTTCCTAACACCATTTATTGAAGAGACATTCTTTTTCCCACTGCATATTCTTTCCTGCTTTGTGGAAGGTTAATTGACCATATAGTTATGGATTTATTTCTGGGCTTTCTATTCTGTTCCATGGATTTATGTGTCTATTTTTGTGTCAGTACCATACTGTTTTCATCACTACAGCTTTGTAATATAACTTGAAGTCCAGAATTATGATGTCTCCAGGTTTGCTTTCCTTTTTCAAAGGTTTCTTTGGACACTTAGGGTCTTTTGCGGTTCCATACAAATTTTAGGATTGTTTGCTCTAGCTCTGTGAAAAATGTTGTTGGTATTTTGATAGAGATTGCATTGAATGTGTGGATTGCTTCGGGTAATATAGACTTTTTTTTCCAACAAAGGTTTTTTTCATATTAATTAATTTATTTTTTAATTTATATCCAAATTAGTTAGCATATAGTGCAACAATGATTTCAGGAGGAGATTCCTTAATGCCCCATACACATGTAGACTATCCCCCCTCCCACAACCCCTCCAGCAACCCTGTTTGTTCTCTATCTTTAAGAGTCTTATGTTTTGTCCCCCTCCCTGTTTTTGTATTATTTTTGCTTCCCTTCCCTATGTTCATCTATTTTGCATCTTCAATTCCTCATATAAGTGAAATCATATGATATTTGTCTTTCTCTTACCAACTCATTTCACTTAGCACAATACCCTCTAGTTCCATCCACATAGTTGCAAATGGCAAGATTTCATTCGTTTTGATTGCCGACTAATAATCCATTGTATATATACGACATCTTCTTTATCCATTCCATTCATTCGTCGATGGACGTTTGGGCTCCTCAGAACATTAAAAATAGAACTACCATATGGTCTTGCTATTATTCCAATTTTGTGTTTTTTATCCAAAGAAAACAAAAACACTTGCTCTTATAGATGTCTGCAAACCCATGTTCATTGAGAATTATTTATAATGGCCAAGACATGGAAACAACCTAAGTGTCCCTCAATGGGTGAATGGATAAGACATTGCAGTATATATGTACAATGGAATATTCTTCAACCATAAAAAAATAATGAAATCTTGCAATTTGCAACAACATGGATGGATAGACTGCCAAGGCATTGTGCTAAGTGAAATAAGTCAGACAGGGAAAGACAAATACCATATGATATTTCTTACATGTGGAATCAAAAAAAAAACACATAAAACAAAGCAAGGCTATAGATACAGAGAGAAGATTGGTGGTCAGGGAGGGTATGCAAGAAAAGGATGAAGGGTAAAAAGATAACAAGAAAAAAAATTGGGGGAGGTTAAGAGATGGTAATACATAAAATGAGACTAGTTGTGAATTAATTATTAAGGCTGAATAATAATTAAGTTGGAATCATTATGCTATTCTTAAAAAAAAAGAATGAGTTGCTCTCCTTTCTAAAACTCTAAAGGACATACTATTTTCATACTTTTTTCTCTAATTCAGTGAGATATTGTTTTATATGTTCTGCTTCAAGAGGAGAGGACTTTTATTTTAAATTTCGTGGTTGAGCAATGCATATGTAAGCTAAATGGAAATTTTTTTCCCTGCTTGGGCTCTTTGCTGATGGGTGCTGAAAATGAGATTAGAACTGAATCCTGAATGCCTAATGAGGAGCAGATTTTGATATAAAAACAGAATTCTGTATTTGGTTATCTTTGATCTAAGACCACTAAAAGGAATAATAATTGTGGTTATAGACAAATGTCTGTTAAAGATGGGCAAATTAGACATAAAAAGTAATCATGGACTCCAAATATCTAAACCAATTTCTTAAAGAAATACATTAAGTGTGAAAATATTTGACTTTTTTTTTTGCTTGCCAGTGGTTTTTCTCCTATCTGTCAGCACTAAAAGCCCTGACATGCTATAAAAGCCTGTTTTGTCAGTCTCCAATCCCACAGGAAAGAATGCAAGGGACCCTATGGATACTAAATTTATACTAAATTTATAACTCCAGATATGTAGGCTTAGATAAGGTTTTGATAAGCATTCAAGCATTTTGTTGACTAACCACATCAAATCAAAGCTGTGAATTTCGCCAATCACTAATGATTTCAAGGAACTTGGATGAGATCATTGCCTACAAATCTCCAGGGGTTTAAGGCTTAACCTAGGTCCCTTGAAGGTAAAAGGCAAACCCCCTCTTGGCTGAGTCTGCTGGTTGGTTTTGTGTAATTATCAAACAGGCCTTGGGAATCTGTCCAGCAGTGGTCCAAAGGGGAAACATATGCACTTCACTTACAGTTAGCACTGCAGCTACCTTGGAGCAGGAGAAAATCAGTAGGTTCGTGCTTATGTAAAATGCTTTCAGACCTTAACTCTGAACCAGTCCAACAACCTTTGGCATTGGGGTTGGTGAGGTGTCTAAGGGCACTTCATCTCCAAGTGCTGGTTCTAGGAAAGGCACAGGAAATTAGTTAAATGAGGCAGTGGAACTCTCAGAAACACTCCTCTGGATACTGCGTTCATGGGAGTGGGAGCTAAATTATATCTAAGGGATGGGAAATGTGGCTCTGCTGCTGTAACTCAGCAGAGAGCCATCAGGAGTCTCTGGAACTAAAGGCTCTCAGAATTCCACAATTTCAGGTGGCAGGTGGCTTGCAAATGTGCACTGGTCTTATGTATAACAAGCTCCCACTTCTGTAATCAAACAATTGGAAAGCTTCGTATGAAAAATAATGCATCATAGATGCAGAAGTTTTCATTTGTACTTTAAATGTTTTATTGATGCAATATAAAGGTACCTTCTCTTGACTTTAATCCTATTAGAAGCCTGCAAAGAATGGACAGCTGTGAAGGCAAAGTAACCTTGCCCTCCTCATGTGTTGTAATACCTGTGCCCGGGTCTCGTGATCATTATCCTTGCTTGTGTTTGAAACCAGTTATTAATATTATTCAAATATCACTTCAGATGAACTTACTGAATTTGATTTTAAAAAGTACTTCTTAAAATATATTTTGAAAGGTTTTTTTGCCACAAATTGAGGAAGAAATTGGTATTAAGAACTCGAGTTACATGATATATATTAGTAAAGTGATGTGTCAATTTAGAACATTTATGAAGAATTAGTTCTTGATGTATTAGAGATCCAGAATATAAGTAAAGCATATCCCCAGGTTTGTGGTTTATTCTGAACTCCAGGAAAAAAAAGGGCTAAAGACTGCAGAGGTGTTGGGATATTACAGATTGTCCTTAATCCAACAGTTTTCAAAAGTCTTGGTTTGTTTTAAAGAAAGCACACCACCACAAGTGCCTTTTATTCCTCAAGTTTGGAAAGAAATTCTGTGCTTTCCCACTAAACAACCCCCAATCCTGAGTGTGCACTCTTCCTGCTAGGACATGAGATTTCTCCCTGAAATATCTGAAAGACATAAGTGCTTTGGAACTTTTTAGCAGAAATAAATCTCTGTCTGTCATAAAAATATCATGAGCTCAGCCAAGCCAGGATCAATAGCAGTGCCTAGGGACAGGTGGATTAATCAGAACCACGAACCCTTCCTTCTACACCTCCAAGAGTACCTTCCATTTCTGTCAAATTTAAACAATTTGCCTATAATGTGAAAGCATCTACACAGAATATCCTTAACATTCAAAAAGGTGTTCCTTTTACCAAAATAATTCTTTTTTTTTGGCTGTGTGCATAAATATTCTTATTTTAATCACCTATTAAATTTTCCTTTCCATTCTTCAACTAAATTATTTAGTAGATACATTAATCTGAGCTTTTGTTTGTGCTCTAATGCTTTTCTGATGGGCTTGGCCTCCACAGATACCCTTTTAAAAGTTGCATTTTGTGCACCTCTTTTAGATAGCTCTTGATATAACCAGAGACAGGTATGGCTGGAATCAGCTGGAGATGTTTACCATCTAAGTGGAATAGAACTAGGTTCAGTATTAACTCCTGTGCTTTCCCTGCCACTAATGTTAATACTTTAGGAACATGTGAAGGTGACAGTGACATTAGGTAGCCCAAACTCCTCATCATTCAAAAGGCTACCAATAACAACTGATATACCCTCTGTTGAACTCATTTTATTCTTATATTCTTGCTTCTTCCCATTATTGTTCTCTGGCTAGGAATCTCACTGCTCCTTCTTTCCTTTTTCAATCTTAGTTCCTTCTATTTGGTTAACTTGACCCAAAGAAGCTTAGGGTGAAACAAATTCTATGTTAGGCTGGAAATTATGGGAAACAACTTTGGATAATTTTCCAACCTCCCAGACAATGGTAAGGGACATCATACTTGCAGCTATTTCTAGGTTGTGGATGTAGACAATAATGTTTAAAAGTATAACAGACATTTAGCAAACAAAACCAGCTATTGAGGTCCAGTTCCTATTCCTAGGATTTGGGTAGATAGTACATACATACTCTTCTATATCCAGCCAGCTGGCAATCATGAAACTATTTTTACAATATCACTTATTAGATTCATTCTAAGGATATATCCTATGATCCTTTCTAATCAGAGATCTTACTGGTTTATGTCACTAATGGAAAACCCCAAACTGTATATTTGCTCTAGATTGCATACCTGCCCTTTTCCTCCCATTGGCACAAAGCTGAATCCATTTTTTTCTGTTTATCACAACCTTTTCTTGTCCTTTCTTTCTAGTTATTCATTTTGTTTTCCTCCTCAGGTCAAATCTAAAACCTATTCTATCTACAAATTTCTTAATTTCTGAGTACTTTGTTACCTTAGTATCTCACATGGTCTTCTTAATTTTCCTCACTTGTGCCCTAGAATCTTATTTTTCAAGCTTACCATCATATGGATTGTTCCCCTATTAATCTTTCCAGTAACTTCAGTACAGTATTTTGTTTGCCTACTACCAGTGTTATCTGGTGATTCACATCTTTAAGTCTCTGCCTAGCCAGATTCCGTACCTCAGTAGATGCAGATTTTTTTTTGTAGACATATAATCATGACATTGTCCGGGAGGTTCCTCTCTAGAAAATCCAAGAAACCATTTTTACTGGACATCCTGGGGCAGGTGCACAATTGCCACTAGAATTATCCAAGCTTGTCAGGACATGTGCAGTACACAAGTCCTTGGTACACAGATAGACCACCCAAGTTATTACTAGCATAGAGGGTTGTCTTTCTTCTATGAAAATTATGGTATTCTTCCCCTCTGGGGATCGGGTGGTTTTGTCTTTTTGCTTGCAGGTGACCAACCCCCACCTGAAAAAAATCCCACATATCTCTGGTTTACAAATAGATGTTTCTTTGCTTAGACAGTAATTACTGTTTCCTTGCTATTCAAAATAATACTGCTCATAGGTCTTTGGTGTGTCTTTTTAGCCTTGATTTGGTCTTTGTTTTTCCCATTTTGAGACACACCTGTTTGCTTTTTAAGCCATATTTACATGTGCGTTCCAGCAACATTGAATTGTTGACAGTATTACAGCAAGGTTGGTGGACTGGTTGCATTCCACAGCTTTGTTGTGGGTGGTCCTGTCTTGTCATTGGCTGTTGAACATGACATTAAGATTATATTCAGAAAACTACTTAAGAAGCATTGAGTGTTTTCCACGGCAGGTCCAAACAGTATTTTGTAGAACATCAGTTAGATGGCCAGTTAATGTTCACTGGTATCTACTCTCCTGCAAGCTGGCTCTTATGATGTGGTTTCCAAATCCTTTGTGCATATTTATAAGTATTCTTCTAACTGTAGAATCAATGTAGCTACGATTGATACTCATCTTTAAGTCAAGTGTGTGTCAGGTGCTGGGGCAGCAGCAGAACAGGGATGTAATGAGATCCTTGCATGGATCTCACCTTGGTGAATCCAGGAGGGTTTCATAGAGAAGATAACTGAACCGAATCATGAAAAATGGGAGGTTTGAGGGAGATGGAAGTGGAGAAGGTGAAGGGAAATCTAGTCACCAGGAACAAGTGTAAAAACTCAGATATCTGATTCAGCATAACATGTGTGAGGAAATACAAACAGCAATGGTGATTCTATTTGTTTACTATGTGTCAGGCTCTGTTATAATTATATTATCAACATTATTCAGTGGCCTAAAATTCTTTGTGGTATAAGTTAGAATGTTGACAGATGGAGTGGATATTGATCGATAGTGAATGTATACTTAACTCTTACAATATCCTTACAATAAAATCATCTCCATTTTATAGACAATAAAACTAAGAATCACAGATAGAGACACACATCTAGTACATATTAAAACTATCTCCAATGTCCATGTTCTTATTCCTATCGGACACTATGCTTCTGTCAAATCCTATTAATATGACACATTACATTCACAAGTCATTAAAGCAAATTGTAGCTTCTTCAAAGTCAGTAACTATATCTTGTTATCCCTTTCAATTCTCTTAGTGATTAAAACCGAACACATTTAATAATGATATTATTATAAAAACTGCTTTTTATCTCTGGGTCAAATACAGTGGCTTAAAAGTTTTAAGTAAGTCTTTTTTAAAAATTATTTTTAATGTTTATTTTTGAGAGAGAAGGCAGGGTAGGGGCAAAGAGAGAGGGAGGCACAAAATCTGAAACAGGCTCTAAACTGTCAGTACAGAGCCCAACACAGAGGGCAAACTCACTAACTGGGAGATCATGACCTGAGCTGAAGTGAAACACTTAACCGAATGAGCCACCCAGGCACCCCTTAAGTAAGTCTTTTGATTTCAAGTAGTTTTGCTGATCTATTGACCTCACCCCACTCCACCCTAATACACAGAAACTACAATCAACAACTTTTATAGACATATCAAATCTGGAAAATGAGGTAACAAGGTAAGAAAATTATGATGGTACTAAAAAACATACCACAAACATGTAATAAGTGAATTCCCTGGGCTAGACTTTTTTTTTTTTAATGTTTATTTTTGAGAGAGCACAAGCAAGGGAGGGGCAGAGAGAGGAGGACAGAGGATCCAAAGCAGGCTCCACGCTGACAGCAGTGATCCCAATGTCCGGCTGGAACTCACTAAACCATAAGATCATGACCTGAGCTGAAGCTGGATGCTCAATTGACTGAGCCATCCAGGTGCCCCCACCCCTGGGCTAGATTTAAAAAAATACTAATTGGAATAATATATTGCTATTATAGAAAAAAAACACTTTATCATTTTCTGTCCCTTTTCCTGATTCATATTTTTTCTCTACAAAACACTCATCACTATCTATCCTTTTATTACATATGTATTTATTTATTGTCTTGGTCCAGTATAAAAATGTAAGCTGTATGAGAACAGAATTTTGGAACTTGCATTCCCTGCTGTATGCCCAGTTTCTAGAGTAGTGCCTGGAATGTAGTGAGTATTAAATAAATATTGTTGAATAAATGAATGATTGGTTTAACCAGATGACAGAATATTTTGCAACCATTAGGAAGTTTGAAGATGAAGCGAAAACATGTGTAATACTTGTATCATTTTATTTGAAAACATTTAAAATTACTGGGATCATATTGCAAGTAATTTGAACATCTTATGCTTGCACAAATCAATATACATAAAAATGCAAAAAGAAAATTTTTGGAAGAATAGAAGTGATTCCCATTGTCTATTTCCTAAACTTCCTTTTTCATATTGTTATAGGATTTTGTTTCAATACCTTTAGAAAATCATTATGTAATGCTATTATATAATGACAAAGAAGAATAAAATGCCCATACTAAAGCTTCACATTCAAGTTTTTCTTATTTCTTTCCTTCTGTGTTCTTTGGTTTGGATGCCTCAGGCTATCTGTGCCTAACATCCAGGATGACCCTTGGCAAAACTGTGAATCAGGGCCAGCTTCTTTACCCTCTTTCCTTCTTTTTCCCATTCATAACCCCCCTTTCCTTGATGCTATGCAAGAGATATTTTTCCCTGCTCTTACTAAAGTTCTGCATTCTGGTAATAGTAAATCCATAATTTATCATGTTTCCTAGTGGTATATTTACTTAAAATAAAAAAACTCTAAATTTTAAAACAAAGTTTTGACTTTAAAAATGTAGAATTTGAGAACTTTGGGGCTTATTAATTAAAGAGAAAGCTTGATCTTCAGGCTATACTTCAAGGACAGTACCCTGGCACCTGTACCAAGGTCAGACTCTTCTCTTTTGCTGAGAGCCAATCACACTGGCTTTCTCTGGACTATAAGCACATAACCTGAATTGTCACTTTAGTCTCAAAATCAGTTGAGAAGGGAGCAAGCTGAGCATTTTTTAGCAGCCATGGATAGTCTCTCAATTTGTGATCCACATGGAAGTTACACTTGAGGCATGCAAGCATGTCAAAATATTTCATCTTTGACAAGCAATGCTTTCCAGAATGATGCCTAGTTCTAGCCAGTCAGTGTGGTCTGAACTGTAGTGTCATTTCTGGCAAGAACTTTCAAGCCTGCTTAATGTTAACATCAGTTGCCATAATACACTTTGACACTATTTGGGATTTTCCACTAGGTATTCTGACCTCTCTCAAGTCAAAAATGAAGCATCCAAGAATACCTTAGAAATTGAAAAGTTCAATTATAATCTTGAGTCTACTTGACTCATACTTCAGTCCTATATATGCTACAATCAGTACTATGAAGAAAATCTACAGCTGAAATATTTTCAAACCCAAATTTTGCAAGGAGGAGCTGATTTTTAAAAAAAGATTTTGGGTTGTTTATTCCATTGTATCCACTTAGTAAATTCTCCCACATTCTTGTTTATAATCAAGTGGGATATAAATAAATACATATTCTCCTTTTTATTTCTTTTCCATATATTTTTCTTATATTCATTTACCACATTTTTTTATAAATCTGAGGGTGAAGAGATTCATGGAAACCTTATTCTGCTCTGCTCTTATTTTAAAAATATGAGTTATTAGTCTCTGTGAGGATATGTGTTTTCTCAATGAAACGGTTACTGATTCTAAGAACACCTCTTATACAGGTGATGAGAAACTTGATAAAATAATTGACTTGATCAAACAATCGAAAAATAAAGCTTTTCTTTCCGTAAGACAATTTTAGGTGAGGGGTGGGGGTATGTGGGATAGAGTATGAGTAAAACAGTTAGATCTGTTATTTGACTGATTTATATATCCCCCATATTTTTAAATATTTTTTTAAAATTTGTATATTTTTGAGAGAGAGAGAGAGTAGGGGAGGGGCAGAGAGAGAGGGAGACACAGAATCTGAAGCAGGCTCCAGGCTCTGAGTTGTCAGCCCGATAAGGAGCTCGAACTCATGAACTGTGAGATCACGACCCGAGCTGAAGTCAGTTGCTTAAACGACTGAGCCACCCAATTGCCCCTATACCCCCTATTTTTTATGAAAAAAGTCCACTTGACTCACACAACCTAAAAGCAGCCTAAATAAGCCAACTATTTATTGTACTAAAGTCCAACTCCACCCCAAATGCAAGAAGATAAATCTTATGGCCTAACGTCCTTTCCACCTTTATGAATAAGTAATTCTAAGATTTAACAAATATTTCTTGAATCCACCAAATTCAACAAGAAGGAACTGGACTCTATTTGGGGGAAACTGCTCCTAATTTCCATAATTCAACACCTGAGTGAGTAAAAACTGCCTCTGAACAACTTCCATCCCCCGCCCCCCCCCCCTCCCCTCGCCTCCACTGCCTCTGGTACATTCCAGTCACATTCACTTTCCAGTCCTCAATCCAGGATGGTCAATTTCCAGGCAGGTACGTGTGGTTGACAGGATGGGGAGAAAGAGTGGTGAGAAACTGCAGAACAATTTCAATGCCTACCTGTTTCCTGATCGGTATTCCACTGTATTCTCCTGGAACATATGGAATTATACGTTGAGATTTAGGGGCTAGTTTTATAGCCCCATCTGGCCTTCATTCTGCATAAACAATTGTACATCATGAATCGGTCTACAATTTCGGTTTATGTCCCTCTGTTTCTGTTTGATCTGAAAATGAAATTTTACTCTGCACTAAATAAAGAAGTGGGCTACAAGGAGTCTTCATATTATTTTGAAATGAAACAGATAAAATTTTAAATCTTTAAGATTATATCTGAAATAAAAGAAGATTATCTTTGGAAACAATGAATCATATCTTCCAACATGTATCCAACCACAAGATTTTCTCGAAATCAGTTTTTCCTTTTTCATTTATTATTAAACTTAGCAGTATTAATATTTATTAAACACCTATGGGGTGCCAGTAACAATTCAGAGTACATAAAAGAGGTGGTCCCTAATGTCAAAAATCTTAAAAAGCTGTTATATGCTATTGTGCTTAATCACATGCTGGCCAGAGAGGAAACATTTTTATCATCACCCGTCAGGACTGTTGCTTTTGTTTTCTTTTGTCAAGATGCATCCAACCTACAAGGGTAATTCTAGTTAAATGCTACAAAATCGGTAGTAAATGATTTTGAGGGTGCATATCTACATCCCAAGAGTCATTTTTTCTCAAAATGAAATGAAATTTAGAAGAAAAGAAAAGAAAGGAAAGAAGCTGAAAGCTGGATAAAACAATGGCTAGAAAGGAATGAATTGCAAGGATTGGTGGAACAGACGCTTCCTGCTATAGAAATGACACATAGGATATAATTAAAGTGCACAGAATCCTAAGTGTAGATAATGTAGGTTATTTCTTTCTTTCAACTTATATAGCACAAAGAGACTTTAATGAAAGTTAAAGGAAAATAAATTCAGCACAGGTATAAGGAAGCAGTTTTTCATTCTGCAAGTAATAAATGTTTGGAATGGCCTTCCGTAAAAGGTCTTTGAGGTAAAGGACACTGGGGTTATTCAACAATTGTTGCCTTGCTATAGTAAATTCTAATCTGCTAAATAGTTTTTCTTATTTCTTATGTTAGATTAGTGTGTTCAATTGAACAACAATTTTCAGTCCCTAATTAGAACCACATCTACACAAACGATGTTCACAAGAAAGTATGTGGCGTGAAATGGCAGGAAATAAAAGGAACAGTCAATGCACACCTCAAGTCAAATCTATGCTCTTCAAATCTCAGTTATTAGGAAGAAAATATACTAATTCATTAATTTTAAGTACCATTAGAGGAATTACAGGTGTATTGACTTTTCATCCTTCGATATTGAATACAATACAATTTTTAGGTCTTGGTAATTTGCTAAGTGTCTTGACACTAAGATCTATCTATCTCCGTATTTATTGAAATATATATACACATATAATATACACATATACACATATATGTATATATACATCCGAATTAACAACAGCCACAACAAACAATTCAAATGTCGGCGGAAAAGGAATTAATGAGACAATAGAGTTGTAACAAGTCCCCAGAGGTCATATTTGCTATGCAATGTCCCCATCCCTCACCCGAACACACATACACACACATACACACAGCAAGACTTCATTATACAGCCTAAATAATGTTTACTTTTGTTTAAAAATGAAAATAGAAAAGTTTTAATCCCCACACTTCTGCATAGGCAAGTCTACACTACATGTAATAGCATGTAATGTTTACCCACAGCGCCCTGATGGTGCAGCTTAGTTTCATTTGTTTCTGGAAATTTCTTCTAGGCCCAAGTAGAAAAGTTTTCTTTCTTTCTTTCTTTTTCTTTCTTTCTTTCTTTCTTTCTTTCTTTCTTTCTTTCTTTCTTTCTTTTCTTTCTTTCTTTCTTTCTTTCTTTCTTTCTTTCTTTCTTTCTTTCATTTATTCATTCTTTCTTCTTCCCACTCATACTTCATGAACATTGCCAAGCTAGACAGTAAGGATATAAAGATGATCAAACACCATCATTGACCTTTAGAATTTAATTGGCAATATACACAAATAAAACAGTATACAGAGATAATTAATAAGAATGATAGTGCAGCAAGATAGTACAGCATGATGAAACTAGGAAAGAGATCTGCACACAGCATCATAGGAGCACTAAGAAGAGGCACCTAAATCACACAGGAAGTTCATAAAAGGATTCCTAGCAGAAAAAAAAATGCTTATGCTGAGTCTCACAGGACAACTGGACATTAACTGAACAGAGACTGTAGCCAGGACATTCAAAGCAGAGGGAACAATATGTGAACGAAACACCATGGTGTATTTGGCAAACAGTATTCAGAACAGCAGATGCAAAAAATGCACATAGGACGGTGGAAGGAGACTGGGTGGGAGGTATACATACACAGTGTCTGACAGTGAAGGACGTGATATGATACTATTTAACTGACCTTTCTCCTGGAGACTCTGGGATTCAAGGAAGGACATGAGGCATGCCCAGATAGGAATTTTCCTAGGATATAGGGGATGGCTTAGAGGAATTTTAGCCGAAGTCAGGGTGGTTATATCTATGAGGAACAGAGTAGTAATGAAGAACAGAGGTGTTACAGGGAACAGAGAAGACTAGACCAGATAGATCTCCTGAGCTATAATCTATAAAACCTGGTGACTAATTGCTTCTGTGGATTACATGAGAAGAGGAGATATGGTATTACTCTTCATCTTCTTAGATGAGAAATGCAGAAACAAGACTAGCTTTGGGAAAAGAATTACACATCTTCTGTTCCATTTAATATTTCTGTGCCATATCCAGATAGAGATTACCAATGAGCTAGGTAAATGTGACGCATACTAAAGATTTGGGAGTCAGTGATAGTTAACACCATGGCTTTGGATAGGAGAGAATATAAAATGAGATAAATTGAGGGCTAAACATGGATGATTGTGGGTAAGATTACAATATATCAATATGGTGGACTATTTCACAGTAAGAAAAGAAACATTTCTACACAGTGCATCCCAAAATTGAAGATCATAGACAAAGGAGAGGTTTCTGCAATATCTAAAATGAAAAAAAAAAAGTCCCTGATTAAAGTAAGTCACACTAATCCTAACTGAGTTTCTAACTAGGTGGAAACTATTCATGATCCCTTGGAAGGAACAAACTTTAAGAGGTTTATAATTCTTAAGGATTAAGGATGCTTACCAAGGGCAACCATTTTCTTGTCTTCATATTTCTATGAAATGAAGTCCCTCTGTGGTTCAAGACTTCAAAAATACTGTATCTAGAACATTACTGAGACACCTAAGCTCTCTCTGTAGAATTAAGTATAGACCATAAATAGACCATTATTTAGACCAGATATTTATTGAGCGCCCTTTAGAGCCAGGCACTGTTTTCAGTGCTAGAGATTGGCAGTGATAAAACCCAACACTAACCCCTGACCTCATGTAGTTTGTGTTCTAGGAAAGAGTATAAAGAAAGGGTGAAGATTTTTGAGAAGGAGGAGATAGCTTTTGTAGAGAAGGCTGTCAAGGATGGTCTTTGTAATGAGATGACTTTCAAATGAAAGACTTTTATTTTTTTTAAGTTTATTTATTTATTTTTGAGAGGAAGAGAGAGACAGAAACAGAGAATGAGCAAGGGAGGGGCAGAGAGAGAGAGGGAGAGAGATCATCCCAAGCAGGATCCACTGTTAGCATGAGCCCAGCATGGGGCTAGATCCCACAAACCATGGAATCATGACCTGAGCTGGAATTAAGAGTTGGGCACTTAAATGACTGAGCCACCCAGGTGCCCCAAAGGAAAGACCTTTCAAATGAGACCTAAATAAAGTGAGAGAGACCTAAATGAAGCACTCAAATACATGGAGCAAGACGATTCCAGGCTGAAGGAACAGCAAGGGCAACATCTCTGAGTGGAGGACATTCGTGCTGTGTTTGGGAAACATCAAAGAAGTCAGTGGAATGAGAATTCAGCAATCAGTGGGGAGGATGCCATGAAGATGCTGGCCCAAATCCATACCATGTAAGTCTTTAGGAGATGTGGGGAAGACTTTAAACTTACCAAGAAGATAATATATCTTTGGAGATAAGGGTTCAAGAGAACTGATATTAATTACATCACTCTTGCTGTTATGTGCAGAATAGACTGCAGATAGCCATGAGAAGAAACAAGAAAAGTAGTTAGGAATCTATTATAGCAGTCTATACAAGAGATAAAATGTTCTGAACTTGGATGGTAGCAGGTGTAATTAGCAAGAAGAAGCTGGGCTCAAGATATATTGTGAGGAAGAAAAGACTGGTTATAAGATGAGTCGGTTGTCCAGTACAAGAGAGAGTTAAGAAAGATATGAATAGAGTTTATTAATTTAGATTTTTAAAATTATATGTCTCAGTCGGAGCCTAGAGGAAAGGATATGGGCTATGATATAAATGAAGTAATTCTCTATCATAGCAGGCATAGATAATGACTAATAGTTGATAAATCAAATAAGAGGAGTACAAGTATTTTTTAATAATGGAAATAATTCCCAGAAGAAACAGCTGGAAAAAAATTAAAATATTTGTGGGGCACCTAGGTGGCTCAGTCATTTAAACATCCGACTTCGGCTCAGGTCATGATCTCATGCTTTGTGAGTTCGAGCTCCGTGTCAGGCTCTGTGCTGACAGCTCAGAGCCTGGAGCCTGCTTTGGATTCTGTGTCTCCCTCTCTCTCTCTGCCCCTCCCGCACTTGTGCTCTGTCTCTCTTTCTCTCAAAAATAAATAAAATGTAAAAAAAAAAAATGTCTCTGTCAAGTGGGAATAGATAAAGATGGCAGGGGGAATAGAGGTAAAGTTTTTATAAATAAAGGTATAAAACTTTATAGATTTATGAATCTTTTAATGTTAGATGGTTTTAAAAATTCATGAGTATGTATTCATTTAGGAAAATAAATGATTATATATGTACATATAATGACACAGTCTATATTTGTATTGATATTAAATTAATAAATGATCAATGGAGGCAGCAAGTATAGACTACATGTTTTAAGAAGTTTTATAGAGATGAGGGGAAAGATTGGATGACAACAATATAAAGAAGTTTGGTGGACCCAGAATATTCAACACACTATTGAAGAAGAACAAAGTTGGAGGACTCACATTACCCAACTTCAAGACTTACTATAGAGCTACAGTCATCAAGACAGTGTGATGTTGGTGAAAGAACAGACAGATCAATAGAACAAAATAGCCCAGAAATAGACTTCTATAAAAATAGTCAACTGGTCTTTGAAAAAGGAGCAAATATATTCTCTTCAACATATAATGCTGGAGCAACTGGCCATCCAGATGCAAAGAAAGAAAGAAAGAAAGAAAGAAAGAAAGAAAGAAAGAAAGCAAGAGAAAGAAAGAAAGAAAAGAAAGAGGAAAAAAAATGAATCTGGACAGAACCTATACCCTTCACAAAAATTAACTCAAAATGGATCATAGACATAAACATAAAACACAAAACTATAAAACTCTTAGAAGATAACATAGGAGAAAATTTGGATGATGATGCCTTTTCATTTATATTTTTAAAGTTTTTTATTTATTTTGAGAGAGAGAGAGAGATTGGGAAAGAGAGAGAGAGCACAAGCAGGGGAGAGGCAGAGAGAGAGAGAGAGAGAGAGAGAGAATCCCAAGGAGGCTCTGCACTGTCAGCACAGAGCCTGATGCAAGGCTTGAACTCATGAAGCTGAGATCATGACACAAGCTTAAATCAAGAGCTGGACACTTAACCCACTGAGCCACCCAGGCACCCAGGCATGATGCCTTTTTAGATACAGTAACAAAGACACAGTCTATAAATAAATAATAGATTATCTGAACTTCATTAAAAGTAAAATTTTCTGCTCTTTGAAGTACAATATCAAGAAAATTAGAAGACAAGTCACCGACTAAGAGAAAATACTTGCACAAGATACATCTGATAAAGGATCATTATTTAAAAGACATGAAGAACTCTTAAAACTCAATAATAGAAAATAAACAACCTTGTTAAAAAAAATGGACAAAAGATCTTAACAGAAACCTCACCAGAGAAAGTACATAGATGGCAAAAAAGCATATGAAAAGATGTTCCACATCATTTGTCATCAGGGAATGCAAATGAAAGCAAAAATGAGTTACTACTACACACCTATGGCCAAAATTCAGAACATAGGAAACACCAAATGCTGGCAAGGATGTGGAACATACACTGCTGCTGAGAATGCAAAATGGTACAGCCACTTTGCAAGACAGTGTGGTGGTTTTATTGTACAATCCAGCAGTTATGTTTCTCAGTATTTACTCAAACGAGTTGAAAGCTTATATCCACACAAACACCTGAACACAGATGTTTACAGCATGTTTATGCATAATTGCCAAAACATAGATACAGCCAAGATGCTCTTCAGTTACCAAATGGATAAACTGTGGTGCATCCAGACCAGGGAATATTATTCAGCACTAAAAAGAAATGAGCTAGCAAGCCATGAAAAGACAAGGAGGAATCTTAAATGTGTACTACTAAGTGAAAGAAGCCAGTCTGAAAAGGCTACATCCTATATGATTCCAACTATATGACTTTCTGGAAAATGCAAAACTATGGAGACAGTAAAAAAAGATTAGCTGCTAGGATGGAAGAGGCAGGGATGAACAGACAGATCAGAGAGGATTTTTTAGAGCACTGAAAATACTGTTTGATATTATTATATTTTTTCGACAAAGAGAACATGTGCATACACACACAAATGTGCCTATGCACACACACACACGTGTATGTGCATGTGAGCAGGGGACTGGCAGAAGGAGAGAGAGAATCTTAAGCAACCTCCACAGGACCTTAAGCAGGATCGAGCCCAATGTGGACCTCAATCCCATGACCATGAGATCACGACCTGAGCCAAAATCAAGTCAGATGTTTAACAGACTAAGCCACCCAGGTGCCCCACTTTGATTTTATTTGATTTGATTTTACAATGATTGATAGATATATTTTTTCCAAACCCATGAAATGTACAGCACCAAGAGCGAACCTTAAAGTAAACTATGAGCTTTGGGTGATTATGATGTGTGAACAAAGATTCATGATTGGTAAAAAACAAAACAACAACAACAAAAAAAAAACTGTAGCATTCTAGTGAGTGATGTAGATAATGGGGAAGGCTACGCATGTGTGGGGCAGGGGTATATGGGAAATCTCTGTACCTCTCTCTCTCTCAATTTTGCTGTAAAACTAAAACTGCTCTAAAACTTTTTTCTTAAAAAAAAAAAGCTAGGATGAACATACCATACTTGTTTGCATTAAATATAAAGTCTTAGAGTTTTAAGATAGGGTTTTCTATCAGCCATGCTCTTCTGAATTTAAAATGGACACAAAGTAAGTTTAGAATAGACAAGCAATCAGAGTGATAAAGTTTAAACTGTCCACTTTATCATTGGTTAAAGCTGGATTATAAAATGTGTTTTGACCATACTTAATCCTCTATTAACACTATACTCATGTCTAAATGCTGACAGAAACCATCCATTGCCCTATATCTTTTAAGCTCTAATGGAGGATACTGAAAGAGATTGGCCTCTCAACCTGACTTTATAAGGTATGCTTTGCCCTGACTCTTGCTTGCTTCCCATTTGGAAACTATTCGATAAGAACTCAAGCATACCCATTCTTGATAATATAATAGATAAGATAGATAATAAAATAGATAAGATAATAGAAAACTCAGAAAAAAGAAAGGCACACATCACCATTTCCTTTTCCCAAGCTTAACCAAAGCATCAGAGAGAAGAGTAGAACATTCTTGAAAGAAAGGAAAGAACAAGTGGATCTCCCTATATAAGGAAATTCTAAGAAAATCTGAAGGAAATTTGACCTCAAAGAGGTTAAGGTGAAGAGAAGGAATCAGAATCTGATCCTAGAGGATCCTAGAAGATCTCAAGGTAATGTCATACAGATTACTATTAAAAGTATTGCTCGGAGAGAAGAGATGCTTATCTTCCTACAGTTTGGAGAAAGGACAGACAAATGGATAATAAAGTGCAGAGAGGAAGCCCTATCAGAAGCTTCTACAAGACGTTCTTAGGTTTCTCTCCAGCAAAGGGAAAGCAATCTCTGCTGTTTTGGTGGAGAAGTCTTGGTGGGGCTGGAAGAGAAAGGTCTTAGAGAAGATATGTATGTATGAAACAATGGAAACAAGATGTATTTCAATTAATTTTTGCATGAAATAAAAATGGCGGTGACATTTTTACAAAAAAAAATGATCGTAAGACACAATGAAAATAACACACACATTGAAGAAACCATTTAATATTTCCTTTGTGAGTGAGTATGCCTCTGGGCACATCTTCTGTATCTAATTCTTCCACATGAACCAGTCAAGAAAGCTCTTCATACAGAAAAATCAGTCTTAACAATAGTCACATGTTAAGGAATAATTTAGTTCCTAAAACGTGTCACACGATTGTCTCCCCTCTCAGTGTGCTCAAAGCCTCCATTAAACTCGGGGAGTCACACTGTCTCCTACTCTCAGCTGTTTAGAGCCTCATGGAGGCTAGACAAAACTGAAAGATGTCCTGCTTTGCTCAGCACTTGGGTCCTTCAGTTCTCTAGAAATGACTGCACTCATTATCTTATGAGCTGTGTCATGTGAATGTCATCTTCAATAAAAGAAGGAAACTCTGCATTTAACTGACTTCACATTATTCAAGAACTCATTAGAGCTACCTTAGCTAAACATTTATAGGTGTCTATTGACCTCAAAGGAAAGCTCTAAAATGTACTCTTCAAGTCTAGGATTTGTGTAATTTCTTTGATATTTGGCTTTGGCTTATTATGTGACGAACTAATGTACATTATCTTGGTATATTAACTAAGTTATGGGTTTAGTTGATTAAATAAGTTAGTTAACCTGTACACCAAAAAAAAAAAAAAAATCTGATCTAGTAAAGGAGCAACTGGAACAGACTAGAATTAGGGAAGTTTTCCCAGGAAAGAAAAATGTTGAGCAGGATTGAAAGACACCTGCATGGTCAGGGAGAAAGCAGGAAGGCTGGGAAGTCAGGTAGCCAACTGTAGCAGGTAGCAGCTATTAACGTTTGTATGAATTGTGGACACCTTGGAGTCTGATAAAAAAATGAAATCCCTTTCAGACAAAAAATGTATAATCATCTCTACATAAAATTTTGCATATTGACTCATAACTGGAAGTTGGGAATGCCATATCTAGGACACAGCCATAAGGTATACCTTTTAAAGACAAAGCTTGGGCCAAAACATATAGGAAACACAGTAGTGTTTTAAAGGGCGTATTCAAGGACGCAGAGATAAAACTGAGGTTTTTTTTTCAATCCAAGAGTAAAAGGTGGTGAAAAATACACAGTCTTACTCCCCTAAAGAAAAATAAACCTGAATGTGATGCTTCTGGACAAGTGCCTAAAGGCTAGACAGGTTTCCCATTCCTAGAAACTGAACAAGTTATTTGAAAAGCTCTGCCAAACCCAATCCCATTTACTTCTTCTCCTTCTTTACAAAAGTTCCCTGAGGTAGTAAGAGTCCTCTGGAAACACAAGCTTAGTAGAAAGACTTCGCATGGCTGCTCATGGTCCACTTGCACAATTTGGCACTGCTCCTGGTGACTGACTCAAGAATTGTTATAACTTGTTGTTATTTTCCTAATCTTTCTATCTTTCCTGTGACTGACTCAAGAATTGTTATAACTTGTTGTTATTTTCCTAATCTTTCTATCTTTAGATAAATGTTATTATAAACCCAGAGTGACCTGTTTCTGGGTTAATGAACAAGCAGGCATACATAGATAGTCACAAAGAGATGACGATTTTTATTTAAGTAACAACTATAAATTTAAGAGCCATTTATGGTCCTGAACACTAAGGATTTACAACCTCCTTTTTCTTAGCGAACATCTTCTCTGTATTGTCTAGTAGAAATTATATACAAATTGTAAAATCACTCCTTAGTAAATTTATGTGCATCTTGTAAGGATATCACACTTTGACTTTTACAGCGAGCTGTAGAATGTTGAGGTATAGGCAGTCTGTTCAGAAAACCTGTTGTCAAGGAAACTGTACCTCCATCCAATGAAAAACCAAAGGGACCTTCCAATATCTTGGGGAGGAAATATTTAATCATTTACTACCCCCATGCACATTTTTCTTTGATCCATAGATGGTGATATTAGTATCTTTATTAATGTTACCTAAGAAATCAGTAAAACATGCTTTCCCCATTTAATTGTAAATAGGAGACACAACTAATGTGGTTACAGGTAAAAATACTCATTTTATATTTAATGATTTTTTTCAGAGCATTCTTAGCATGTATTAGAAAAAGGTGACAAGAATTAAACAGGAAAAAAAATCTAAATCTTTTATCTTAAATGGGAAGCATTATGACTATTTGATTTTCTAACTATCAATGTATAAAATTATAGCACACTGTACCCCTACTATCTTTTCTTCTTGACTAACTGATGTATGTATACAAAGACTAGATATATACAGACTCAATAAGGGAAGCAACACAGAGTGAAACAACTCTATAGACATCCTGAACTCGAGTTCTTGAGACAACATTAAGTATCCCTTTATGTGTTTAAGCCTCCTTTTATATCTGAAAAAAAAATGAGTATTTCCTCCAGGTAATGGAGGAAATCAAGTGAGATAGCATAATGTGATAGTGTTTCATAAATCATAGGAGACAAAAGGCAGTTATGATGGGGGTACGTGAAAAAGAGAGTGGTATAGTGATTGAGCGTGCGTGCAGGGGTCCGACAGACCTGTGTCATAACCCTGATACATCTACTCCTTGACTAGATAGCCTAAGGCAAGTTTTTCTCTGTGCCTCAATGATCTCACCCATAAAATGGGTATAATAATGTATACAGCTACTTCACATGAGTGTTGAGAGGGTTTAATGAGATAACATATGTAAAGACATTAGCAATTAGAAACAGAAAAATGCATTAGTCTTTCCACCCAAATAGGTTTGAAATAGCTCTGTGCTACTGGAAAGAGCAACGGTGCATCTTGTAAAGGCAATGAGAAATAAGTTGGTTCATTTGAGAGAGAAATTTGAGTCTGAGTAGGAGTCATAAAAGGTGAAAGTTCTTCAAGTGGTAGCTAAAGTCTTGAAACGGTGGTTTTCCCCTTTTATTTGGTAGGTTGGAAAAGACTAGCGGCATGGTCTTCAAGAGCAACAGTTGCAACATGATGGCATTGCTGATAGTTATATATGAATTTTAAAAGATAATTTGTGTATTACACTTCTTAGCAATTTTCCCTGCCACCGCCCAATTTCAAATAAAGGATTATTGTATTATTTCCCTGGTTCTCTCCCCTCTCATTGATCTTATGAATGATTATATTAATATTTTAAATCATGAGACATCCTAGGAAAACAAGGGGGTTCTGTCATGTGTCCCATAGTCAAAGCCGCTGCAGCCACATCTGGACCCATCTTCATAACCCTGCCTCCTGCTTTTATGCTACATGAACCCCTGCTTCAGCTGGGTTATCCCAGCCTGCCGTTAGCATTCCTTGGCAGCCTTACCCATTTGTCTCATTTATTCAAACACCACTTAATCTTTTAAAACTTTGCTCAGGTTCCATCTTTTTATCAAATGTTTCCCTGACCACACCAGTCCCTTCATGATTTTGCCATCCTCTGACTCCTATAGCATTTATTATTTCCCTTTCATCTGGCACTATGTCATATATTTCCTTTCTTCTTTTAAAAGGAAATATTTTTGCTTAATCTCTCCAGCTAGAGACAGTAATCATTTATTAAATGTAAAAAATCCTCTCTGCTGGCACATAATATGTATTCAAAATACATTAGTGGAAATATACAAGCTTTAGAAAACAGCCTTTGCATTGTTTACATTCCAACTACATTACATTTTCAAATAAATAGAATTCTCTCTCCACCCACACTAAAATTAACTGAAGTATTCTAAATAAGTGTCTGAACAACAGACACTATGCTTTAAGATTCAGCTGTCAACTCTTATTTTGGGGTAGCTAAATAAGCAAATGATCTGACATTTCTAAAATTTCAGTACATATCCTACTTTCTCTAGTACAAGAAAAGGTCTGTTAACCTAAAATTCCTAGCTGTGAAATTCCCCTCTTTGCCTTTCAGCTCAAGTTTTCCTTGAATGAAATGTTGTCTCCCACACATTTAACCTAAGAATAAAATAGCAACACATTAGAAGCAAGGCAAACAGGCTATCTTTTTATTAATGAGAGCAAAAGGCAAATTTAAGATCTTTTGCAGAAAGCATGATTTATGGTAAAATTGCCAAAATAGAAATTCTTAGTTCCTGACATAGGCCTTGGTTGATCAGTATCTTCTCCCACCTCCTCACATATGAAATGGCAGCAATCATAATCTTAAATCTGTTTTTTCCTACTTCTATTTGGTGAATTCTGGAGGAGATCATCGTGGGGCTTTTTTTTTTAACTTTGCAGAAAATTAGATTTATAGTCAATGTTTACTAAGTTTCTATACAGTTCTTTCATATTTTTGACACAATGTAAAATGTGGGCTTTCAAAGAGCTATTGGTCCAACATGGGCACAAATTAAATGAGACTAAGCAATACGTTGGGTAAAAAAGAAAGAAAAAGCAAGCTGGTGTGGACCAAAACTCTCTTAATATGAATCTCATGTAATATTTGCATAAAGTATGTGATCTACAGAGTACTTTTATTTATATCATTTTGATCCTCATAAAGACCTTGTCAAGTAAGCTTTGGCTATATCCATATTTTCCCACCTACCCCCTACTCCCAGTTTTTTTAAAGCATCCAAGGAAAATTGTGGTAACAAAGAAGTTAGATGGTTTTTCTAGAATCGTAGCATTATTTGTAGCTGAGGCAGGATGCCAGCTCATGAATGGTGATCCATGTGCTTTCCATGACTCAAGTCTTTCTCAAGACATTGCTATCAATTCAGACTGACTAAAAAGCAAATACTGCCCCCTCTAAAGAAAGCCCCTGCTTCCATCACTGTGCCTCCTCCAAAAGTTTACTATTGACAAGAGGCTTGGTGTATACATGAAGGGCAGATGTGATTCTCTAGCCTTTCTACCTTGAAATTCCCAGAAGTGGGGAGAAAAACAAACTTCATAAGAATTCTATAAAATGCTATGCTTGCATCTAGACACTTCTACAAGTTTTATGCAACAAAGTTATGATTCAAGAACAGAAAATATAAAAAAAAAAGAAAGGGCAGAATTTATATGTTCAAGAGATTAGAAAAGTCCTGTTACAGATCTAGCCTCCAGACAGAGAAGAACATCCTCCCCCTCCTCCCCTTTCTCATGCCAACATACAGGAGCAGCACAGAAGGTTGCTGGGAGCCAACAGTGCCCAAATAAAGAAACTTTTTATTCATAAGAGGGGGAGGACATTTGAAGGGAAGTTAGCCTTCAGGGACTTTATAAACCTAAGTCAACCAATGGAAGGTTTATGTGGATGCTTTTTAGTAGCATCCAAGAATTAGGTTGCTGGCGTCTGTTTCTAGTTGGAATTGATTTTCACTGCTGGTGAAATTTAGAAGCTCACCATTAAAAAAAAACACTCTTAAGACATCCTTCTGTAACAGGAAACAGGACTTTCCAAATCAGCATAACAACTGGAAGGTAATATTTTAAAGAAAGTATTTGTGAATTCTGTCTTCAGCCTGTTAAACCCTTGAACCACTGGGTTCTCTGCAATGGAGATTCAGTTGTGGCCACGGTAAGCAAGTGATCAATAGCTAACATTGCATCATAAGCACATGTAGGTACCAGACACAGCTCTGGGCAAATCCTTCTCAGGTGTTAATGCGTTTATCCCCACCAGGTAACAAGAAAAGAACTAGAAAGTGGCCCCGGTCACTTTCCAATTCCATTTCAGGCAGTGTTTTCTCCAGAGACAATGCTCTCTAACCCTGACCATTTTTTTTCATCAGTTAGACTTTTATAGTACCACTTTCTCTCTCTGAAGATTTTGTTGAGATAGTAGGAGACAGAAGGAGATGAGGAAAAAATAGAAGACCTACCAATAGCAATCTCCCATGGACGATTTCAGTCTATTTCTGCTATTTTCACTAAAGGCCAAGAAAGCACTGAGGAATTGGACTGATGACCTAAAAAACCAGCTCAGATTAGGAAATGTCAAATCAGTGGGACTTGTTGGAGGTGTGGAGATGAAAGCAAATGGGATTCTCTCCCACCCCTTTCATTTAATTTTTTTTTTAATTTTATAAAAGGAAATAAAAGGAAAGGGGATGATATCTAGTTTTCTGTAACAAACCATGCATTGTTGTACATCCAGCAAGGCCAATCACTCGCACCTTCTGTGTTGTACGAATTGCAATCCTCATAGAAAAAAAAAATAGTAAGAAACTCTCAGACTATAGCCAGCATTTTGCAAAGATATTTGTAATACAAGTACATCGGAGTCACTAATTCATATTTCACTATGCTATGAACCTGAAAATTCTCATTACAAATAGCATTTCCTAAAGTGTCACCAGGATATATTGACTGTCAAAGTGGCACTTCCTGATTGTCTACTGAGGCCCAAGAAAAGTATTTATTATGCTTTTACATTATTTTTTCACAGTATAATGAAAATACATTAGTCTGCAGTAGCAGACTTGATTCTTTCCCATTATATTTGTTCATATAATCACTAATCTGCCAAGTTTAATAGTTTGCTAGTCACTACAAAAATGTATTCTGAATTTAAGTTGGAATAGGGATAAGTCGGCTATTCACGCTTCAGAAGGATGGATAGATGTGTGTGTAAATTTCAAGAAAGACTTTGTGGCGTTTACATGTTTTTGTAATTTAATGCGAGACCCTCTCCAGGATAATCTACTTTAAAATAATAACCACAGCTAACTTTTACTGAGCATTCACCATGTGCCAGGTACTGTTCTAAGTGTTTTATATGTATTAATTCATTTAATCTTCATATTTATCCTATTTAATCAGTACTATTGTCATCCCCATTTCATAGACACAACCTGTAGATTACCCAGTAAGTGGCACGCCTAACGTTCAAATTCAAGCTGTCTCTTCAGATGGTAGCTACAATTGTGGTGAGCAATGCATAATGCATAGAGTTGATGAATCACAATATTGTACACCTGAAACTAATGGAACATTGTGTGTCAACTATACTCAAAAAATAAAATAAAATAAAATAAAGTCTGCCTCATGAGTGGGTTTCTCACCCTCAGCACTGTTAACACTTTGAACCAGATATTTCTTTATGTCAGGGATCTATCCCGTACAATGTAAGGTGTTGAGCAGCATTCCTGGTCTCTACACACTCACTGCCCATAGTGTTCCTCTTTGCACCCCTCCCTGTAGTTATGACAATTAAAAATGTTTTCAGACTTTGCAAAATTTCCCCTGGGGGATAAAAATGCCCCAGTTGAGAATCACTGCTCTGGAGTATACATTCTCAAAAGGGGGCAATATCGCCCTCAAGAGGGCAAAATTTGGCTCTTGGGGTGCAAAAAAAACCCTACTCTAATTATGAAACATATATATACATATATATACATATATATATATATATATATATATATATATATACACACACACACATATATACACACACACACACACACACACACATATATATATATATATGTATATATACACAGACACACACTTTTGTGTAATACATAAGCAGATGAGGAGAAAAAAAGTCTAAAAAGTCTCCTTAGGAGAGAAATAATGAGAAATAGGTTGAGAAACAATGGACTACTAGTGCTTGACTGTTAATCTCTGTACAGTAACAGATCACATGGCAAGTCTGAAATTTTGAGATGAATGCTTATTTGAATGACTCCTCCCAAATGATCAAACAGATACTCTCTTGGACTCCATCCTAGAATGAGACCATTACCTTCACCTTCCTAAAAGTTCAACATTATCACCTTAGCCCTATAGATTGGAAAATTTGTAACTTTGAGATTTGGGTTCAACAAAACACTTCAGACTATTTTTCAAACATTCCCATTCCAGCAAAAACTACAAAACTATATTTGCCAAGAGCTATTTTTCTTAAACTTTTTAATCCTGGGTGTATTTCAAAGGAAATTTATCCATATGGTTCTCATTCATTTACTCTTAATTCATCAAGATGGTGTTTTGTAAAAGCCAGTTGACAACCAAGGAGCCTTATGCATGTTTTTTTAACTTGAACCAGGAAGTAGGGCTTTGGTTGTGCTAAATAGAATTTAAAACCCCTTAAGTTTTTCTATAGTTGGTTAAATGTAATGTTCCTTCTTTACTAATCATTAATTTGGAGTCTACTTTTTTGATGTAAAATGTTTTATGGTAGAAGAAGCAAGAGAGCAAAAAAAAAAAAAAAAAAAAAGCACTTTACTACTTTACTAAGAGAGAGACTTTAAAAACTGGAACATAAGAACAAGGATGTGGCCAGAAAATTGTATGTTTGCAGAATACTTTGCTTCTGTAATCTGACTTGCACTAGGTTATACTTAGTAATACAGGAATTACATACCTCTTTTAGAAGGTGGGGTTGTAATTGCCAAGTATTTCTCTGTTTGGGATAATACTGTATATTTAGGAGCCTTGCTAGAAGCCCCTTGTCCTTCTCCCCCAATTCCTACCCTCTGACAACCTTCTAGCTTTGCAGCACCCTTTCTTTTCTTTGAACATAGCCCCATCATCTTCACCAAGAATAAACAACGGGCTTCATCAAGAAGTACTAAATATAATTGTATGAAAGAAACAATAAAAATCATACATACATCTTTAAAAGATGCTTGATTTATTGAATGGAATGAATTGTACAACATTAACTCTAAATGTAAATTTTAAACTTTTAGACATACCATAAAAACAGAAATAGTTTGGAGAAAGTCAAAAACTTCAATAACTTAACTTTCAATTAACACTTTTATGAAGAGAGAGACACTATTTCTACATGATACACAATGGGATCATTTCTCTCTTTCTACTCCCATCACTAAACAACCTTCTGTGTGTTAGGCAAAAGCACTAAAATAAGCAAAAACAACAAACTCAAGGAATAAATCATAAAACATGGAAGATATTTTTAATGCAATAGAAAGACGTATTAAGCCAACATAAGACTTATTTAGAGATATTTCCAAATCATTTTGTTACTTACACATTTCTAAGTTAAGACCATTATCTTATGTATGGATCCCGTCTCGAAATCAACTGAATCAAAATCTCTACGAGAGGTGTCCAGAAATCTGTATTTTATAAGCTTCCCAGCTAATGCTTATGCATGGTGTTAAGAACTACTGATTTAGATAATAGTAGTAACTGATACTGGGCTTAACACAAAGATTGGATTATCAAATCAAACTTATATGAGGCAAAGATTTTGCCTAGTTTCAGTCTTACTGAATTATTACAAAGACACAGGCATTCAAAAACTTAGAGCAGAGAAAGGTCTGGGCATGAAGCATACTTCCGAAGATCCTTTCCCACACCAGACATGTCTCTATGGCCCTGAACAAATGAAGGCTTCAAGTAAGGTCCAGCGGGTTGCTTACACAATGGGAGCACATCAACTATAAAGCATCTCCACTCTATCTTCATAGAGCTGTAGAGACGACATGACTTTCTCCAGAAGCCATGTCTGGATTTTACTTATTCTCTGTAATTCTTAGCCAAGGTCATTTTCAGAGACAGAGTCTTTCTCCTAGCAAATATTATTAGTCCACTCACCCAGACTCCAGGGGAAAAGGAGAAATGGTTCTTTCCTTTTCCCAGAGGAGTATGTGGATCACAGGCTGACTGCTTTAGCTTTCTCCTCCCAAATAGAAATGTAATGAGTATTCTACCACCCTGGGTAATCAAGCCTTAGTTATACAGTGACACGGGAGCAGGTCCACAGGAGCCGTATGACAGGGTGGGTGTTTTTTCAGGCTCCTGGGTTTGGACTTTCTCTATCTTTTCTACCCTGGTTTCCATATCCAACATTCATTCAAAGTTTTTTAGAACTAAAATTTATGATGTAATGAAGTTCTCTCTCTGATATTATTTCTAATATTTAGTTATGGGTTAATTTTTTTCACCTAGAGGCTAATTGTTTCTGATCAATGACTGCTTTCATTTATTGATATAACATCCAAGTTGATAGAAAGAGAAATACATAAGAATTAAATTAATCACCATTTTAAGATTTTGGTTATAAAAGGTAAATACTGTTGCTCTTTCCAGAGTTTAAATTAATTCAAGACATGATAGAGGTTCTTGGTATGTCTGTAAGATAATTAAAGGCAAATAAAACTTTCAAATAATTTTAATACTTTCATCCTGAAACTAAAACACCATGCTTCCCTTTCACTGAATATGTGAGATTAGATTAATATGGTATAATTCCAAATTGTTCATTATTAAAAGAGTTTAGGTTTTAAGCTTGGAAAAGCTGCACTTCAAACATTACATTTTAAAGATTCAAAATGGCAAAACTCATTGATTTTAAGGCTGATAAAGTACATCTGTGGTCACAGTACCTATAGAAAGTTGTTGGAAACCATCATGAAGATTATAATCAATTTTTCAGTGGCAAGCACTAATCCTGTACCTTACTACACAGGAAGATATCCAAAGGATCCTCTGTCAGTGCAAATGACAAGAGGACTATCCAGATGTTTGTTGCAGCAGCAACAGCTTAGTGACAGCTTAGAAAAGTTAATGGCTCAGTTATTTGCATCATATAGAAAGCTCACAACATAGAGTACCTTCAGTCAAACATGGGATAACAGTTCAGTCAAATATTTAAAGTAGCATTTACAAAAAATCAGAAGGTAATATGTTAAAGCACAAAAGTTTATGGTAGAGACTTGTTATAGAAGATAGAAGAAGGGTGAATTGAGGGCTGCTCGGGGAGAAGAATTAGGGAAGGTTGCATGAAGGTTAGGTTATGCTAGGCCACTCAGACATTGTGCTGGATATTTTTTCTCACATATCAATACATGTTTCTTATAGCCTAATGATATGAGATAAAATTATTTTGCATATCTACCCAAATATCTTTTGAGTTTTCTGCTTCAACATTCACCATAAGGAGTTTTTCCTAGAGAAATATATAGACATCTTCAGGTCAGGTTTCTGAATGTAATGATTCATATAACTTAAGCTTTCTATTAGAGATGTTGCTGGTACACAAGGGAACCATTGGCTACAAACTTCTAGCTCCCACAGGACCTAGCAAGGGAAATTTAAAAAGTAATGACAAATGTTTAAAAGGTAATGACAAAAAGCTGTTTTCCAGTTTTTATCTCAAAAACATTCACTGTCAGGGAGACTTATGATCAAGAAGCAGAAATTACAGATATTTACTAGTCCTGATAGAGTTACATGACCAGAATATCTTAGTGTTGCTTCTATAAGAATTGGAACTAACTATCATTTATAGAGCAGAGCTGAGATATGATTTCTCTGCTCTGTTTCTGGATCTTGTCTTTCTACTTGAGAAAAAAAGAGAACTGAGATACAATTCATCATTATTTCTATAAAGGAAACCACACAGGGGCTTTCATTCCAAATGAATCCAAAGATGAATCTTGAATAAAAGGAAATTTTTTGATACTGCATTGAATAGAAAAAGTATTAATGATTTTTCTCTTTATAACTGTTGAGTCATGGAAAGTTATGAATATTTGAAGCATAGGAAGACAATGTGTTTTTTTCAATGTGTTTTTCTTTCAATCTTGCTTGTATGTATATCAAAATATAGTAAAGAAGACTTGTTTGAAAGCTATTGAAGCCATCTAGGTAAGAAATGGTAGTGGCTTAGATCAGGTTGATAGTAATGGTGAGAAGGATTGATCAGTCTGGATAGATTTTGCTTTTATTTCTGCCCCATACAGTCTCTTCTCAACACAGTAGTCTAAGTGACTTTGTTAAAATTAAATCAGATCATTACCACAATGTTGAAAGCCCTCTGATGGCTTTCCATTTATCCAAGTAAAAGCTCAAGTCTTTACAAAAAGTAGAGTGAGTATATATTTTATTACCCAAACCAGGGACCTACTGAATGTTAAAGACTCACTACTATTAATTATACCAGGGCAATGAGTTTAAATTTGGACTAGTCCAGGCAAAAATGATATGGCTCTATAGAATCTGGACTTTCACTACCTCTCTGACTTTGTCCACTGCTTTATCCCTTGACAGTAATAACTACACTTGGCCTCTTGGAGTTGCCAAGTATGCTCTTCCTTCGCAGATCCAAATGGCTAACCACTCATTTCCTCAGATTTTGTTTCAAAGTCACCTTCTCAATGAATATTTCCCTGGCCAACTCATCTAATATAGTGATTCTAAGTTTTTAGATCTTCCTTATTGCTTATTTATCCCAATAGTACTTATCTGCCTGTTAACACTTCTCTTCTAAATCCCATTAGATTTCTATATCTCAGCAGAAAAATAATGTTTATTACCACATTGCACAATTTGACCAGTATACATAATTATACAGAAAATAAATACCCTTATAGAAAACAAGCTGTATAGGAAACACAAGAAACTGCTTAATTTCCAAACCACACATGCCCCTCAATACATTCTGATGGATTCTCCTGGGTAGGGAGGGACATTTCCCTCTGTCAAGTCTTGAATAGACTACAGGATGATGATAACATTAACAACTAAAATCTCTGGGACTTGAGGTAAAACGACCATAAAAACTTTAAATTGCAGTAGGTTACCTGGTCAAACACACTTTTCTTGTATCTGATACACACATTTAAGTTAGTAAGTTTCCTTTTCAATATCACTTTAGCTACATTCTACAAATTTGAATATGTATTTCTTTAGCTTTTAAATTTTAACATATATTCCTAATACTTACATTATTTAGTTTTCCATTCTTTATTTTTCAAATATTCATTTTGGGCTATATTTTCATTACCAGCTTCCAATTTTATTGCTTTTGTCACATAAAATAGTTTATCTATATTGATTAGTTTTATAATTGTTGGAACTTTTTTGTGGTCTATGTCCAATTTTCTAAAATATTCCACAAGCTGGAAAGAATTCATGTTCATGTTTCTTTTTTTTAATTATTTAAAGTTTTATTTTAAGAGAGACAGAGACAGTGCAAGTGGGGTTGGGGCAGAGAGAGAGGGAAAGAGAGAATCCTAAGCAGGCTTCCTACTACCAGCACAGAGCCCAACGTGGGGCTCGAACTCACGAAACTGCAAGATCATGACCTGAGCCGAAACCAAGAGTCAGACACTTAACTGACTGTACTGAGGGACACCCAGGTGCTCCTCATGTTCATGTTTCTAAACACTTGTTACTTTAAACTTGTTAACTTTATCGGTCAATATTCTATATTGTAATTGATTTTTGTCTGCTCTATCAATTTCTGACAAAGCTGCATAAAATAATTCTTCATGATTTATTAATGTACAAATATCTTCTTGTCTGTCAATATTTCTTTTAAATTTTTGAAGCTTTCTGGTTAGGTGCTGCGCTGGTTATCAATTTATTGACGCTCAATTCCAAACCTACCCTTCACTGTTTACTTGTGATTCTAGAATTTTCTCCCTTGCCAGATGACATGATGTGGAGCTTTATTAGTAGAGGGCACTGGAGGAATATCAGAGAAGATTTTTTTTTCCTGGTCCCCTGTGCTTTGCTTCTTTTTGCTCCTGTGGCATGGGGCTGGTGTGCAGGATACTTGGTGAAGCTTACTCCCCAGCTCTGGTGAGTCCTGTCTCACCACCACATGGGGGTTCCCAGCAGCAACTGGCATAGAGAACAGTTTCTAGAGAGTTCTGTGGGTACCTAGACAAGTTTTATAGTGATAGCTTCCCACTGAGCTTAATAGCACCCACTACCCCCACTGTTGGCAGCTTCTTGGCACCTTTCCTTAGAAGATAGCTATTACCCCAGTTGACTTCCCTCCCAGCAAATTTAACAGTACCCTTCCGCAGGCAGCTTCCCATATTTGCACACCCATGTTTACTGCACTACTCTCAATAGCCAAGAAGTGGAGCAGTCTAAATGTTCATCAACAGATGAATGAATAAAGAAAATGTTCTATTTACAATATAATACAATATTATTCAAACTTAAAATGGTGGCTGGGGAAAAGGGGGAGGTATTCAATGAATATAAAGTTCCAATTTTGTAAGATGAAGAAGTTCTAGAAGTCTGCTGCATAACAGTGTGCATATAGCTAACATTTCAGTACAGTGTATTTAAAAATGGTTAGGATGGTAAATTTTATGTTGCATGTTTTTGATAACAATTCAAAATCCATAATAATTCTTTTATCTCAAGGAGTGTTCACTATAATGAATCTAGGTAAAGATTTTTTTTTCCTAACCTCTCAGAATGCATTGTACTTCAATCTGAAGACCCATTATCTTTCTTCAAGTCTGAACAACTCTCAGCCATTTTTCCTTCAAATATTACCTCCTCCAAAATATTTTCATTATCTTCTTCTGAAATACCTTTTAAAAATACATTATTTACTCTGTTATCTATGTTAGTGTTTCATTCAGCTTTTTCTGACCTTCATCTCACTGTACTTAAATCTGGGCGATTCTTTTGCAGACTTACTCTCTAATTCAGTAATATTTAAGGTATGGTTAATCTTTATGTTCTTAAATAGAACCAGCATGTTTTCATGTTAGTAACTATATTTTTCTTTTCTATAAACTCTATTTTTCTTATTTTCATTCTATTCAATTTTGTAGTTATATTTTCAGACCTTTGTTTGATCTCTTTAATTACTTTAAGCATTATAATTGCATTTTATAATCTAAGTTTGTTCCATTATTTAAAATTCTTGGGACCCTAATAAATATGCTGACTTTTCCTTATAGGTTGCTTATTTCTACATAGAAGGCTTGTAAATTGTTTCATGTGCACTCATATTCAACACATCTTTAGTTTGTTTTTTGTTTCATCTTCTTTTGCTTTTTCTGCTGGAGTGTCTTGTGTCATACATTTCTCCTATGTCTTTGCTCTTACCAAGTGGTTTTGAAAGCCCTAAATGAGTTTTTATTTTCAGGTTCCACTTAAAATTCCTATACTTTAGTAACAGGATGCCACAAAGGGAGTGTGCATTTAGAACCCACATTCATGCAGTTCTAAGGCTATTTTTTCACAGGTGATGTTTTTTGTTGTTCCAATGCCCCAATTTCTATGAACTAAACAGATTCTCCTATACTCCTTCCCCAGGCAGAAGATAAAACTTCCCTCACCCCTTTTTGAGAATTTGGGCATCACTTGATTCCAACTTTAAAGAGGGGCATAAGTTACAGATTCCCACAAGCCTAAACTCAAAGTCAGGTTTCCCAAACCCAGCTCTCAGCCCAGAAGGTCTAAATCTCCCACTAAATATTCATGGGCTACTGTGATATCAGCTTCTGTTTACCAAAATTCTGGCTTTCAGTTACTTTTTTTTTTTAGTTACTTTTAATTCAACTAGGAATTTTTCTGTTTGTAATAGATACAGAGGTATACATATACATATAGCTAACTACCTAGATATTCCACCATATCTGTATATTTGGAAGTAGAGAATTCCTTATGCATAAACTTCATCTTGCAGGTTGCTGAAAGCAAACCCAACATATCCATCTGTAGTTGCAAAAGCTTAGGCACAGAATTATTAAGAGAAATGTCCATAGTTACTGGCAAAATTTGATTTTGGACCCCACATTCCTCACTGTTGACAGAGTTCCCCTTTGTTATTACCACATAATAGTGGCTGAGACAAACTTTTCACAACGTGCCAAAACAAAAGTAGATGGGGTCTTATCCTTGAACTTTTAAAATGTGGGCTACATAGACTCCAAAATGTACATAAAAATAAGACAGGAAATGTTTCCTGAGAATCCAAATTTTTGTTTTTAATGATCAAAAATCTTTACCAATGCATATCTTTGTATACATATAAAATTATCTATGTATATGCAAATATATTTATGACATAAATAGCTAACATTTGAATATTAACCACATGTCAGACATTTTTCAAGTTGCTTAACCTACATAATTCTCATATTATTCTCACACTGACTTTTGGTAACCAATGATAAGCATGACTTGAAAGGAAAATAATTGATTCTACACTGATGCAGTTTTGAAATGACATGAACCCTAGTCTTATCTCCAACTCTGGGGTTAATATGGCCCACAAAAGAGAGCTCTCCTAATGTTGTCAAACTTAAAAAAGAAAAAAAAAGAAAAATCATGGAAAGAAAAATCATCCTACTATAAAGGAGAAAATCCAGTTTTTTCAACACCCATTCAGCTTTGGCTCCTAGAGTAGAAAAGGGACAAGATTTGGCCTGACTCCAGTGTGCTTGTTGCATCATCCAAGCCAAAAAAAAAAAAAAAACCCACCATATATATATGTATATATATATGTATATACTATATATATATGTATATATATATATGTATATGTATATATATATGTATATATGTATACACTATATGTATATACATATATATACATATAGTATATACATATATATATACTATATGTATATATATATATATAGTTTTTCACCCTTCATGTGTTTCTCCAAAGCTTCTGGGATTTCTAGAAAGTTTAATTATCTTAAAAATAATTCCATATATCTAAGCAGTAATGCTTAACATCTTTCAATGTCTGCTAAGGTTTATATCTCATCTTTTTCATTTGAAAATGTTTAACTCACAGGACTACATCGTTTCCCAGTTAACCTTATTAAGCCCAATCTTAATTATGGAAGGTGTTACTTGAAAGTGAGTGAAGAATTTTGGCAAACAACCTGAGTTTCATGGCTATACTTCCAAATAGTCTTACTGACTACCAAAAGGAAATTTGTGCAATGGAAGAATATTTCTCATTATATAGTACATGGAATAATATTAACTGTAAAATCTAACACTTCCATTACTTTTCTTAGGCATCAAAATCATATTCAGGTATAAAAGCTTAAGGTCTGGAACACTATATAAAAATAACACAAGAATGACTATGTATTGTACTTATTAGAGTATAAGCGTCTGATTTTTTTCGAGTAAAATGTATTAAAATAGTAGTCTTTCCTATTACTATTTATTGAGTTATTACCATTTTCCAAAAAGCTTCCCTTCCTACTGTATGTATTTTACCTTCTTACTCTATGTCAGTCACTTTATTTAATTTTATAATTTTATAAGGCTGGGTAATGACTTTTTCCTGCATTACAGATGAGAAAACTGTTAAAAAAAATTAGAAGTTTATATAAGTCCATATGGCTTATAAGTGATAGAATTAAGATTTGAATCTAATCAGTCTGGCTTTAAAGCCTCAATGATGCAGCATGCCTAGGTGACTCAGTCGATTAAGCATCGGACTCTCGATTTCAGCTCAGGTCATGATCGCAGGGTTGTGGAACCCTGCATTAGGCTCCACACTGCGTGGAGACTGCTTGGGATTCTCTGTCTCTCTCCCTGTCTCTTCCCTCTCTCTCTCCCCCTCTCCCACTCTCTTTCTCAGAATAAATAAATAAACATTAAAAACATAAATTCAATTTGGCAGACTTTCTTTTTTTTTTTTTTTCTTTGCAGCCATCTGCCCATCTGCCCATCTGCCTGGCTCCAGGATTTCGTTTTATTATTTTTTTAATATGAAATTTATTGTCAAATTAGTTTCCATACAACACTCAGTGCTCATCCCAACAGGTGCCCTCCTCAGTACCCATCACCCACCCCCACCTCCCTCCCACCCCCCATCAACCTTCAGTTTTTAAGAGTCTCTTATGTTCTGGCTCCCTCCGTTTCTTTTTTTTTTCCTTCTCCTCCCCCATCTTCTGTTAAGTTTCTCAGGATCCACATAAAAGTGAAAACATATGGTATCTGTCTTTCTCTGTAGGACTTATTTCACTTAGCGTCACACTCTACAGTTCCATCCACGTTGCTACAAAAGGCCATATTTCATTCTTTCTCATTGCCACGTAGTATTCCATTGTGATATAAACCACAATTTCTTTATCCATTCATCAGTTGTTGGACACTTAGGCTCTTTCCATAATTTGGCTATTGTTGAAACTATCATGCCAAATTCTTCTGAATATGAAGAAATTTAATTTTTTAAATTGTTGAATACCTTTATTTTCTGACTGACTTAATAAACTTTGTCCATTGAGAGAGATCTCTTTAAAGATCTGGGCGCTTGGGTGGTTCAGTGAGTTAAGCGCCAACTCTTGATTTCGGCTCAGGTCATGATCTCACGGTCATGAGATTAAGCCCCACGATGGTCAGGGTGGAGCATGGAGCCTGCTTGGGATTCTCCCTCCCTCCATCTATCTCTGCCCCTCCTCCATTCACTCTCTCCCTCACGAGCTCTCTCTCAAAATAAATAAGTGAAAACTTTTTTAAAATGGCTAAATGATGCATAATGTTAACCAATCAGATAAATTAAGTATACATATTTCATGATTTCATCAGGATATATAACATTTTGTGAAAACCTTATATACTCCATAGAGTCCACAGCACAACATTGCTACCACAATACCACTTGTTACTTACTGTTAGCCAGAAAATAAGAGCCAAGACAAAAATAAAATAAGATGATAGATTAAATTAAATGAATAGTCAAAATACTATAAATCCTGCTTCCTCCTCTTACTAGTTGTGTAAACTTGGGAAAATTGTCTCTTTATCTCAGTTTCCTCATCTGTATCATGAAAATAATAATACCTACTTCAAAAGGCTGTTGTAAGGATTGACATAATCTACATGAAGCCCTTAGACTAGTGTTTTGCAGATAGAAAACAATCAGTAAATGTTCATATGCACTGCCACTATTTGGTAGTTTCAGTATGTTTTAAAAAATACCACAAGACGTGAAGAAAAACTGAAATATAATAAAAAGGCAGATAAACAGATAAGCAAATAAAGCTAGAGAAAGAAAATAGCTTTTAAAAATATATAAAAAATAAATAATAACATGAAAGAAAAAATGAAAGAAGCTAAGAAAAAATTAAGAGACAGAAACTAAAAGATATGAAGACGAGGTAATTTTATGGAAAAACCCTTTTAAAATGCAAAAATGTAAGATTAAAACTGCATTAAGCTAAAAGCAGATTAAAATAAACAAAAGTACTCTTTCAACATTTCAAACCTTTCTCCAGAACTCTTTAAGCTGGGATGTCTCAAGCAGCTTGCAGTCCCTCTTTTAAATTAGTGATTTGACTTTATATGCTTGAAAATCCTTCCATCATCATCATCATCATCATCATCATCATGGCAGCTAATGTTTATTAAGTTCTTACTATATGACAGGCAGTATTCTAAATTCACATTTACCTCACCTAATTCTCACCATAACACTATGAAGTTTGTATTCTTAATATCTCTGTCTTACAGATATGGAAACTGAGGAAATTAATGAACTTGCCAAGGTTAGACCTCTTGTACAGGATAGAACCAGGATTTCAACAGTCAAGTTCAAGATAAAGTAAAAAAAGGCATGTTGATAAGGGAGTGCTGAAAACTATAACTTTAAAGGAAAGAGACAGGTATTTACAGAGAAATTTTGAAATCTTTATGATTTGTCAGGTAAACACCCTTATCATCACTCCAAGAAACCTATTGCAAAGATCAATGTCACTTTTCAAGGGCTTAACATCAGATTTGTGGTTTTAGTTTGATATGATGTGGTTTGGGATGAATGGGAATGTTCAGATTGGTCTTTAAATAACAGCATGACGACTCCACAAGACCTATTACATGAGGTCACATAAAGATTAATGAAGGTTGTCAGAGCATAACCACATATTAAAACCAACATGTTTGCACACATTTTCCACCTCTCCTTCTTTATAAATTAATCTCTATTTTAGAGTGAATAAAATTATGCAAGTAAACATGATATGTTCTGTGATTTCACGCATAATATAAAGGAAATCCTTTTGCTCTATATTAAGCTCTAAACAAAGAAGAAAAAAGGTCAAGCAGAGAAGTTGCAGAATTGATTCCTTTCTGGAATGAATCATGGACAGGAGTTAGCAAAGATAGGTGAGAAAGAGTTGTGTCAAAGCTTCTCTGCACATCTTCAGCCTCCCTGCCACATTTGTGTAACAGTGAAGAACAATGATAACAATGGTTCTCACATTTAGTAAACAAATCTAAAACAAAAACAAAAACAAAAAAAAAGGCTTCAAATTAAAATGTAGGATATTTCCTTCTAGGAACAGGTTATTCATCCATTAACTGAGTGAGTTTTGTATTGTCATGTAATCAGAATGTTTTTGGTAAGGTAAATTATATTCTTAGATAAGATTATATTCTCTACTTTGTCAAGAGTTGAGTTTTGGAAAGGAATTTGCTTTGCCTTAATCAATACAGAGTCATGCAATTAATAATATTACTTAGTAAAGGGATATAATGTTTCCCCTCCTTAAATTTTTCTTCATAATTACTTCTTATTTCTTTTTTGAACTCAGTATTTGAAAGACAAAATGAAAAGAAAGATAATAAGATCATCTGATTTCTTGGATCTGTCATGTAAATGCATTTTTTCCAAATTTGAAAATAATGTCTATTACTGTAATTAGGGCTTGGAAAGCTAATTTAGAGAATAACATTAAACTTAACCTTTTCCTGAACTGAACTGAACCTTTTGGGGTTCATAGAAATTCAGTACACCTCTTCTTGGAACCTTGAAAAAAGATGCTGTTTTTAATCATAATGACTATCAGAAATAGTTCACTGTCATCATTCTATATTAAGCAGGCATGTGTCAGACTAGCACAGTTCAACGCCATATTTCATGTTTCTTGCCTTTTGACCTCCATCATTTTCCTCATTTTTAGTGTCTAAAAGCAATTAATTGATACAAAATAGGATTGATGACTATAAATAAAAATAACAACAATAAGATACTAAAGGTTAAGAACTTAAAACAATGTTAAAATTTTAGGGAAAACATGAGTTTATATAACCTAACTAAAAGAGGCCAGGAATTCTCAAAATAGCTGATATGCTTCTCCACCCCCTGGGGTAGTTGGGTGTATTGAGGCATACTTACTGTGCGACTGTTCATTTTGGACTGGATGATTTTAACGGCTTTCATTCCAATTTAGAATTTTACCCCTAGGGCCACATTCTGAGAATTTTATTCAAAATAACCCGACTCCTGAAATCCCCCTTATGATTTCAACTCCTTCCTGTCCACTTTTCCCATGTCTCTCTCACATAAAAATTGTTGTTTAATCTTATCATTATCTCTTACTGTTTGACCTTGCTCGTAGAATGATGATTTTTAGGATGAATTTTATATATACTTTCTCATTTAATATTCGAGTGTAGGTATTTTAATTTCCCCCATTTGACAAATGAAAGACTACTGCTTAGAGAGGCAAAATTAATCAGTGATGTTCTCCCTATGCAATAGTCCACCTAACTACAAAGCTCATGTTCTTAATCACCACAAAATATGCTCTCTGTCTTCTTTACTTTCATCCTTATCCATACCCATGTAAAATCAGGTCATCAATACAGTCTATAATATTTTCTGATTTCTTTCTCCTGACTTTTTGGAAGCCCCAATATTCCTTTCAAATCCTACTTTCAAGTCCTAGAGCAACTCATTTGTTTTCTCTGCTTTTGCTCTCAGCTTGAGAAATGTTAAAGAAAATTAAGTTCTTGTGCTCAAAGGCTATATTATAAAAACATTATTTCAAACTGCAATTATAGCCTTAAATGTACACAACATTTTCACTATTTAAAAAAAAATGTTTATTTACTTTTGAGAGACAGCAAGCAAGCAGGGGAGGGGAAGAGAGAGAGGGAGACAGAGGATCTGAAGTGGGCTCTGCACTGACAGCAGAGAGCCTAGTGTGGGGCTTGAACACACAAACCATGAGATCATGACCTGAGTCAAAGTCAGACACTTAACCAACTGAGCCACCCAGGTGCCCACATTTTCAGCATTTTTTAACTTACTTCCTTTTCTCACACTTCACTCAAGCTGCCCAGATTCCATACAAGTATTTGAGACCTCCAATTCTGCCCCAAATTTTGTACGCTTTGAAGAACTTGGGTTGCGAAAGAAAGAAAGAAAGAAAGAAAGAAAGAAAGAAAGAAAGAAAGAAAGAAAAGGAAAAGAACATAATTAAATTAAAAAGTCTATAAACCTTTCTTTCTCTAAATTTCAAAAGAGAGGACATCAAGAATTCTTAACCCCTGCCTCAGGGACTTCTTCAACTTAATTTTAAGCAGAAATTTGGGTTCATGAGCAGCTTTTTTCTTTGAGAAAAGGACAATAATATGTATTAGATTCTCCAAAGGAGTCTGTGATCCAAAAAAGTTTATACAGAATTGACCTGTATCTTCACACTGTTCAACCTGCTTCTCTTTAGTGTGAGGAACACATGAACTTCTTCCAAATTTAGAATTATTGTATCTTCCTGGTAAATTGATGCACACACACACACACACACACTCACACTAATGTATGTGCTTTGTCAGTACTATAGTTGAGTTTTAAATTTTTGACAGTCTCAAGCTCTGCCTTCAACTGAAGTATTCACAGAATTTTTAGAACATTTAGGCTTAAATCTGCCACTTACTTTTTGTTTGTCCCATCTGTTTTTATGTCTTTCCTCTTTCTTGCCTTCTTTAGGAGTATATATTGATTATTCTAATTTTCTTCTCTTATTACACATTTTTAAAATATTTTTTTATTATCATGGAGATTTAATTATGCATTCTTTACTCACTAAAGTCCACTATAAGTTAGTACATTTCCACTTCTCAGACAATGCAAAGATCTGAGAATAATCATTTAACTCTCTTCCAACTTTCATACTGTTGTTTTCTTAAAACTCTTCAGACATTTTTATATTGATTTAGATGTACTCACTTGTTGAGTAGATGTACTCACACTTCTTTCAGTGTCTTTAAGCCTTCCTATATCTCTGTATCTTCATGTGAGATTGTTTTCTTCTGCCTTTATATACTTTTCAGTATTTCTACATTGCATGTCTGGTGGCAACAATTTTTTTTCTTTTTATTTATTGTCTTAAAATGCTTTTCTTTTATGTTCTTTTAAAAAAATTTATATTTATTTGGGGGGGGAGGGTAGGGAGAGAGCATGAGCAGTGGAGGCACAGAGAGAACAACAGAGAATCCAAAGCAGGCTTGGTGCTATGAGCACAGAGCCTGACACAGGGTTCAAACTCACAAACCATGAGATCACGACCTGAGCCAAACTCAAGAGTTGGACATGAACAAATTGAGCCACCCAGGCACTCCTCTTTTATGTTCATTTTTGAGATATATCTTTACATAGAATTAAGAATTCTATGTTGATAGTTATATCCTTTTCAGCCCTTTAAAAATAATTCCATTATTCACTGGTTTCCATTGATCCTGTTGAGAAGTCAACTATTTCGAAGATCATATGCCATTGCTTCTCTGTCAGCTTTTACCTCTTTTTCTTTAGATTTCAACAACTGTATGATAAAGTTGTGGTTTTCCAAAACTGATGACAGATATCAAGCCACAGATGTAGAAAGTGCTATGACCCCTAATAGTATGAATACAAAGAGCATCATGTTGTCACTCACGCAGCTTGCCCAGTTGTTTTTGGCAGGAAGTTTGTTCTAAACTCCTAGATCACCATTACACGAAGTACTGTGAATTTCTTCCAAAATTAACCCTGCCATCTATTCTTCTCATTCATTCATGATTCTGACATTTTTTTCCTATACTTCATTATCTACTCAGGCATCTTCTACTATGGCATTTATCTGATAGTTAAAATATTCTAAAAGTCCTACCTCATCAAAACCTATAGTCATTTTGTCATAATTGCTGAGCCAATGGCTTTGCTTCAGTCTACAATCAAGTGGACTTACTTGCATGATTTGATGCTACTGATTTATTTCTTATTGGTTAAACCCATTCACCTCTTGGTTCTGAGACTCTGCTTGTTCTTATTTCTCTTCTTACATCTCTAAATACCCTTCGTAAACTCCTCTTCCTATGCTTATCTCTAAAATTTGGTTTTATTATGGTTCCTCCCTCAGTCACCTTTACTTCTTCCTATATCCTTCTTCACTAAACGGCTACATTATCACATATAACTTTTAAATGAATAATTTTTTATCTGCTCTTCAATTCTTTCTTCTGTCTTACAACTCTCAGTTTCGAACTAATTCATGAAAATTTCAGTTTTATCATTAACTACTTCATCTTAAAATGTCCCCAAAAGAACAATCTTTCCTCTGTTCCTTCCATCAAACAAGTCATATTTACCATACATGAAATGTCCTGTATCTCATTTCATGATATAAAACAGGAAGTCCCCCAGTGTGGGTTCATTTTTAACCTCTCCATTTTCTTTATTTTTTCCTGTCAGTACCTGTTTTTGCACACTACTCAAATCTCAGTTTTAACTTTCAAAGTCATATCCTAATTTCCTTTCCTACTTTCTTCAGAGATAAGAAAAAAAAAGTAGTTTACCTTTACTGAATGCTTGTAGAGTTGCAATCACTACAATTAAAACCTCATTTAATTCTCATAACAGACCAATGAAATAAATGGTTTCATCCTTACTTTAGAGATGGGAAAATTAAGATTAACAAAGGTGAAGTAATCTACTGAGGCTGAATAATTGAAAAACAGAACAGTTGGGTTTGAACACAGGGAGTTTGGGCTGTTAGCAACTATGAATATTACCCATACTTTGTGACTTGATTCTTGAAATAGCTTCATAAGTAGTTCTCCAGCTCCACACAGTCCTTTTTAAAAAACATTTTATTTTGTTTTTTTGAGAGAGAGCAAGAGTGTATATGTGAGCAGGGGAAGGGCAGAGAGAGAGAGAGAGAGAGAGAGAGAGAGAATCCCAAGCAGGCTCCACGTAGGGCTTGATCACACACCTGTGAAATCATGACCTGAACTGAAATCAAGAGTTAGACACAACTGACAGGACCACCCAGATACCCTCACACAGACCTTTTTAATAATACCTCCTGATTCTCACAAGTTATTTTTCTGAAGATAAACCTTATCATATTCCACCCTTGTTTAAAACTTGTTTTGATGTCTCTTCATTGTTCTCAGGATAGAATGACATTCTAATACCATCAAAACTTGCCCGGTTTAACTCCCTATTTTGTTGTCACTCCTCCCCCTGCCAACATACCCAATAATCACTTGTATCAGTCTCCTTTCTGAACTTTCATCTATACTTTATTCACCGGTGACCTTCCCCTTTTTTCCCAACCTATCTCCTAATTATGTGTCTTTGCTCACATATTGATTCCTCTGGGAAGATCTCCCCCAGATTTTCTTCACATTTCTCAAAACTTTATTAATTAACATATTCTAGTTTGTTTCATGCACATACTAGTCTGTTTCATGCCACCTCTATATAGTATAATGACACTATGTGTTTTTTTAATTAATATACCTATTAAGGAGCAATGAATATATGCCAAGAAGAATTCAGAGTAGACTTTTTAGTATATTCTGAGCCAGTGAACATTACTGGACCCCAGGGCAAATGCAGTACTCTGTCCCACAACGGCTAAGTGTGTCTGTACCTGGTATGTTTTGTTACACTGAGACCTCTCTTTATGCCGATTGTTTTCTGTTCTTATGGAGAGTTTTGATTCACTATGGTTTAAAAAAGCTGTACAGATAATAATGCTGGTTCTGCCAAAAAGAAACAAAGGAAAAGGGTCATTTTGTATATTAAAATGAGATTTTTACACAAGTTGTGTTTTCTTCAAAGATACAGTCAAAGAACTATAGAGTAAGTACCAGCAGCATCTAAAGAGCAGTGAGAGTCTTTGATATTACACAGAGTATTATAAATATAACTCCATTCTGAAAGGATACAAAATAATTATGTGAATGGTAGTCAGAAAAATGATGGGTAGACATATGTTTAGACTTCAGAATATTGAGAGACTTTTAAAAATGACTGACAATTCTTAATGCCAAGAATACATCTCCATAGGGACAGGACAATAATGACTCTATAGCATTAGGGGAAAACCCATTTTTTGTTCATGTTTATTTTTTCAACATTTAGCACAGTATCTGGCACTGTGTGTGAGCTGAACAAATTTTTTAAGTCAATTTGAATTCGGTCTCTTGCTATGCAAGGGGGTAAGATCACATAGGGATATGAGAAGAGAAGAGGGAGGGTAGGGAAGCACAGTGGTACACATGTGGTTTCTGGATTTACAGTACCCGCTCTATGTCCCAGATCTATCATTTACTCGTTCTGTTCCTACATTTTCTTTCCTTCAATAGCCTCTTTTAGACATTAGACAGTTCACAGTTACTATTGTACCTATTCATGGGGTTGTTGTTACAATTGAATGATTTCATACATATAAAAGTGTTTAGGGTAGTTCTTGACACAAAATAATCACTTGTTGTGATGAGCACTGGGTGTTGTATGTACTGAATTCTACTTCTGAAACCAATATTGCACTGTATGTTAACTAAAATTTAAATTAAAAAAAAAGCATTTATTAAATGTTGTTGTCTTCCACTATTATTAAGACAACTTCCCAAGGAAACAAATATTTAAAAGACTGGTAAAAGCATAAGAGACTGTTAAAAACTGAGAACAAACTGAGGGTTGATGGGGGGTGGGAGGGAGGGCAGGGTGGGTGATGGGTATTGAGGAGGGCACCTTTTGGGATGAGCACTGGGTGTTGTATGGAAACCAATTTGACAGTAAATTTCATATATTAAAAAAATAAATAAATAAAATAAATAAATAAAAACATAAACTCCAAAACTAAAAAATAAATAAATAAATAAATAAATAAATAAATAAATAAAATAATAAATAAAAAATAAAAGACTGGTAAAAGAGGAAGTGGTGTGGAAAAGAAGCCTGCAAAAGAAACTGAAGATAAGTGGCTAGAGAGGTGGGAGCATACACACACACACACACACACACACGTATGCACACATAATACACAATCATGGGACCCAAGGGAAAGGTGTTTCCAAAAGGAAATGAGTCCATGGTATTGAATGTGGCTAAGAAGTCAAGAAAGATAAGCAATGGAAATTGCTCCCTATATTTAGAGAAAAGAAGGTTTTTTGTTGATCTTGGAAATAGCAATATAAAACCAACTGCAGTAAGTGAACGAAAAAAAGGGAAGAAGGAGAGTTATGCATTACAGACAATTCTTTCAAAAGTTCTAGTTTGAAAGAGGAGGAATAGAGTGACAGCTGAAGGAACATGGTGGACAGAGAGTTTTGTTCAGTTTTTAAATAGGAGAGACTATCAATACATGGAATATCTTTATGAAATGAATGGTTGACAAAATTGTCTTGTAAAATATAATAAAACATTTGCCTTTCCATACACACACGCACACACACACACACACACACACACACACACACACGTACATGTATATATACACACACAGGTCCTGGTTTATATTTATATTTATCACTTGAGTAGGTGGTTTAAACATATATATTCACAAATATGTATTTGAAATATTCAAAGAACACGGGATGTGGAAAGGCTTTAGAGGCAGAAAACTGAAGAATTCTGAGAACACGTATTTTCATATTTTACATTTCCACAAAAGGGTATTTTAGTGGGAGCCATTTGCACATTAAAAAAAAGGACTACACTAAATAAGAACAAATAGGCCACTGGCCAATGTGTAAATAGTGCAAATACTGTCACATTTGTTTTATTCTCCTCTTTCACACCTTTGGAAAGCAGTGGAAAACATGAGCAACAATACCATCAAAACACCATAAGCTCCTCAAATTGAGAAAAGTTCTATCAGAGACTTCAAAAATCACAGCAATAGAAACTGTAGGCATTAACATTGATAGTAATAGTAAATATTAATACTATTTTAATATTAAAATTGATAGCATTTGTATTAATAATGGCAACATAAGTGTCAGTAACATTAATACTAATAGTAACAAACTTAAAGCTTTGCCTGGTAATAGTCGTATCTTGTCTTCTGAGGACATACAGCTAGAGCATGTAGAATGGGCACGTGATATGGGAGGCAGGGGCATCTGGCAAGACAGATATATCTTATAATACAAGAACCAGTCTAGAACAGACAGCATCTCAAAAACATTTCGAGTCCTTTACTTATCCAAAGGCTCACTCAATGGAAGCCTTTCCCAATTCAACTTGTATAAACCCAGTGAAGTGGTGAAGGTAGCAGGGGCAGCAGGCACAGGGATTTATTCTTATGAATAAATAGCCAAAGTTCTCTGTTTGCTTGTCTCTCTTTCTACATATGCTGAATGATAGAATGGATGAGTGCTACTTACAACAATAAATTTACAACTCATTTTTTAGCCATGTATGGAGCTCATGATATATTCAAAAGATTAATGTTTACACTGCTTTCCTTAAATCAATTCACAAATGTTGTTGGGACATTTAGAAAAATTAGGAACTGTAGGGTTTGACTGGTTTTGCAGAGCTATACGCTTTGGAGTGGATCCCACTGCTGTGTTCAGGTTTTATGAGAAACCAGCCAGATTTGGGGTGAGTCTGAAGGTTGATCCATTACAAAATTTACTCCCACCTCCCTCCCTCTGAGAAAAGCTTACTGGAGAAAAGCTTAACTAAGAAGGAAGCTGGAAGGTGGGGGTGGGCAGAGGGTAGAGGTGGTGGGGGAACTAGTACAGCTGTGGGTCATTAACAATAATCACAGCCCGCCAGCATGAAAGGAAGCAGAGTGTGAGTATCCCCTTTTTCCCTTTCCCTGTAAGAAGCCATCTGGACAAGTCAGTTTAGAATAAACGCTAGTAAGGGAATTTTATTCTATTTGACTTTATTTAAAGTCCTGGTGTAGACCACGCCTTTGCTTTGGCTTTGGCTTTGAAATTTGGGCCTGAGAAAACCCCAAAATAAAAGCACACCTCTGGGTTTGCAGCACGACAGTGTTGTCCTAAATGAAAGTTCACGGCAGAATGGGGAGCTTATTCTCTGCACTGGGTGATGGGGAGGAGAGCGCCTCATTGCAGTGGCCCAGGGCTCAGTGCCAAGCTGCATTCTGTTTGGGGTTGGCTGGCCAGCACTATCTTTGCTGTCTGGTAGAAATGTTAATGTGCTTATAATTGCCTCTTTACTTAAAAATCCAGGCCTAGTATTTATTTAGAAATAAAAGAAACTGAGGGTAATATTTTCAAGGAAAAAAAAAAGGAAGAAAGAGCAAACTCCCAAATTTCTTTTGGAGTATAAAATCTACTGGTGGCTTTACTTTTGCTCTTTTGTCTAAAAAGTTTTCTTTGTCCCATTCATCAAGGTCATTCTATGTGAAACTATAAGTCAAAAATATCCTAGTGATTATATTTATTCACTTAATGCATGGAGCAGCACCCCACTACTTTAAATTTATTTACCACCTTTGAAATTTGTATTACCGCTTGATGAATTTATAGAAATATATTCAGCCAAAACAATCTATTTATTTGAAGATACTGATTTTAATTGGCCACTTTCTTCTTACAGAAGAGTGATGTGTTCCTTTTTGAAAATCATACAAAATAATACTTTATAATGAAATCACATAAGATTTTTGGTAGCCTCTTATTACCAATTGAGTTGCTCTCTTATTATATTTTAGAATTATTTGTGAGTTTAACATTGAGGACTTAATGATGTGGTGGAGATTGTTTAAATAATATAAGGATAAATGTGAACACTCACAATTAGTCCTTCAACTTCTCATTAGTTACATACTGGCACAAAGTTGTTAACCATAAAGCAACATCTTTGAGTGAATGGATAAAGGCCAGGATGCTCTATTATGGCATAGATGCCCGCAAATAGTCAGACTTGGGAAGTCCAGCTGGCAAATGTATAATATTAGTCCAAAACTTAGGCATTCTTACTCAGAAGGAATAATTTCAGTCCCCAAAAGAATTCCATCTGTCTTAAAAAAAAAACAAAAACAAAGAATTCCATGTCTTTTTCTTGAGCATATAATATACAGCTGAGGTTAGAAAAGTAGGATCAAAGATGAGTAACGACTGTGACATTAAGAAAAAGGATATTTTATATATTTTTACCCAGGAAGCAGAGTTTCTTTCTAGCATCATCTGCTTTATGTTATTATATAGCATATTTATTGTATAATCTAGCATTTAAAAAAAATACCCATCTGTAGACAGACATAATATACATTTGGTAGAGGAAAAATAAAGTGAATAAAATTTTATGTTTTGGTTTTTTTTTTAGATGTTACTTGGATAGATTTTTATTGTTGTTTTCATTTTAGCAGTAAAGAACACTTAAAATGTTATTTTCTCTACTCTTACTTGATCTATTTATAAGGTTATATATTTAGCCCTGTTTAAACTGATCAATCAAGACACGAGGCTAGAAAACTGCTAATGCTGCCTTGATGTTCAAAACCTTTTTGTGAAAAGGTTGACTCAGTGAATTATGTCAGTTAGAGTTTTTTCCTCAAGATCTAACTGGAGCTTGGTTTACAAAACTCAAAATGAATCCAACAAAAATAAGCTGAAAAAAGACTAGCTGTCCTCATTTGTCCTGCTGTCCTCTTTTCAAGCTATTTTTTTCCTTTGGTGGTAAAGTTTTTACTTTGGGGTTTCTAAATTGCCATAGCTGGCTGTATTTACATTTTGAATACCTAGTCATGTGGAAGTTTTAATTCTCTATTGACACAGCTTTGAGTGACGTGTTTCTTTGAGAATGGTCCAAATAGAATGTTCTGGATTCACAAACAGCTGATGCTACCCCTTATGTGTAAAATGGAAAGAAAAAAAAGAAAGAAAGAAAAGTCTTCACAGAAACAGGATGATTCCATTGCTACTAGAATAATTCATGTAACTAAAGTGACAGGCTCATTTTAAAGACAATATTGTTAGAATCATTTATTCAGTTCCTGTTGTGGTGGATGCTCTACCAGAGGGAGGACCCTGACAGAAACAAATGGTAATAGTCAAGAGATGTTGCAGCAGCATGACACAATAAAAGGAAAGGACATCACCTTAGAATTACCTAGGGAAGTTTTCCTTGGGAGGAAAGGCCACCGGGAGGCCACTGAAGGGGCTTTGGTAATAAAGTAAATACAGTACTAGAAGCTCTGTCCAGAAAAACAAAAACAACACCTGAGAATCTGGAGGTTACTAGTGAGTTTAAAGGGGTGGCCTGAATTTAGGAGGTACCTGTTAACAGACTCATCTGTATCACTGCTTCTTGTTTCTTTTTTTCAATTTTTTTTTACATTTATTTATTTTTGAGAGGCAGAAAGAGACAGAGCACAAGTGGGGGAGGGGCAGAGAGAAAGAGGGGGAGACACAGAATCTGAAGCAGGCTCCAGCCTCTGAGCTGTCAGCACAGAGCTCAATGCAGGCCTTGAATTCACGCAGGAAACCATGAGATCATGACCTGAACCGAAATCAGACGCTTAACCGAGTGAGCCATCCAGGCGCCCCACTGCTTCTTGTTTCCGACAAGAGCAATAGCTGTATCTAAACCGAAATAGCTGATTGCTACATACAGCTGAAAAAATTTTGTTCAACTATGTATTGAACCAGACGCTAGAGATTCACTTTTCCCAGAAAAACTGCTGTGAAAGAGGTCTATCCTCCATTCTGAATTCTATGCCCAATCTTCATGGACATTCTCACCTTCCCTGCCTTTCATTTCTGCTGACTGAAATTCATACCCCACCCACTGTTTCTGTGACTTCTTTCAGGAAGACTCAGAATTCCAGCTTCCATGTTTTGAACAGGTAATATTTATCTTAAATCTTCCTTGGATGTCACCTCAAAAATCACCTCAAAATATCCAAAACAGAGTTTTTTATTTTCTTCCTCTGAGTTGCTTCTGATCCTAATCTTTCTTATCTCAACAAACTATCAGCCCTCTGCTGTCATTTCAAGAAGTCATCCTTGATTTTTTATCTTCTCTCAGGCCTTACATCCAATTCTTCACCAATTCTTATTGGCTCTACTCTAGAATATATCTTGAGTTCACCCATCTCTACGGCTACCACTTTAGTTAAACCCATCATCATAGACAACAGTAGTAGCCTCCTTCCTGGTCTCTCTGCTTCCTCTCTTGCCTCTCTACAACTTATTCATTATACAGCATTCAGAGTGATTACATAAAAATATGTACTATATAATTACCTCCTTTTCTCCCTTTGCTTAAAACCCCTCAATGTCTACCCACTGCTCTTGGGATAATCCAGCCCCGCCACTATCGCCTGCAAGACTCTACATGAAATGCCTCTAAACTTACCTCTTCAACTTCATTCCTTACTATTCTCCCTCTTGCTCATTCGTCATAGCCACGATGATCTTCCATTCGTATAACAGTGCCAAATGTGTTGCTTCCTATGCTTTTCCAGGAACTGAAAACAATCAGACCAAGAGACCAATCAGAATTTGTGGGCTACCACGATCTTTTTTTTTTTTGGCTATCTTCTGAGCACACTGTTCTTAGGCATTGCTCTCTCTAATGTCACTAGTGCTTGCATTTTCATCATATTTAATGTCCTTTTTTCAGTTCTCATCATCCTTTGGCCTTGCTGAAGCAATGGATGTTCTCGTATACTTCCATCCTTCAGAATTATTTCTATGAGTTTTGAGGGAACTTGATGGCTATTGATATCAGAAGTAAGTTACCATGATACGAATTATGCTGCCAGAGCTGCTGGGTGTTATTTCGAGTTCTGTCACTTATTAAATATATGACCTTGAGAAAGTTCCTTAAAATCTCCAAGACTCAATTCTCTCACTGATAAAATGAAGCAGCTACTTGGTGGCATAATGCACATAATGTGCTCTGCACAGTTCCTGACACAGAGTGAGCACTAAATAAATATAACTTATAATTGTAATATGGTTCAACAGGCAACTTTAGAAGAAAAAAAGTAATATTGTGTATAATCACAAGAAAGCCTGAAATCATTACTATTTGGAATGGGAGGAATGAAGACTAAACCTTTCCAAGGCAATCAAAACCCATTTATTTAGTCATTGTGTTTTATTGTCTTTTACACTTGAACTCCGGGTTGAGTACAATTTGCTCTCAAAATAATGACTTAAACTAGAGAATGCCAAAAAGCCAAATTTTCCCCAGGCTATCATTGTGATAAATTTAAAATGTGCTCTGAGAGGGTGATACATTGACCCAAATTCATTGAAGTAGGTTCTAATTATGCCATTGTTTATTACTGTGACAAGTGTTTTGACCATAGGACTGATACTAGAAACAGAGACGTTATTAACTTGCCATAAAATTTTTTAAACTATGTGGGTTGTGTTAAACATGCAGCTCTAATAATAGCAGGCTCATTTTTAAAAAGCTCCAAGAAATACATAGATAGACAATCATTTTTATTTTAAAAGTATAAAAGGATAAAAAGGTTTAAAAGGATAAAAATATTTTTGTCTTTCTCATTTTGGATGGTTGTTTTTTATAATGAAGAGAGACAGGGCTAACTGTTCAGAAGCTGAGATAAGCAGCGTGCCTATAGGCTTCCAGCAACCCTGAGAGAATGGCAAATGGCCTCCAGAAAGCAGATGGCAGAATTCTAGTGCATTGAAAAAGATGGGAGGGGATTCAAGGTAAGCAAGTAAAAAGGTGCCAGCACTCCAAAAGGCAAAAGCAAAAACAAAAACACAAACACAACCAAAACCAAAAATACTTTTTTTGATGACTTCCTTGGAGCACTTACCACTTGGTAATGCTACAGAGGATTCTCTCAGGGGTTCAGGAAAGAAAGAAAGAAAGAAAGAAAGAAAGAAAGAAAGAAAGAAAGAAAGAAAGAAAGAAAGAAAGAAAGAAAAAAAAGGAAAAAAAGGAAGGAAGGAAGGAAGGGAAGAAGGAAAGGAAGAAAGAGAGAAAGGGAGGGAGAGAGAGAAAAAGGGAAAGAGGGAGGGAGAGAAAGAAGGAAGGAGGAAGGAGGGGGGAAGGGAGGAAGGAAGGGAGGGAGGGAGGGAGGAACAGAGGGAGGAAGGGAGGGAAGGAAGAAAGAGAGAAAGGGAGGGAGAGAAAGAGAAAGGGAAGGAGAGAGGGAGAGAAAGAGAGAAGGAGAGAGGGAGGGAGGGAAGGAAAGAAGGAAGGAAGGGAGGGAGGAAGGGAGGGAGGAGTATATACTAACTGAATACATTTCCTTGATCCTTTTAAAGATAGGAGGGGGAAGGGACTGACAGACTATTTTGCTACTCACAGAAGTGTGGGGAGTGCTAGCTGAGGCTCAGCCAGGACTAAGAGGCAACAGTTCTCAAGGAAGAACCTTCCCTAAGACACTACTTGCTCTGCAAGTTGGTGAAGCTGATGCTGACTGCAGCTCACATTTTTTGTCTGAAATTTCATCTTTGAATCTAGACTTGAGCCTTCATTCACATTTCATTAAATGTGCTAAAAAAAACTACCTAATTTAAAATGATAACATAAACACAGCTTTTATAACATTCTTCTATTTTTCCCTTTGTAATTTCTTTCCTTCCACAAGGTCTTGTTTTCAGCTACAAACAACCATTCATACCTGTTAAAGGAATGTTTCTCAAGGTGGGATTCAATAATCAGTGACATCAGAATCACCATGGGAACTGGCTAAACAAGCAGATTCTTGGTCCCTGAATCTAATTAAGCTCCCTCTACAATTTGAGAACTACGGAATTTAAAAAACAACAACAACAACAACAACAACAACAACAACAACAACAACTTAAAAGATTTGAAGTTTCAGAAAAGAACAGCAGGGTATGTCTTGTTCATTTTTAAGCTCTCAAAATGCTGAGCAGAGTAGCTGGTATAAAAGAGGCAAGCAATAAATGTTGGTTAAATAAAATGAATGAACAGTAGTTGAATTTCAGGCACCTGTATCCATCACTTGGTTTTCCCTGTGGTTCAGAAACATTCTCCAGTCTAACCTTTCTACCAAGTAGTTCTAGAGACATGGAGGTCTGCAAGTGGGGGCAGCTACTTTACAGTAATGCTCCAGAGTCCCAGTTAAGTAATAACCATGAGGCCTTACTTTCTCATGACTTGCAACATGAATACTGCAGTAACTCCCCTAAGCACACTCCTACAGAAAGGATGAGAGCTGCTTGCAAGGGGAGACATATTCAGTTTCAAATTTGAACAGTTGATTGGGGAATTCTTATTTGATCTCAGAGGAATTAGCTAAGTACTTAGTTGTACATTTCCGTCAACTGCTGCTTCCTATGGGAGGATTTCTATATGGCTTTCTTTTTATAACTTTCATCTAAGGAATTTTGTCAGTTACTTTTGGCCCCAGATATATGCAGTTTTAACATCCAGTATAGTATTACCTAACAGGAAAATGTTTCAATCTGTGACTGATTTACCAATAGAAATGTTAGCACAGACCCAATGGCTGATCTTACACGTGTGTAGCGCTTTATACATTTTTTCAACTATGCTCATAAATAAGAGAGTTACCATTTCAAGGTAGAATCACTGACATATAGTCAGGGCAGTTCGGACACAATTGGTATCATTTATCTTCCTCTCTGCCATTATCCATTCTAATTTCCCCCTGCCTCAGCTATACCCTCTATTGTTCTTAGTGGTTTCCTTGGTGGTGTGGGCCAAATCCTCAGTCTTTTTTTTTATTATTTTTTTAATGTTTATTTATTTTTGAGAGAGGGAGAGAGAGCACGAGTCAAGGAGGGGCAGAGAGAGTCAAAGACAGAATCTGAAGCAGGCTCCAGGCTCCAAGCTGTCAGCACAGAGGCCAACATGGGACTTGAACTCATGGACCGTGAGATCATGACCTGAGCCTTGGTCAGTACCTCAACTGACTAAGCCCCCAGGCACCACTTAAATCCCCATTCCTCAAGTCACTAGGACCAGATCAATATTCCTATGTACAGAACATGTTGTCTCATATACCAAAAAGAGGCCTACCAAACATCATATTTCTTTTTATGCAATATGGAATGCAAGATTTAACAATTTGCCTTTTACTTTGGAGGGACATTCCAGCACACTCCAAACACTGAAGCCCTAAAAAAACTTACTGTTATGGCAAACCCCAGGATTTTCGTAGGGTTTATTTTCCACTTTTAAGCTTGTTGTATCTTACCCAGTCACCTCTTACTCCTCTTGCTGGATCAGCATGATGTCATTGATTTAGTGAATCAAGGAGATATTCTGTGGAACATCTAGATTGTCTAGATCTATTTAGACTATACCAGGACAGAGAACAGAAGAAACACTGTGAATGTATATTGTTGTCTATTCCATATTGGAGTGAATTGTTTCTGATCCTTTTTTGCTAATTAAGATAGAAAAGAACACATTTACCCAGTGAATGAATGCCTACTATGTACCTGAGGTCAGATTAATCTGCTTTAGCAAAAATATTACCTTTGGCACAGCAGACTCCTACCAACATATCTACCCACCTACCAAAATATATAAATAATGGTAATAGTAGGTAATTGACACTGATATCAAGTAATTGACATCACCATATAAGTTTAAGTCACACAGCATGATGGTTCAATCTACATATATTGTGAAATGATTACCACAAGAAGTTCGGCAAACATTCATCATCTCATATAGATACAATAAGAAGAAAAGAAATAATAGAGAAAGAAAAAAAATTCTTTGTGATGAGAACTCAGGATCAACTCTCTTGCTTCTTAATGGGTTTATTGCTATGAAATTCCCTCTAAGAACTGCTTTTGCTGCATCCCATACGTTGATATATTTCCAATACCATTCCTCTCAATAAACTTTTAATTTCCCCTTCAATTTCTTCTTTTATCCATTGGTTGTTCAGGGGAGTGTTATTTGATTTCCATGTGTTTGTGAATTTTCCAGTTTTCTTCTTGTTATTGATTTCTAACCATTGTGTTTAGAGAAGATACTTGGTATGATTTCAATCTTCTTGAATTTGCTAGAACTTTGTGTGTGTGTGTGTGTGTGTGGCCTAACATATAGTCTATCCAGAAAATGTTCCATGTATGTTTGAGAAGAATATATGTTCTGCTGTTGTTAGATAGAATGTTCAGTAAACGTCTGTTAGGTCCATTTGGTCTAAAGCATTGTTCATTCTCACTGCTTCCTTATTGATTCTCTGTCTGGATGATTTATTTCTCCTTTTAACTCTGTTAGATTATGCTTTATATATTTAAGTGCTTAATGTTGGGTGCATAAATACTTATAATTGTTGTATCTTCTTGATGGATTGACCCTTTATCATTATATAATGACCACCTTTGTCTTTGTCTCTTTTTACCATTTTTAGTTTAAATCTATTTTGTCTGATGTAAGTATAGCTACTCTGCTCTTTTTGTTATTATCACCATTTGCTTGAATGACTTTTTCTTTCCCTTGGCTCTCAGCCTCTGTGTGCCTTGAAGGCTAAATTGAATCTCTTGTAGCAGCATATTGTTATATCTTGGTTTTTTGTTGTTATTGCTGTTATGTTTGTTTTTTTGTTTGTTTGTTCTTTTTTTATCTATTGAGCCATTCTGTGTCTTTTGCGTGGAAAAGTTAATCTATTTACATTAAAAAAAATATTGAGGGGCGCCTGGGTGGCTCAGTCGGTTAAGCAGCCGACTTCAGCTCAGGTCATGATCTCACAGTCCGTGAGTTCGAGCCCCGCGTCGGGCTCTGTGATGACAGCTCAGAGCCTGGAGCCCGTTTCAGATTCTGTGTCTCCCTCTCTCTGACCCTCCCCCGTTCATGCTCTGTCTCTCTCTGTCTCAAAAAATAAATAAACGTTAAAAAAAAATATTAAAAAAAAATATTGATAGGTAACAACTTACTGTTGCCATTTTGTTAATTGGTTTCTGGTTGTTTTGTAGCTCCACTGTTCCTTGTTCCTTATCTTGCTGTCTTTTTTTATGTTTTGATGTTTTTTGATATTAGTATGCTTTGGCTTCTTTATCATGTTCTTTTGCGTAATTGCTATAGGTTTTCCTTTGTGGTTACCACGAGACTTACATAAAATAGCTTAAAATTATAACCCTAGTTTATAAGTTTATAATAACTTCATATTAATAGAATTCCTAAACTTTACACTTTTACTTCTACTCTTCACATTTTAGGTTATTGTTGTTCCAGTTTACATATTTTTTATCTTGTGTAACTAATAACAGATTATTGCAGTTATTGCTTTTTTACTATGTTGATTTTTATTTAGTTCATTTTTTAACTTTTAAGTTAGAGCCATTAGTGAATTATGCACCACCATTACAAAATTACAGAATCTAACTTTGACTATATATTTACTATTACCGGTAAGTTTTATGCTACCTTTTATATGTTTTACGATGTTAATTATTATCTTTTTGTTTTCACTCAAGGAACTCCTTTTATCATTTCTTGTAAGGCAAGTCTAGTGGTGATGAATTCCCTCCAGCTTTTGTTTGGGAAAGTCTTTACCCCTCCTTTCATTTCTGAAGGGCAGCTTCATTAGGTATAGTATTCTTGGTTGATAGTTGTTCTTCTTTCAATATTTTGAATATGTTATCCCATTCTCTCCTGGCCTGAATTTGATATTGATTGATAAATCCACTGATAGCCTTATGGGGAGGGGAGGTTTCCCTTGCATGTAACTTCTCTCTCTTGTTGCTTTTAAAATTCTTTCTTTGTCTTTGATGTTTCAAAATTTAATTATAATGTATGTTGGTACAGCATTATGCAAGTTCAACTAATTTGGGGTCCTTTGAGCCTCATGGATCTGGATATCCATTTTTCTCTTGAGCTTCAGGAAGTTTTCATCTATTATTTTTTAAATATATTTCTCTATTATTTTCCTTTTCTCTTCTCCTCCTGGAATTTGCAGAATGTAAATATTGCTTCATTTTATTGTGTCCTATAAGTCTCATAGGCTTTCTTCATTCCTTTTCATTCTTTTTTTTTTTCTTTTTGCTCCTCTGACTGTATAATTGCTAATGTTCTATCCTGTGGGTCACTGGTTCTTTCTTTTGCAGGGTTGAGTCTGCTTTTGAAACTCTATTGAATTCCTCAATTCAGTTATTGTACTTTTCAATTCTAGTATTTCTGGGGGGTTTTTTTCTTAATTCTTTTTTTCTTTTTTTGCTTTATTAAACTATTTGTTTATTCGTGCATTGTTTATCTAATTGTGATTAGTTGCCTGTATATTCTTATAGTTCACTAAATTTCTTTAAGAAGATGATTCTGAATTTTTTTGTCAGTTCATACATATCCATTTCTTTTTATTTTTCTTAAGTTTTATTTATTTATTTATTTTGAGAGAGAAAGAGAGCACACATGGGGAAGGGGCAGAGAGGTGGAGGGGACTGTCAACATGGAGCTCAGCCCAATGTAGTGTTCAAAGTCACAACCTCTGAGATCATGACCTGAACCAAAGTTGGATGCTCAACCAACTGAGACACCAAGGTGCCCCCAGATCTTCATTTCTTTAAGATCAATTATTAGAGCTTTATTAATTTTCTTTGATGGTGTCACATTTATCTGTTTTTTTATGATCCTTAATTCCTTATATTGGTATCTGCACATTTGAGTAACCAGGCTTCTTTTCCAGACTTACAGATTTGCTTTGGCAGAGATAGATCTTCACCAGTCTGCTCAGTTTGGGTCTCTGAGCATGTCTGCTTAGAATGTCTTGGGCAGATGGGGTCTGCTATTATGGTCTATTCTGAGGTAAGGCAACTCTGAAGTTAAGGATGCAGGATTGTGCCACTGGCTGAAAACAGTTGAACAGGACTGTTGACTTGGTTTCCTACCCAAGTGAGGCTTTGGGATAGTCTCCATATTTACCTTGATTCTCTGGTCAGGCTTATTAGATGGTTGGGGTTGGGTACTATATTCAGTAATAGATGGGGCTATTAATTAGCTTCCTTGGTCTGGCAGGGCATTGGGATGGGACCAAGGGCCTATACAGCGCTTGGGGGACTCATATCAGATAAGAGTGCACACTGATTTCCCTGTTCAGATGAGGCTACTGGTTTTGCTCTGCAGATGGGGAAAGCCATGGACCATGCTCTCTGTTTAAGTGCCACTATAAGTAGGGATGTGGGATGGGCTACATAGCTTTTCTGTGTTCTGGTTAGGTTCCCTTTTCAAGCAGGCTAATGGCTGTATTCAGCATTGAGGGGTACTATGAATTAGTTTTCCTTCCCAGGAACAGTGGGAAAAGCAGTTCTAAAGCAGGTAATGCTCTTTGCTTGTTGTCTTAACTCAAGCTGACCCATGACCCCAGTTCCCTGGTTACACAGGTCCACTGGCTTTGCTTTACAAACTACTGGCTCTATCTGCCCTTCTTTCAGCTTAAGCACCACTGGGCTGCAGAGCTTCCAGGTGCTCTTGCCATCCCATCAGATGGGGCTGGAAGCCACAGCAGGTAGGGCTATAGCTAAACTCCCTTGCCTGTACAGGAAGGGGAGGGGCCGTTCCTGGCAACTCTCAATTTCCCAAACAGGTTGTCTAGTTGGAAAGGACCTGGCGGTACCCTCAGCCTTGATGTTGAATCAATTGCCCTCCATATGTGTAGCAGGAGAACTCTCCTGCTAGTTTTACTCTGGGGGCTATCAGCACTGCCAACTCATTTCTTGGCTTTAGCATTGCCAGACTGCACAGCTTCCAGGAGTTCACCAGCCCTTCTGGTTAAATGTGGCTGGGAGAGATTCTCCACAGTGGGTGGGGCTGTGACTCGACTCCATAGTGAGGCATGGGCATACCAGGCTGTAGTGCTGGCAAAACTCCTTGTTTGAGGATCTGAACCAGAAAGATCTGCCCACCAAGTTCCCTCGTCAGAGTGCACCCCTGATTTGTTTCTGCAGATAAGCTAAGCTGCTGGTTTGGAATACTACTTGGGCACTACAGGTATAAACTTGGTCTGCCCAGATTGTGTGCTGGTTGTTACAAGTCCCTCCCCACCTTCTTCACGGTCAGATTCTCATTAATTGAGTCCCATAGATTTCCTTGAAATACCTATGGGGTGAGATCAGGGTAGGGGCTACCACAAAGCAACCCACAACGCTGGGGGTGGGGCAGTGCTGGTTGTATCCTTTGGTTTCTCTTTCCCCACTGGAGGAACTAGAGGGTGAGTAGAAACCTCTCTATGTGGTGCTGTGCTGACCTAGGGGCAGGGCAATGTGTTTCTCTCTTAAACACATCCTTAACATACCTTTACCATCACCAGTCTACCAAAACTTCTCTTTTCAAAGTGACGAATCTCCCAACTAGATCTAAAGACCAGGTTTCAATTTTCATCTTAATTAACCTAGTAGAAGCATCTGACACAAATGATCACTCTCTTTCTTAATATTTTTATTCATCACCTTGTTTTTCCTACCCACTGGTTCTTCCTTCCTGATACCTTTTGCTAGCTATTTCTCTTCTCCCAGTCCTTAGGCTTTTTCTTCTTCTTTTCTTACATATATTTTCAGTCTCTTATTTATTATACCCAGTCTCATGGCTTACATATCATATATATGCCAATAGCCTCACAGTTTATATCCCTAGACCAAGCCTCTACTTTATATTCTATATTTGTATATCTACCTTCCTAGTAAATATATCCACAAGGGTCTCTAATATTTATTTAGAAGTCAGTAAGTCCAAAAGCAGCTTCTGATCATCTTACCTGCAGCCTACCACATCTCAATTAGTAGTGACTTCTTCTTTTAGGCAAAAAGCCTTGGTGTCCTCTTGGCTTTTTTCTTTCATTTATAACCCACAGGCAATCCTCATGCTTCTGCCTTCAAATTATACATAGAATCCACTCATCCCTTCTGCCCTCTTCCTGGTTTGAGTTATACCTGGATTCCTAAAATAGACTCAAAACTAGCCTTGCTGCTCCTACTTTTACTTTCTTTAGTCCTTTCTCAATACATCAGCCAAATATTATTATATTCCTCTATTACAAAACTTACAAAGCTCTTCATCTCCCAAGATAAAAGCAAAGTTCCTTGGGATCTCAGAAGACCCTATGTGATGTGGCCACCATTACTTCTCTGACTTACTTTCCAACTCATTCATTCCTCTCAAAACTTCCTTGCCATTCTGGAATACTTCAGGAACGATCCCACCGCAGGGTGTTTGCCTGGCTGTTCACGCTGTCTGGAATACTCTTCCATCAAGTCCTGCAAGTATTTTCTCAATTAGGTCTATTCTGACTGCTTACCCTATTTAAATGAAAATCTACTGCCTTTGTTCTGTGACTCCTGCAATGCTGATCTTCATTAATCTGCCTTAGTATTTCTCATTCTCCTTTAGTACTTGCTATCTTTTATCACTGTATGTAAATTATTTATATATTATACATATTATTTTATCTAGTTAGAATCTAAACTTTATTTTGTCAGTGATGACAAACCTCCTAGGACAATACCTGGCATAAGAGAGGTTCAAAACATATTTGATGCATAAATTTTATTGAAGTTACCAAAAAAGACTAAAATCAATAGATATGCCATGAAAAGATAGGATATCATAATAATATCAATTATCCCCAAGTTTACAAAAAGCTTAAAAAGAATTTATTTTAAATCATATACTAGAGTAAAATAAAGAATATACAAAATAATTATAGATAAGAAGTAATGTTGAGGAGTGACATTGCCACTAGGCACACAAATAAGTCAATGGAACCAAATAAAGAAGCCATATATGTATAATGTGACAATTTAGAATATCACAGCAATTAACTTGCAGTTCATAAGTAAAAGAAATAAAAATTATATAAAAGAAAATTATATTCCCCTTTCACAAAAGTTAATTATAGGTATAATAAAGGTTTAAATATGAAAAATAAAAGCTTAAAACATTTAGAAGAAAAAGGAGATTTTTTTATGACACTGATGTAGGAAAACATTTCTTAATCAAGAATGCAAAGATGCAAACACAAAGGACAGGATTAATAAATGTGATATCACTATGACAAAAGGTAAGTAAAATGTTGTCATCTACTTAGAGATAATATTAGGAAAATATTTGACTGGTAAAAAATTAGTATTTATAATATATATTTTTGAAGCTTATAAATCTATAAGAAAAATAAAAATCTCACATAGAAAAACATGAACAAAGGTTATGAGCATGAATTTTACAAAAAAGTAAACAGTCCCTGCAAATGTGGAAAGACAAAAATTACAGTGGTATAATATTTACAACCACCTGAATGATAAATATTAAGAAGTCCAATAATATTCTGAGATGACAGGAGTGAAGCTGGCACTATTTTGGAGAACAACCCAAAATATCTAATGAGAATGAAAATTTGCATACCTATAGCACAGGAACTCCATTAGGCACATCCCCTTGAGAAACAGTTAACCTCTGTACTCAAAGAAATATAAAACCATATTCCCTGTGGAATTGTTCCAAATAGCAGTGATACCAAAACAGGAATTCATAGATGAAGAATATAAATACATAAGATATTTAAGCTGAGCCATTTTTAGAGGTGATGGAAAATATGGTGTCTGGTTGGAGTAGATTTTATAAGAATGAAGGAAATTGTAAAATCGGGATGTGAGAAACATTTTTAGTGAGGCTAGAGGCAAAAAAGATGGAGTAGAGATAAAGGCTGTATCTCCATTACTGGAATTACTGAGAAATATAGAGAGTTTTGTAGAAGACACTAGACTATAGAAAAGAAGATATTAAAGAGGATCAGATAATTGGGAAGCATGTACTTTAAAAGAGAAGTCTGATGTGGTTGCAAAATAATAACATGGAAATTGCCTTGTGAGTCAGGATAAGGGGGGAAAGACTCAGTAAAGAGAAACAATTAAAGTTAATGGAAGAAGAAGGAATATCAATATGCATGTCACTTATACGCCACTCTTCATTTATTCCCTGTTTCTTTATTTTCAAGTATAAATATAAAGATTTTTATAATGTTGCAAAACATCCAGAATCATATTTCCAATCTTTTCTAATGCTTTGATCAAAAACCTTGATGTCAGAAGCATAAAATACCTAGGGATAAATCTAACCAAAGATGTAAAAGACCTCTATGCTGAAAACTATAGAAAGCTTATGAAGGAAATTGAAGAAGATATAAAGAAATGGAAAAACATTCCGTGCTCATGGATTGGAAGAATAAATATTGTCAAAATGTCAATACTACCCAAAGCTATCTACACACTCAATGCAATCCCAATCAAAATTGCACCAGCATTCTTCTCGAAACTAGAACAAGCAATCCTAAAATTCATATGGAACCACAAAAGGCCCCGAATAGCCAAAGTAATTTTGAAGAAGAAGACCAAAGCAGGAGGCATCACAATCCCAGACTTTAGCCTCTACTACAAAGCTGTAATCATCAAGACAGCATGGTATTGGCACAAAAACAGACACATAGACCAATGGAATAGAATAGAAACCCCAGAACTAGACCCACAAACGTATGGCCAACTAATCTTTGACAAAGCAGGAAAGAACATCCAATGGAAAAAAGACAGTCTGTTTAACAAATGGTGCTGGGAGAACTGGACAGCAACATGCAGAAGATTGAAACTAGACCACTTTCTCACACCATTCACAAAAACAAACTCAAAATGGATAAAGGACCTGAATGTGAGACAGGAAACTATCAAAACCCTAGAGGGGAAAGCAGGAAAAGACCTCTCTGACCTTAGCCATAGCAATTTCTTACTTGACACATCTCCAAAGGCAAGGGAATTAAAAGCAAAAATGAACTATTGGGACCTTATGAAGATAAAAAGCTTCTGCATAGCAAAGGAAACAACCAACAAAACTAAAAGGCAACTGACGGAATGGGAAAAGATATTTGCAAATGACCTATCAGACAAAGGGCTAGTATCCAAAATGTATAAAGAGCTCACCAAACTCCACACCCAAAAAACAAATAATCCAGTGAAGAAATGGGCAGAAAACATGAATAGACACTTCTCTAAAGAAGACATCCAGATGGCCAACAGGCACATGAAAAGATGCTCAACGTCGCTCCTCATCAGGGAAATACAAATCAAAACCACACTCAGATATCACCTCACGCCAGTCAGAGTGGCCAAAATGAACAAATCAGGAGACTATAGATGCTGGCGAGGATGTGGAGAAACAGGAACTCTCTTGCACTGTTGGTGGGAATGCAAATTGGTGCAGCCACTCTGGAAAACAATGTGGAGGTTCCTCAAAAAATTAAAAATAGACCTACCCTATGACCCAGCAATAGCACTGCTAGGAATTTACCCAAGGGATACAGGAGTGCTGATGCATAGGGGCACTTGTACCCCAATGTTTTTGCAGCACTTTCAACAATAGCCAAATTATGGAAAGAGCCTAAATGTCCATCAACTGATGAATGGATAAAGAAATTGTGGTTTATATACCCAATGGAGTACTATGTAGCAACGAGAAAGAATGAAATATGGCCCTTTGTAGCAACGTGGATGGAACTGGAAAGTGTGATGCTAAGTGAAATAAGCCATACAGAGAAAGACAGATACCATATGTTTTCACTCTTACGTGGATCCTGAGAAACTTAACAGAAACCCATGCGGGAGGGGAAGAAAAAAAAAAAGAGGTTAGAGTGGGAGAGAGCCAAAGCATAAGAGACTCTTAAAAACTGAGAACAAACTGAGGGCTGATGGGGCGTGGGAAGGAGGGGAGGGTGGGTGATGGGTATTGAGGAGGGCACCTTTTGGGATGAGCACTGTGTGTTGTATGGAAACCAATTTGACAATAAATTTCATATATTGAAAAAAACAACCTTGATGTCATCAAGAGTAATTACAAACACCAGGCCCAGCAGTCAGGCAGGTGCACAGCCTTTCTGTCACTTGCATAGATATTTTCAATAGGAAGGTGTAGCCTGATTGATCACTTTCGGTTGGTTGAATTTGAAGGTGCTATAAAATAAATGAAGCCCGTGTAGAGAAGAAAGAACCAAAATCATTTTTCTCTTCTTCAATTCTTAATTTGCTATCGTTTTTGGATATCAGATTTAGATAATAATTAAACATTCTTTTAGTCTGGAATGCTGGAAAGGAAAAAAAAGGAGAAAAGGAAAGAAAAAAGTATGAGTTTCAATAAGTCTGTTACCATTTGGAATGGCTCCAACCTTTCAACTGAAGTCATGGTAAAACAGAAATAAGCCTTAATTATCAAAAGGTCTAATTAAAGACAGGAAAAAGAAATGCATTGAGTGGAAAAGCAAGTAGGGGCCGGTCTGTAAGAACCCCTTTGGTATTCCAGTCCCCATATAGGCCCTGTCCTCTAAACTGTCATGTACTACAAAAGCACCTCTCCTTCTTTTTCCCTCACCTGCCATTCCTGACTTTTTATATGTAATTTAATGAATAAATAGTAAACAGATTAAATATATTGACTTTACATATATTTACTTAAGTAAATTGACTATGAATATTTTGAATTAAAATTTTTTGAGATATCTTATTTCTTGAGATTGGTTTACATTTTTTTAAAGTTTGAAGGAACTATTTTTGAGCTCAGGTGCCAACACAAGGATTGGGCTGCAGGCCCATCACCTCCTTATCCGGAATCTGCCACACTCTTCCATACACAGGTGCAGATCTCAGAGCAGCCACATCCTGACCATGTGATCCCGTCTTCTGCCCACAGTTGACTGGGACTGGGGTAGTCACCACATCATGCAGAGCCAGAGTCTCTTTAGCCAGAATTTGGAATTGGAACTGAGAGGGCAATTCAGTTCCTCTTCAGGAAGGAATTTAGAAATGTCCTCTATAAGGACCTGAGAAACAGAGGAAGTCAACATGTAGAGGAGAAGAGCAAAGCAAATGTGAAGGGAGGAGTAGGAGGGCTCATAGAGGAAAGAAGCAAGATGAGGAGAGAATTCTGACCACATGAGGACCCCTGGTTTCAAGGGACTAGCTGCATTTCAACTGTAATATTGAATGAAATAGACAATGGAATAGTCTTCATATAATAAGTTCTTTTTTTCTCTTTATGCTGGCTTGCATGGATTTTCTGTTACTTGAAAACAAAATTCCTAGCTACTATAATCACTTTCTAGTAATCACTGATCCTGTGATTAGGCAGGTCTTTAATATTATAAATTCTGCAAGTGTAAATTTTACTTTGTAATCACATTAGTGTCCTGGTCTCATCAGCCTTCTCTCTATGCCTCACCCCAAAGCATTACTCTATCGATCTAGTGATTAAGCCTCTAAGAAATGTTTATAGAATAAATGGATTCAATGATCGACAGAGGCTTCACTCTTTAGAGACTTGTAAGAGTGCTATATTCTTGTCTTGCCTCCTCCCTTCTGCCCTCCGCCTCATGTTCACCACCCTGACACATACTTCTCCATATTTCCTAGTGACTTTGAAATAAAAGAAAGAATGTGGGTTGATGTAGGATATTTTGAAACTCCAAATGGTAACTTCTTTTAACTGTTATAGCCTCTGAAGCTCAGGATTATTTATGTACATTTATGAATAAAAGTTCTAGTTAATGAAGATATTAGTAGTTCCTCAAAAACAGTGGAGTATATTCATCATAACAAAGCACATCTAGGAACTGTCTTTGGAATTAGAGCTCCTGTGCTGGTTATTCTTTGTCTCCATATTCCGTCTTCTACTTCTGCTCTTCTCTGTGGCACAGAAGCTGACCACTCTGAAATACACCAGCAGGTTTCCTTATAAACTGGCTTCCAACTGGGTTTAAACACAGCAGTGGTGGCAGGAAACTGAAGAGCAGAATCAGAAAGAAGTCAGGATATTTCTTCTCTGATCCTTTTCTGTTTTGGCACGGTGTCTCAGAGAGTAGGTAATTTCTCCATGACGACAGCTCCTACGGGAAAGCCTCCTAAATAGTTCAAACTCTCACTGGGTCTCTGTAAACCTAATTTTCCCTTTTGCTATTCCAGGCCTAAATTAATATCAATCGTAAGTAGGGTGATAACTTCTCATTGTTGCTGTTCTACAATTGTGTCAGTATCCATTCTTTTCTCCCTTACTTCTCCTCATACCTCTGAAAGCCCCACTATTAAAATTCCTTTATTTGAACCATTTGAAACAAATGCCAGGACTGTGACTTATTCAGCAGCTACTGCTCTCAGGCATAAAAAGTACACTAAAGTGTAAATGACAAGTTACTATCTAGGGTTATCTAAGCCTACATCTACTGAAACAGTCTATTACGAGCAAAATACATTCAGTGTGTGCTCCAATTCTGAGTCAATTTGATTATGTGGGAAATTGTCCTAAAGTCAGATTTTAGAGATGTCCTCTAAACATAAACTTTAAAAGAGTTTTGTTTTGTTTTTTGTTTTGTTTTGTTTTGTGATATGAAACAAATTAACAAATTAGGTCTTGCCTTTTTCATACATAAAATAAGGAAGTTGAACTATCTCCAAGGTGTCTTCCAAGTTTGAACATTCTTTGATTAAATTCTTTATAGAAGGATTGACATTATAAACTGCCAACAGCTACTGATAACAATTTTGTTGAATTCCAACAGATGGAACAACCACAGCAAAGCACGAATTGCCTTTAATGACAACTAAATGGGATATATGCACATATATAAAGGGTACTTTCCTCTCCACAGATGAACTGCTTTTTTGTTTGTTTGTTTGTTTTCAGTATGTTTTACCTTGCATGTAATGATGATATTCTTTATAGGTCCTTTCTACACACTTTCTTTTTCAGAAATGATTTTAATCCTAATAAATGAGGTCCTAAAATGTATTTATGTTTTTTTGTCTGTCAAATCCTACTTTTCTCACAATGATCATAATCAATCTGAAAATAAATTTAATTAATATTTTTTAATGTCTCTAAGAAACAGAAAACAAGCAAGTTGAGCCCTAAACTTTCTCTAGTTTACTACCATGTTGAAAGAGTTTCTAAGCCACGGACAGGGAGAAGAAACAAAATAGGGCCCACTGGTCTCCCTGAATTGAGGAAAGAGTTGAAAGTATAAGGGACTAAAGCAACTGGAGTTTGTAGAGGAGAGTACTAGAGAGGAGAGAGTCACATAGAAATAGAATTCTGGATGTTTGCAGAGCACTCCGCTTTTAGTCTTCAGCTGGTTACTGGTAAGAACATGCATACAAGGAAACAATCTGAGACCAAGTAAAGAACAATTAGAAAGGAACAGGCAGATCAGTCTCCAGAGCACATGTAGAACTTATAATATTTAATAGTCCCACCAGCCAGAGGGGGAGAAAACTTCCAGTACATAAGGAATGGGGTAGAGTACTCAGACAATATGACCTCAATTAGGGAACAAAATGATCCCAAGACTAAAGGCTCCTCTGGTCCTGCCAAAGAAAGCTTAAAAGCAAGTCTTGAAAAAATAAAATTGTTTTTGAGTAACTTAACTGTGCCCTAGAAAAATAAAACAAAATAATAAAGCAATAATAAAGTGTGGGACAACTTCAGAAAGTCTAATTTGCATGTAATTGGAAGGCATGCAGAAGAGGAGACAGTTATGGGTACATAAAATTTTTTGAAGAAATAATGGCTAATTTTTTCCCAAATTTGATGAAAATTCTAAACGTGCAGATTAAAGATTAGTGAGGCACGAGTTTAAGAATCATTAGAGAAACCACACAAAGGCACATTAAAATCAAATTAATTAAAACCAGTGATAAAGAAAAATATTGAAAGCAGAATAAAGAAAAGAGTCTCATACAGAGGAACAAAGATAAGAATGAAGTAATTCTTTTCAAACTGAATCATGGTTAAACAACATCTTTAAAGTTTTAAAAGAAACACTTGTCAGCTCAAAATTCTATGCTATATAAAAATATCTATCAAAAAAGAAAGTAAAATAAAGACTTTTATCAGACATATAAAATCTGAAAGTATTAACTAACATACAAGAAACATTAAGGAAAATTCTTCAGGCAGAGGAAAATAATACCTTGTGGAAATCTGTAGCAACAGAAAGAAGTGAGGAACATCAGAAATGGAAAAGATATGGACAAATTTTCAGTTTTTATTATATTTTAAATAACTCTATGAGATAACTGACTGTTTAGTCCATTGATTTTTGACTAGGTGTAAAGGCAGTTTACCGGGGGAAAGGATTTCCTGTTCAACCAATGATGCTGGAACAATTGCATATCCACATGCAAAACAAAGACAAAAAAAACTTAGATCCATACTTCATGCCATATACAGAGATGAACTCAGAATGGAACACAGACTCAAATGGAAGAGGGAAAATAATAAAACTTGGAATAAGACATGGTATAAAAAATGGTTTCTTAATTATAACAAAAGCATAGTCTATAAAGGAAAAAGTTAATAAATTGGACCTCATCAAAATTCAAAACTTCTACACTTCAAAAGATCCTATTAAGAAAAAGAGACAAGCAACAAACTGAAAAGAATACTAGCAAAACACATATCTAATAAAAGACTTGTATCCATAATATATAAAGAATTCTTACAAGTCAATAATTTAGAAGACTGATTTGTTTTTAAAAATAAGTAAAATATATGAATAGATATTTCACAAAAGAAGACATATGAATGACCAACAAGAACATAAAAATTTGTTCAACACCATTGCTCATTAGAGAAATGCAAATTAAAAACACAATGAAATACCTTTTCACACTAAGTTGGTATAATATTTCTTACTATAAGAAATAAAACAGGGGCACCTGAGTGGCTCAGCCAGTTGAGCATTTGACTTTGGATTTCATCCCAGGTCATGATCTCAGTGTTGTGGGATTGAGACCCCCATCAGGTTCCACGCTAAGGACCCTGCTTAGGATTCTCTGTCTCTCCCTCTCTCTGCCCCTCCCCTCACTTGTGCTTTCTCTCTCTCTCAAAAATAAATAAACTCAATTTAAAAAAAAAATTTAAAGAAAGAAAATAGTAACAAATATTGATGAGGATGTGAAGAAAATGGAACCCACAAACACTGCTGGTGGAAATATAAAATGGTGTGGTCATTTTGGAAAATAGTTTCACAGCTTCTTTAAAAATTAAACAAAGACTTCTAATTTCTAGTTCCAAATTTAAGTATTTGAAGTTCCTAGTGTGTCCTAACAACAAGTAAGAAGCTGAAAAGTCAAGATTGAAAAATCAAGAACACTTCTTGGATCCACAAGTAAGGTAAGAATACAAGGCGAACCACTGCCTCCCAAATAAGAGAGACAAATAAGCAAGTATAGGGAGCCACAACTTACCAGAGCAGAGACTCATTAACAAACCCACCACAGAAATAAGTGGCAGGGTAGGTAAACCTGAACTGTAATTGATGAATTGCTGGAGGCTCAGAACCAGACATGGAAAAAGTAAAAACAATGTAAGAATAGATTAGCAGGGTAAGCAGAGAGATGAAAATCCTAAGAATGAGGGAAAAAGAAATACCAGAGACAAAAACACTATAACAAAAATGAAGAATGCCTTTGGTGGGCTTCTTAGTAGACTGAACATGACTGAAGAAAGAATCTCTAAGTTTGAGAATATCTCAATAGAAACCTCAACAACTGAAAAGCAAAAGGAACAAAGACTGAAAAAAAAAGGACTATGGGACAACTACAGATGATGTAATATACACATAATGGGAATACCAGAAGAAGAAAGAGATAAAAGAAGAAATATATGAAACAATAATGAATGAGAACTTCCCCAAATTAATGTCAGACAACAAGTCACGGATCAAGGAAGCTCAGAGAACACTATGCAGAAAAAAGAAATGCAAACAACAAAACAAACAAAAACAAAAAGCACCTAAGCAAATCATTTTCCAACTAAAAAAAATGAAAAATAAAGAAAAAAATCCTGCAAGAAGCCCAAAATGCGGGGCGGGGGGAGGACCCACCTTACCTACAAAGGAATAAAGATAACAATTGTATCCCATGTCTCTCTAGAAACCATGAAAGCAAAAAGAGAGGGCAGTGAAATATTTAGGGTGTTAAAAGAAAAACAAAACATCAACCGAAAAGTCTAGGTTCTAGGATTATATATTCTGAGAAATAATTCCTCAAAAGTAAAGGCAAAATAAGACTTTTTTGGACAAACAAAAATTGATCAACTTTGTTGCTAGTTGGGTGGCCTCGCAAGAAATGCCAAAAGAACATCCTTAGAAAGAAGGAAAGTAATCTAGGTCAGGAACTCAGATTTGTGTAAAGAAAGGAAGAGCACCAAAGAAAGAATAAGTGAAGGTAACATTAATATGTTTATTTTTCTTATTTTTACTTGATGCAAGTTTCCTTCAAAATAATAATAAAAACAATGTATCTGATGATGTATTCCTATTTTTATATATTAAGTCTGTATACCTGTTTATGTGCTTATATATAAGTGAAATGAATTATAGCAATGATACAAGGGATGGGAGGGAGGAATTAGGATTATTTTGTTATTATAAGGTATTCACACTACCCATTAAGAGGTATGGTGTTATTTGAAAGTGAGCCTGGATTTGTTGTAAACATATATTGCAAAGTCTAGAGCAACCACTAAGAAATTTGAAAAAAAGAAGTATAACTGATGCTAAAATGAGATAAAATTGAATCATATAAGATGCTCAATTGAAACTATAAAAGGCAAAAAACAAAGAATGAAAGACAAAAACAGAAGCAAAGAACAAGGGCAACAAATAGAAAAGTTAAAATATGGTAGATTTTAATCCAACAGTATCAATAATCACTTTGTATGCCAGTGGTCTAAATTCAGCAATTAAAACAAATAACATCAGAGTGGATCAAAAAACATGCCCCAACTGTAAGTTGCCTACAAGAAATCCACTTTTATTTTTTTCCCTTTTTTTAAATTTAAATTTTAGTTACCATACAGTGCAATATTGTTTTCAGGAGTAGAATTCAGTGATTCATCACTTACATAAAACACCCATTGCTCGTCACAACAAATGCCCTCCTTAGTACCCATCAGCCATCTAGCCCATCTCCTACCCACTTTTCTCCCTCAACCCTCAGTTTGTTCTCTATCATAAAGAGTCTCTTGTGGTTTGTTTCCCTCTCTTATCTCCCTCTCTCATGTTCATCTGTATTGTTTCTTAAATTCCACGTATGAGTGAAATCATATGGTATTTGTCTTTCTCTGATGACTTATTTCTTTTAGCCTAATACACTCTAGCCCATCCACATCATTGCAAATGGCAAGATTTCATTTTTGATGGCTTAGTAATATTCCATTATATGTATATATGTGTGTGTGTGTGTGTGTGTGTGTGTGTGTGTGTGTATACACACAATATTTTCTTTACCCATTCATCAGTTGATTGACATTTGGACTCTTTTCATAGTTTGGCTATTGTTGATAATGCTGCTATATACATTGGGGTGCATGTACCCCTTCGAATCTGTATTTTTTATCCTTTGTGTAAATACCTAATAGTACAATTGCTGGATCATAGGCTACTTCTATTTTTAGTTCTTGAGGAAGCTCTATACTGTTCTCCAGTGTGGTTGCACCAGTTTGCATTCCCACAAACAGTGCAAGAGGGTTTCCCTTTCTCTACATCGTCGCCAACATGGGCTGTTTCCTATGTTATTCATTTTAGCCATTCTAACAGGTGTGAGGTGGTATCTCATTGTGGTTTTGTATTGATTTGTATTTCCTTGATGATGAATGATGTTGAGCATCTTCCATGTGTCTGTTAGCCATCTGTATGTCTTTTGAAAAATGTCTATTCATGTCTTCTGCCCATTTCTTAACTGGGTTGTTTGGTTTTGGGGGTGTTGAGTTTGATAAGTTCTTAATAGATTTTGGATACTAACCCTTTATCAAATATGTTGGTTGCAAATATCTTCTCCCATCCTACAGGCTGCCTTTTAGTTTTGTTGATTGCTTTTCTGTGCAGAGTTTTTTATTTTGATGAAGTCCCAATAGTTCATGTTTGCTTTTGTTTCCCTTGACTTCGGCAACATGTCTAGTAAGAAGTTTCTCTGGCTGAAGTCAAAGAGGTTTCTGCTTGTTTTCTCCTCTAGGATTGGATTCCTGTCTCACATTTAGAACTTTCATCCATTTTGAGTTAATTTTTGTGTATGGTGTAAGAAAGTGATCCAGTCTCATTCTTCTGCATGCTGCTGTCCAGTTATTCTAACACCATTTGTTAAAGAGACTCTTTTTTCCATTGGATAGTTTTCCTACTATATCGAAGATTAGTTGACCATATAGTTGTGGGTTTGTTTCTGGGTTTTCTGTTCCTTCCCATTAATCTCAGTGTCTGTTTTTGTGCCAGTACCATATTGTCTTGATGACTACAGCTCTGTAATACAGCTTGAAATCTGGAATCATAATGCTTCCAGCTTTGTTTTTCTTTTTCAGGATTGCTTTGGCTATTTGGGGCTTTGTGTGGCCCCAATTTTAGGATTGTTTATTCCAGCTCTGTGAAAAATGCTGGTGGTGTTTTTATAGGGTTTGCATTAAATGTGTAGTTTGTTTTGGGTCGTATAGACATTTTAACAATGTTTGTTCTTCTAATCCATAAGCATGGAACGCTTTTCCATTTTTTTGTGTCTTCCTCAATTTCTTTCATAGGGTTTCTATAGTTTTCAGAGTACAGATATTAGGTTTCTTCCTAGATATCTTGTGGTTTTTTGGTACAATTGCAAATGGGATTGATTCCTTGATTTCTTTTTCTGCTGCTTCACTATTGGTGTATAGAAATGCAACAGATTTCTGTACATTGATTTTATATCTTGCAACTTTGCTGAATTCATGTATTAGTTCTAACAGTTTTTTAGTGGAGTCTTTCAGGTGTTCTACATAAAGTATCCTGTTGTCTTAAAATAGGGTAAGTTTGACTTCTTCTTTGCCAATTTGGATGTCTTCTATTTCTTTTTCTTGCCTGACCGCTGAGGCTAAGACCTCCAGTACTATGTTAAATACTAATTGTGAGAGTGCACATCCTTGTCTTGTTCCTGACCATAGGGAAAAGGCTCTCATATTTTCCCACTGAGGATGGTATTAGCTGTGGGTTTTTTGCATATGGCCTTTATGATGTTCAGGTATGTTCCATCTATCTCTACTTTTTGAGAGGTTTTATTAAGAACGAATGCTGTATTTTGTCAAATACTTTTCCTGCATCTATTGACAGGATCATATGGTTCTTATCCTTTCTTTTATTATTGTGGTATTTCATGTTGATTAACTTGTGAATACTGAACAAGTCCTGCAGCCCAGGAATAAATCCCACTTGATCTTGGTGAATAATTCTTTTAATGTACTGTTGAATTCGATTTGCTAGTATCTTGTTGAGAAATTCTGCATCCAGGTTCACAGGGATATTAGTCAGTAATTCTCATTTTTAGTGGTTTTGGAATCAAGGTAGTGCTGGCTCATAGAATGAGACTGGAAGTTTTACTTCCATTTCTATTTTTTGGAGTTTGAGAAGAATAGGTATTAACTCTTCTTTAAATGTCTGGTAGAATTTCCCTGGGAAGCCATCTGGTCCAGGAATCTTGTTTGTTGGGAGATTTTGGATAAATGATTCCATTTCTTTGCTGATTATGGGTCTGTTCAAATTTTCTATTTCTTCTTGTTTCAGTTTTGATAGTGTGTGTGTTTAGAATTTTAGTGTGTGTTTTGTCCATTTTTTCCAGATTGCCCAGTTGGCATGTAGTTTTTCATAGTAATCTCTTATAATCGTTTGTATTTCTGTGGTGCTGATTGTGATCGCTTCTCTTTCATTCATGATTTTATCTATCTGGGGCCTTACTCTTTTCTTTTAGATAAGTCTGGCAGGGGGTTATCAATTTTGTTAATTCTTTCAAAGAACCAGCTCCTGGTTTTGTTGATCAGTTCTACTGTTTTTGTTTGTTTCTATATCATTTATTTCTGCTCTAATCTTTATTGTTTTTCTTCTGCTGCTGACTTTAGGTTTATTTGCTCTTCCTTTTCTATAACCTTTAGATATAAGGTTAGATTGTGTATTTGGGACCTTTCTTGCTTCTTGAGATAGGCCTGAATTACAATATACTTCCCTCCTAGGACTGCCTATGCTGCATCAAAAGGTTTTGGATGGTCATGTTTTCATTTTCATTTGCTTCTGTGTATTTTTTTTTTCATTTCTTCTTTGATTTCCAGTTTAACCAATTCGTTTTTAGGGGATGTTCTTTAACCTCTATGTATTTGAGGGTTTTCCAAATTTTCCTATGTGGTTGACTTCAAGTTTCATAGCAGTGTGATCTGATTATACGCAAGGCATAATTGTGGCCTTTTTGAACCTGTTGAGGGCTGATTTGTGACACAGTATGTGATCTATTCTGGAGAATGTTCCATGTGCACTTGAGAAGAATGTGTATTCTGCTTCTTTAGGAAGAAATGTTCTGAATATATCTGTTAAGTCCATCTGGCCCAGTGTGTCATTCAAAACCATTGTTTCCTTGTTGATTTTCTGCTTAGGTGATCTATCCATTGTTGTAAGTGAGGTGTTAGAGTCCACTCATTATTGTATTATTATCAATGAATTTCTTTATGTTGGTGATTGATTTATATATTTGGGTGTTCCAAGTTGAGGACATAAGTATTTATAATTGTTGGATCCTGATGGGTAGACTCCTTAATTACGATATAATGCCCTTCTTCATCCATCGTTACAGTCTGTTTTAAAATCTAGTTTGATATAAGTATGGTACTCCACCTTTATTTTGACATCCATTAACATGATAGATGCTTCCCTATCCCCTCACTTTCAATCTACAGGTGTCCCAAGATCTAAAATGAGTCTATTGCTAAGCATCATATAGATGGGTCTTTCTTTTTAAACTTTCTGATACACTACATCCTTTGGCACACTTTGTTCATTTACATTTAGAGTGATTATTGAAAGATATTTAGGGCCACTGTGTTACCTGTAGAGTTGGTGTTTCTGGTGATGTTTTCTGGTCTTTTCTAGGTTGTTGTTTTTGGTCATTTTTTTCCCTTCTACTCAAAGAGTTCCCCTTAAAAATTCTTATAGGGCTGGTTTAGTGGTCATGCTTCTTGGATTTTGATGTATGTGTCCTTCCCCAGTTTAGGGAAGCTTTCAGCTGTGATTTGCTCACATAAACCTTCTGCCCCCTTTTTTCCTCTCTTCATCTTCTGGGACTCTGATATGAAAGTTATTATGTCTTAATAAATCACTGAGTTCCCTAAGTCTCCCTTCATGATCCCTGACCTTTGTTTCCCTCATCTTTTAAGTTTCATTATTTTTCTTCATTTTATCTTCTATATTACTAATTCACTCCTCTGCCTCATTCATCCTCATTTCTTATTCTCCATTTGGGTTTGCATCTCAGTTATACCATTTTTAATTCTGGCCTGACTAGATTTTAGTTCTTTTATCTCTGCAGAAAGAGAGAGATTCTCTGGTATCTTCTATGCTTTCTTTCAAGCCCAGTTAATATCCTTATAAACATTGTTATAAGTTCTAGTTCAGACATCCTACTTTTATCTGCATTGACTAAACACCTAGCCATCATTTCTTCCTGTTCTTTTTTTAAAGATGAATTCCTCAATCTTGTCATTTTGGAGGAAGAAAAAACAAAAGTAATAATAGAATGAAACAAAAATTAAAAGAAATTTTTTTTAAGCAAATAAAGGAAGCTAGATCCTAGTTGTGTTTCGGTCTGCTTGTTAAGAGAAGCTTGATTTAAAAACAGAAAGAAAAGAAAAAAGAAGAGAGGGAAAAAAATAAAATGAAGTAATAAAAAATTTGCTCTTTCTGTATCCAAGAAACAAAAGAAAATAAAAACACAACAGCAAAAACAAAAAATAAAAGCAACAATAACAACAACAAAATGAAAAAACAAATAAGCAAAAAAAACCCAAATGAAGTTAGATACATTTTTTCCTAGAGCTGAAACATTGCAGCAGTCTAAGGTAGGTAAATGAAGTTTGTCGAAGGGATTTGTGCTAGTCTTCTGAGGGAGGGGTCCTGCTGCTCTTATTCTCAGGCTGACTTGCTCTAGTGGAGATGTGTCTGGGGGGCACAAGAATGCGGGGTTTGGTGTAATGGCTCTATTCTCCACTTGGTGGTGCTGTTTACCTTACCGGGGTCAAATAGTTTTGATGCAAAAATGGTGCAAATAGTTTCACCCTGCTCTCTAGACTCCAGAACAGGAAGTTCATGTCCACACAGACACATCATCAGTCAACCCTCCTATGTCTCCCACTTCTGTCAGTTCCCCACCTTCCCCCTGTGTCCAAGCTTTCCACCTACTAGGTGGTACCTCTCCCCAAAGTTTTATATCAGGCTCTGGTGTGTTTCAAAACCCTATACTTAAGAGACTGCCTGCAGTTCAACCCACAATGATCTTTTGGAGGAGGATCTCACTGCACTGTGGCCAGGGCTCACTTGACCCAGGAAACAGTCATGCCACCACACAGTGGCAGTGGCTCAGAGTTTACGGTAAATCACAACACACAGCTGGTGCCAGGGTTTGCTGCCCTCGGTTGGCAACTTTGTTCTTATATGAGTGAATATGGTGGCTTGATGACACCCTCCAGGTTGGCCCATTGAGAGTCTGTATCACCTCTACCAAATACACTCTAAGCAGGGGAACTGCTTCTCTCCATGAGACTCAGAGGATCTTAAGACTGTGCTGCCATTCCTAGGGCTCCACTTTGCTTCCTTGCCTGAACACCACCAGGGACTGACACCTGAAACTTTGGAATCTGCACTCTGCTGTTTACAAAAAACTGGTGGTGAAAAAGATGGCAGGGTCGGAGGTTTCTTGGGCTCACCTCATCCTGCTGATCACTTAGATTCCACCCACATCAGCCTAAATACCCCAGAAAACCGCTGGAAGACTAGCAGAACAGACTCTCTGGAGCCAAGCATAGACAAGAGGCCCACAGAAGAGGGTAGGAAGGGCAAAGAGGTGGTGTGTGCTACACAGACTGGCAGGAGGGAGTTGGGGGAGTGGAGGGGGAGCCCGCCCATCAATGCAGAGCCCCCGAAGTCTGGCTTGCAAAAGCAGAGGGGCTGGACTCTGTGAGTTCTAACAGCCAGTGGGACTTAAAAGTCAACAGCTCTGCTCTCAGAGAGCAGGGAGGGCAAGAGGACACCGGGAGGAAGAATTGTTGAGTCCCTGCAGGACAGAGATAAGCAGGGGAACAAAGGCACTGGCAAGCGCCATTTCCCTCTCCCATCCCCCAGTTGAAATTCCAAAGGGAACCAGTTCCCATCACCGAACATGCTTGCACCACACAAACGGCCAATGCTGTGCTTCTGTGAATCCATCCCTCTGACGGGTGTGCCTCCCTCCCGGGGCTACAGGGCCCCTCCCACAGGGGACCACCAATGGCAAACCTAGCTAAGCCTGCCTCTCCCAAACCTGAGCACCTTGCGGATCGGATCCACCCTGTCTAATATGCCCTTGGCCAGATCCCATCAAAGCAGCACCACAAGCCTGGAAGTGTGCAAGTAGCCCAGACAGGTGCCACACCACTCCACAGTGAGTCCTACCCCTGGGAGAGGGAAAGATAAGGTACACCAGTCTGACTGTGGCTCCAGCGGTGGGTTGGGGGCGAACATCGGGTCTGACTGCGCCCCGCCCACCAACACATGTTACTCCAGACAGGACAGGGGAAGTGCCCTGCAGTTTGGAGCTACCACAGGGACTAACCAAAATTACGAAACAGAAGAATTCTCCTCAAAAGAAACTCCAGGAAGTAGCGACAGCTAACGAATTGATCAAAACTGACTTAAGCAATATAACAGAACATGATTTAGAATACCAGTCAGAAAATTAATTGCTGGGCTTGAAAAAAGCATAGAGGACTGCAGAGAATCTATTGCTACAGAGATCAAGAGACTAAAAAAGAGTCATGAGGAATTAAAAAATGCTATACATGAGGTGCAAAATAAAATGGAAGCAGCCATAGCACGGATTGAAGAGGCAGAGGAGAGAATAGGTGAATTAGAAGATAAAATTATGGAAAAAGAGGAAGCTGAGAAAAATAGAGATAAAAAAATCTAGGAGTATGAGGGGAGAATTAGAGAACTAAGTGATGCAATCAAACAGAACAATATCTGTATCATAGGAATTCCAGAAGAAGAAGGAGAGAGAGAAAGGGGCTGAAGGTGTATTTGAACAAATTATAGCTGAGAACCTCCCTGATCTGGGGAAGGAAACAGGCATTGAAATCCAAGAGGCACAGATTACTGCCTTTAGAGTCACTTGAATTGATCTGCACAACATATCATAGTAAAACTGGAAAAATACAAGGATAGAGAATTCTGAAAGCAGCTAGGGATAAAAGGGCCATAACATACAAAGGTAGACACATAAGGCTAGTAGCAGACCTATCTACTGAAACTTGGTAGGCCAGAAAGGAATGGCAGGAAATCTTCAATGTGATGAACAGAAAAAATATGCAGCCGAGAGCCTTCATCCAGCAAGTCTGTCGTTCAGAATAGAAGGAGAGATAAAGGTTTTCCCAAACAAACAAAAACTGAAGGAATTCATCACCACTAAACCAGCCCTACAAGAGATCCTCAGGGGGACTCTGTGAGTGAAATGTTGCAAGGACCACAAAGTACCAGAGACATCACTACAAGCCTGAAACCTACAGACATCACAATGACTCTAAACCCGTATCTTTCAGGGGCGCCTGGGTGGCTCAGTCAGTTAAGGGGCCGACTTTGGCTCAGGTCATGATCTCACAGTCAAAGAGTTCAAGCTCCGCGTCGGGCTCTGTGCTGACAGCTCAGAGCCTGGAGCCTGTTTCAGATTCTGTGTCTCCCTCTCTCTGAACCTCCCCCGTTCATGCTCTCTCTCTCTCTGTCTCAAAAATAAATAAACTTTAAAAATTTTTTTTAAATAAAAAAAAATAAACCCATATCTTTCAATAATAACACTGAATGTAAATGGACTAAATGCTCCAACCAAAAGACATAGGGTATCTGAATTCGTAAAAAAAAAAAAAAAAAAAAAAACAAGACCCATCTATTTGCTGTCTATAAGAGACTCATTTTAGACCTGAAGACACCTTCAGATTTAAAGTGAGGGGATGGAGAAGTATCTATCATGCTACTGGAAGTCAAAAGAAAGCTGGAGTAGCCATACTTATATCAGAAAAACTCAACCTTAAAGGCTGTAACAAGAGATGAAGAAGGGCATTATATAATAATTACAGGCTCTATCCATCAGGAAGAGCTAACAATTATAACTGTCTATGCACCAAATACGGGAGCCCCGAAATATATAAAACAATTAATCACAAAGATAAGCAACCTTATTGATAAGAACGTGGAAATTGCAGGTGACTTTAATACCCCGCTTACAACAATGGATAGATCATCTAGACACATGGTCAATAAAGAAACAAGGGCCCTGAATGATACATTGGATCAGATGGACTTGACAGATATACTTAGAACTCTGCATCCCAAAGCAACAGAATATACTTTCTTCTCAAGTGCACATGGAACATTCTCCAAGATAGATCACATACTGGGTCACAAAACAGCCCTTCATAAGTTTACAAGAATTGAGATCGTACCATGCACACTTTCAGACCACAATGCTATGAAACTTGAAATCAACCACAGGAAAAAGTCTGGAAAACCTCCAAAAGCATGGAGGTTAAAGAACTCCCTACTAAGGAATGAATGGGTCAACCAGGCAATTAGAGAAGAAATTAAAAATATATATGGAAACAAACAAAAATGAAAATACAACAATCCAAACGCTTTGGGACGCAGCGAAGGCAGTCCTGAGAGGAAAATACATTGCAATCCAGGCCTGTCTTAAGAAACAAGAAAAATCCCAAACACACAGTCTAACAAAACACCTAAAGGAAATAGAAGCAGAAGAGCAAAGACACCCTAAACCCAACAGAAGAAGAGAAATAATATAGGTTAGAGCAGAAATAAACAATATAGAAACTAAAAAAACTGTAGAGCAGATCAACAAAACCAAGAGTTGTTTTTTTGAAAAAATAAACAAAATTGATAAACCTCTAGCCAGGCTGCTCAAAAAGAAAAGGGAGATGACCCAAATAGATAAAATCATGAATGAAAATGGGATTATTACAACTAATCCCTCAGAAATACAAGCAATTATCAGGGAATTATATGAAAAATTATATGCCAACAAACTGGACAACTTGGAAGAAATGGGCAAATTCCTAAGCACCCACACACTTCCAAAACTCAAACAGGAATAAATAGAAAGTTTGAACAAACCCATCACCAGTGAAGAAATTGAATCAGTTATCAAAATCTCCCAACAAATAAGAGTCCAGGACCAGATGGCTTCCTGGGGGAATTCTAACAAACATTTAAAGCAGAGATAATACCTATCCTTCTCAAGCTGTTCCAAAAAATAGAAAGGGAAGGAAAACATCCAGCCCCATTCTATGAAGCCAGCATTACTTTGATTCCCAAACCAGACAGAAACCCAGCAAAAAAAGAGAACTACAGGCCAATATACCTGATGAATATGGATGCAAAAACTCTCAACAAGATACTAGCAAATTGAATTCAACAGCATATAAAAAGAATTATTCACCATGATCAAGTGGGATTCATTCCTGGGATGCAGGGCTGGTTCAACATTTGCAAATCAATCAATGTGATACATCACATTAATAAAAGAAAAGATAAGAACCATATGATCCTGTCAATCGATGCAGAAAAAGCATTTGACAAAATTCAGCATTCTTTCTTAATAAAAACCCTCAAGAAAGTCAGGATGGAAGGAACATACTTAAACATCATAAAAGACATTTATGAAAAGCCCACAGCTAATATCATCCTCAATGGGGAAAAACTGAAGAGCTTTTCCCCTGAGATCAGGAACATGACGGGGATGTCCATTCTCATCGCTGTTATTTAACATAGTGTTGGAAGTGCTAGCATCAGCAAGCAGACAACAAAAGGAAATCAAAGGCATCAAAATTGGCAAAGATGAAGTCAAGCTCTCACTTTTTGCAGATGACATGATATTATACATGGAAAACCCGACAGACACCACCAAAAGTCTGCTAGAACTGATACATGAATTCAGCAAAGTCGCAGGATACAAAATCAATGTACAGAAATCAGTTGCATTCTTATACACTAATAATGAAGCAACAGAAAGACAAATAAAGAAACTGATCCCATTCACAATTGCACCAAGAAGCATAAATACCTAGGAATAAACCTAACCAAAGATGTAAAAGATCCATCTGCTGAAAACTATAGAAAGCTTATGAAGGAAATTGAGGAAGATACAAAGAAATGGAAAAACATTCCATGCTCATGGATTGGAAGAATCAATATTGTTAAAATGTCAATACTACCCAAAGCAATCTACACACTCAATGCAATCCCAATCAAAATTGCACCAGAATTCTTCTCGAAACTAGAACAAGCAATCCTAAAATTTGTATGGAACCACAAAAGACCCTGAATAGCCAAAGTAATTTTGAAGAAGAAGACCAAAGCAGGAGGCATCACAATCCCAGACTTTAGCCTCTACTACAAAGCTGTAATCATCAAGACAGCATGGTATTGGCACAAAAACAGGCACGTAGACCAAAGGAATAGAGTAGAAACCCCAGAACTAGACCCACAAAAGTATGGCCAACTCATCTTTGACAAAGCAGGAAAGAACATCCAATGGAAAAAGACAGTCTCTTTAACACATGGTGCTGGGAGAACTGGACAGCAACATGCAGAAGATTGAAACAGGACCACTTTCTCACACGATTCACAAAAATTGTATGACTCCATTTGGATGAAATGTTCAGAAAAGATAGATTTATATCTATAGAGAACAAGCTATTGGTTGCTAGGGCTGTGAGTGGAGCAGGAATTAACTGTAAAATGGTACAAGTGATATTATTGGAGAATAAAGTGTTCTAAAATTGATTTATTTTAATGGTTCTACTACTGGGTAAACATTACTAAAAATTATTGAATTATACATTTGAGACGGTTGGATTTGTGATATGTAAAATATATATCAATACATTTGTTAAACAAAGTTAATTACCAATTTAAAGCAAAAAATACAACAATATTTTAATTGTAGGATTAAAAAACATTAAGTTAATAAACGAGTAATGAAGATAAAAATTAATATAAAAAATTGTTAATTCAAAATAACAGAGGTAACATGGCAAAAACAACCATAGTATATAAATATTAAATACAAAGGGTCCAAATACCCCAATTAAAAGGCAGAGATGGTCAGACGTATAAAAAATAGCAAGACCCAAATACATGCTATTTACAATCTGTGCAAAATACAAACACATAATTTAAATTTAAAAGATGCAAAATTATATATTATGCTAATATTAATACAAAAAACCTGGAGTGGCTATATTAATATCAGAAATAATTGAGTTGAGATCAGAGAATATTACCAGAGATAAAGAGGGACATTTCAATGAAGAAGTCAGTTTGGGAAAAGGACATAACAACTCTAAACGTTTATGTACTTTATAAACAAGCTTCAACAATATATGAACAAAATCCATCATGGAACAAATTTAGAACTAAGGAGATATAGAACAATCAACAATTACAGTCAATTAGTTAACATCCTTCTCTTAGTAATTGATAAGACAAGTAGATATAAAATCAGTTAAGGCATAGAAGACTTAAGCAATATTATCAATCGACTTGACCTGAGATCTATAGAACATTCTACATAAAAATGGCATAATACAGACTGATTTCTAACATACATGAAACATTTACATAGGAAGACTATATTCTGGCCCATTAAAAAATTCGGTAAATTCAGAAGAACATAAATCATAAAATGTATTATCCGACTACAATGAAGTTGGAAATTAGTAAAAGAAAGCTATCTAGAAAATTCTTGAATATCTGAAGACTAAACAGCGTGAGTCAAAGAACAAAGCAAAAGGAAAACTGAATAAAATTATTTGTGGAATTAAATCTGTATTTTGATGAAAGTTTATCACACTAAACACCTATATTCGGGAAAAAAAGGTCTAAAATTAATTACCTATGATGCCACACACATTTAAAAAAGAGAGCAAATCAAACACAAAATAAGCAGAAATAAGGAAACAATTAAGATAATTATAATAATTATATATAATTATATAACATAATTATATATCAATTAGTTACATAATATATAGTTATATATAATTATTCTAATTATGTATATTTAAATAATTACAAAATAATGAGCACAAATTTAATAAGATATAAAAAATAATGTTGTTTATAGAGAAACATCAATAAAAAAACCACAATTCCTCCTTTGAAAAGATCAATAACATTGATAAACCCCCAGCAAGACTTCTTTGAAAATAAAAAAAGACACAAATGACCAATATCAGGAAATATCATTACTAGAAATCCTTGTAATTGTTAAAGTAATTTAATCTGTAGTTAAAATCTTCCCAAAATGGAAACCTCAGGTCCATATGGTTTCACTAGTGAATTCCACTAAACATCTAAGGAATAATACCAATTATACCCAAACTCTTCCACAACACTGAGATAAGATAATACTTTTCAAGTCATTCACTAGGAAGAGAATTAACTCTATACCAAAAATGAGACAAAGAAAATATAAACAAATAAAACTACTGATCATTATCCCTCATGAAGGTATATATAAAAATTCCAAAGCAATATTTAGCAAATTGGATCCAGCAATATATCAAAAAGATATTATGTCATGACCCAGTGGGGTTTATCTTAGCATATAAGACAAGTCCAACATTCGTACTAATAAAAGAAAGAATAAGAACAACATGAGACTCTCAATAGATGCAGAAAAAGCATTTAACGAAATACGACATCATTTCTTGATAAAAACCCTCAAGACAGTAGGGAAAAAAGGAATATACCTCAAGATCATAAAGGCATATACAAGAGACTTACAATCAGTATCATCCTCAATGGGTAAAAAACTGAGGGCTTTCCCCCTGAGGTCAAGAACGTGACAGGGATGTCCACTCTCACCACTGTTGTTTAACATACTGTTGGAAGTCCTAGCCTCAGCAACCAGACAACAAAAAGAAATAGGAAGCATCCAAATCACCAAGGAAGAAGGAAAACTTTCACTCTTCTCAGACAACATGATATACTATGTGGAAAACTTGAAATACTCCACCGAAAAACTACTAGAGCTGATACATGAATTCAGCAAAGTCACAGGATATAAAATCAATGTACAGAAATCTATGGGATTTCTATACACCAAAAATGAAGCAGCAGAAAGAGAAATCAAGGAACGGATCCCATTTACAATTGTACAAAAACCCATAAAATACCTAGGAATAAACCTAACCAAAGAGGTATAAGTTGTGTATGCTGAAAACTATAGAAAGCTTGTGAAATAAATTGAAGAAGATACAAAGAAAGGGAAAAACATTCCGTGTTCATAGATAAGAAAAAATATTGTTAAAATAGCAACACTACCCAAAGCAATCTACACATTCAATGCAATCCCTATCAAAATAAGACCAGCCTTCTTCAACAGAGCTAGAACAAACAACCCTAAAATTTGTATGGAATCAGAAAAGACCCTGACTAGCCAAAGCAATCCTGAAAAAGAAAACCAAAGCTGGAGGCATCATAATTCCAGACTTCAAGCTGTATTACAAAGCTATCATCATCAAGACAGTATGGTACCAGCACAGATCAATGGAACAGAATAGAGAACCCAGAAATGGACCCACAAATGTATGGCCAGCTAATCTTCGATAAAGCAGGAAATAATATTCGATGGAAAAAAGACAATCTCTTCAGCAAATGGTGCTGGGAAAGCAGGCCAGTGATATGCAGAAGAATGAACCTGGACCACTTTCTTACACCATACACAAAAATAAATTCAAAATGGATTAAAGACCTAATGGGACACAGGAAACCATCAAAATCCTATAGGAGAAAACTGGCAGCAACCTGGAGCAACTTCTTACTAGCCATGTCTCCAGAGGCCAGAGAAATAAAAGCAAAACTGAACTATTGGGACCTCATCAAGATAAAAAGTTTCTGCACAGTCAAGGAAACAATCAACAAAGGTAAAATACAGCCTACAGAATGGAAGAACATATTTATTTCCAAATGACATATAGATAATCAGAGAGTATTCAAAATCTACTTTAAAAAAACCATCAAACTCAACACCCCAAAAAACAAATAATCCAGTGAAGAAATGGGCAAGAGACACGAACAGACACTTTTCCAAAGACATCCAGATGGCTAACAGACACATAAAAAGATACTCAATATCACTCATCATCAGGGAAATACAAATCAAAACCACAATGAGACACCACCTCACACCTATCAAAATGCTAAAATTAGCAACTCAGGAACCAATAGATGTTGGCAAGGATGTGGAGAAAGGGGAACCCTCTTGTGCTGTTTGTGGGAATACAAACTGGTGCAGCTGCTCTGGAAAACAGTATGGAGGTTCCCCCCAAATTAAAAGTGAGCTATCCTATGACCCAAAAATTGCACTACTAGGTTTTATCCAAAGGATGCAAAAAATGCTGATTTGAAGGTGCACAGTTTATAGCAGCACTATCAACAATAGCCAAATTATGGAAAGAGCCCAAATATCCATCAACTGACAAATGGATAAAGAAGATGGGAGATATATATACACAATGGAATACTACTTAGCAATGATAATGAATGAAACCTTGCCATGAAACAACATGGATGGAATCAGAGGGTATTATGCTATGTGAAATAAGTCAGTCAGAGTATATGGAATTTGAGAAACTTACCAGATGAACACAGGAAAAGGGGAGGAAAAAATAAGAAAAAAAGACAGGGAGGCAAACCATAAGAGACTCTTAAATACAGAGAACAAACTGAGGTTTTCTGAAGAAGGGGATGATTGGGGGAATGGGTTAAATGGGTGATGGGAATTAAAGAGGGAACTTTTTGGGAAGAGCACTGGGTGTCATATGTAAGAGATGAATCACTGGGTTCTACTCCTGAAGCCAAGACTGCACTGTATGCTAACTAACTTGAATTTAAATGTAAAAAACGGGGAGGGAGGGGCACTGTTGGGATGAGCATTGGGTGTTATATGTAAGTGATGAATCACTAAATTCTACTCCTGAAAACATTATTATTACACTATATGCTAACTAACTTGGATTTAAATAAAATTTAAAAACAAACAAAATAAAATAAACATTTTAAATTGATGAATATAATTTACCATATCAATAGTCTAAAGATAAAGAAACATTCAATTAAATAGAACAGGAAAAAACATTTGACAAAATTCACCATCCACTGATGAAAAACATTCAGCAAACTGAATATAAGGGCTTCCTCAATTTGATAAAGAGCATTTATAAAAACCTACAGCTAATATCATATTTAATGGTGAAAGACTGAATTATTTCCCAATAAGATCAGGAAAAAATGAAAAATGTCCTCTTTCACTGTGATTGTTCAATATTGTACTGGAAAACTAGGCAGCACAGTCTGGCAAAAAAATTAAATAGGCATACAAATTGGAAAGAAAGAAAACTACCTCCATTTGCAGAGGAATAACTGTCTACATAAAATTTTTTAACAAAAGAATTATAAAAATGCTGATGGACTTACTAAGTGTGTTTACAAGTTTGCAGGATAAAAATGTCAAGAAAAGAGTCAATATTATTTCTATGTACCAGCCATGAAAAATTGGAAATTAAAATTAAAATGTACTATTTATAAAACCAGCAAAATATATGACATACTTAGGAATAAATTTAAGAAATTCAGTGCAAAACTTATACACAGAAAACCACAAAACACCGATGAAAGAAATCAAAGAAGTTCCAAATAAATGCAAAGATATACTATGTTCGTGAATCAGAAAACCTAATATCATTAATATGCCAATTCTTCCCATGGTTATCTACAGATTCAATGTAAGCCCAGTCAAATTTCCAATTTTTTTGGTGGAAATTGATGAGTTAATTCAAATATTTATATGGACAAGCAAAGGAACAAGAATATCCCAAAAAATTTTGTAAAAATTTGAGAATCCACACTACCTCCAACCTTCAATCTTCAAGATAGACTATAACATTGTAGTAAGCAAGAGAGATCATTTATAGATACAATGATTTATAGATCAATGAAACAGAACAGAATCCAGAAATAGATCCACATATATATGATAAGTTGAATTTCAACAAAGTGCAAAGGAAATTCAATAAAAGAAGGATAGTCTTTTCAATAAATTGTGCTATATCAATTGGATATGCTATATCAATTGGATGTTTTTTAAAAGTAAGATTCATTTCATACCTTCTACCATACACATACCTCAGGTTAATGTGGATCACAGCTCTAAACTGAAAATCAAAACAATAAAACTGCTAGGAAAAAATATAAGAGAAAATCTTTAAGACCTTAAGGTAGATAAAACTTTCTTAGATATAATAATAAAAGCACAAACCATAAAGAAAGAAGGATAAATTGGACTTTATCAAAATTTAAAACTTCTGTTCTTCAAAAGACATTATTAAGAAATAAGAAAAAGATGAGCCATAGATTGGGAGAGAATATTTGCAATTCACATATCTGATAAAGAATTTGTATCTAGAATATATAAATATTCTAAACACAATAATAATAAAATATCTTGATTTTTTAAATGGGAAAATGATTTGTACAGATACTTCAAGAAAGATGATATATCAATGGCAAAATCTCATGAAAAAATGAATGTAAAAAATACATGAAAAAAATCTCAATATTAATAATCACTAAAGAAATACAAATCAAATCCACAATGAGATATCACAACACATCTATTAAAATGGAAATAATTAAAAACAGACATAAACTGGCAATATCAAAAGCTAGACAACTGAAACTTTTCATACATTGCTGGTAGAAATACAAAAAGATACAGCCACTATGAAAACAGTTTGGGAGTTTCTGGTAAAATTAACATGCCCTTAATCATATGATCCAACAATCCTATTCCTTAGTATCTACTCGAGAGAAATGAAAACTCACACTTATACAAATACATGCATATTAATATTCATAAAAGCACTGTCCAAATAGCCAAAAACTGGAAACTAAAATTTCCTTCATGTGAAGAATGGAAGAACAAATTGCAGCCCTTTATACAATGGAATATTACTCAGAAAAAGAAGAAACAAACTATCTATACGTGTAAGCATGTGGATTAATCACAAGTGCATTAATGCTAAATGAAAGCAGACTCAAAAGGCTTCATATTATATTATTTCATTCATATGACATTTTGGAAAAGGCAACATTTTGGTAAAAAAAAGTTACCAAAGACTGGGTTGAGGAAGAGTGACTATACAAGAACATATGGAAAGTTTTGAGGAGTATTCTATGTCTTGATTTTGTCTGCATATTCTTGTGAAACTCACAGAAACATACTCTTAAAAAGGGGAAAGCGTTACATCTTAATAAAATAAGAGAAAAAGAAAAAAAAACCCAGCTGCATTTTTCAAATATGCATATGAAGTCATTTCCTTGAAAATAAAGGTCTGTTAAGTCTATTTAAAAATTCTAAAGTAAGATAACTCATTGTGGAAGGTTATGTCATTATTACCAAATGATGCAGCCCACCCTAAGGGAGAACAATATACAGTTGATCTTCATTATTAATGCATTTTATATGTGGGTATTTGCCTACTCACTAAAATTTATTTACAACCCCAAAATCTATAATCATGGCACTTTCATGGTCATTTGTAGCCATACGTAGGGCAATGAAAACTTTGAGTTGCCCAATGAAACGTTCTCAGCTGAGGTCAAAGAAGGCAATGCTCTGCCTTCCTGTTTTAGCTGCCATATTGTAAACAAGTGTCTCTTTCCTGGTCAGTTTAGTAGGACATTTTCTTCTTATTTTTGTACTTTTTGGGCAGTGATTTTCTTATTTAAATAGACCCAATCATAGTGCCGAAGCTCTGTGTAGCATTCCTAAATACAAGAAGGCTATGACATGCCTTTTGGTACAATCTACTTATATCCAATTTAAAGAGCATTTCTGGGATGCCTGGGTGGCTCAGTTGGTTAAGCATCTGACTTCGGCTCAGGTCCTGATCTGACAGTTCATGGGTTTGGGCCCTGCGTCAGGCTCTGTGCTAACAGCTCAGAGCCTTGGGCCTGCTTCAGATTCTGTGTCTCCTTCTCTCTGTCCCTCCCCTGCTTGCACTCTGTCTCTCCTCTCTCTCAAATAAACATTAAAAAAAATTTTTTTAAAGAGCATCTCTACCTGTAAGTCAATTCTTGAATAAATATATAGTATGTAGGGGGAGGAGCCAAGATGGCGAACAGCATGGAAGCTTTTTGTGTGTCTCACATCCATGAAATATAGCCAGACCAACACTAAACCATCCTACATACCTAGAAAACTGATTGGAGGATTAACACAACAATCTGTACAACCTGAACCACAGAATTCAGCAGGTACACAGTACGGAGAACTAAACTTGGGGAGCAAGAAGCCGCGAAAGGTAGGCAACCACTTTTGTGGGCAGAGAGAGGATGGAGACTGTGGAGGGGGGTAGAATACGGGAAAATCATCCCTCCCCAAAAGCAGCTGGAGAGAAAGTGGAAAATTGAGAACAGCCGCAGGGACTAAACTAAAAAGGGAGAAAGGAGAGGGTTTAAATTCCATTAAGACTGTAAACAAGAGGAGCACAAAGGCTGCAACTCCACAGCTCGATACCTGGTGGTGCTCTGGTAGGAAGGGCAAATCTCCAGGAACAGGGTGGGGTCCGGGAGGTCCTCAGGCCACATGGGGAAAAGCAGTTCCACTGCTGGAAGGACATTTGGTAGAAACTGTTGAAGCCACCTGGTCCCAGCAGACCCCAGAAGGAGGCCACATTGGCTGACGCTGGGGCAAGGTCGTTAAGGGTGAAGGCTGGTACCAGATGCGTGTTGTGATTTTCCATAATCCCTGAGACGCTGCTGCTACACTGTCTCTCGAACATTTTCTGGGATGGGCTAGCACCTGGCCACAGTCTCAGGGCACCGGCAACAACAGGGTCCAGCGGGCATACCTGGGTGCAGCCGATATTTGGCCATTGCTCATTCAGCTATTGCTTGGTGAGACCCTCCCACAGAGGGGGAGAACGGGTCAAAGCCGCAGTCCTTCGGAAGTAAGGGGCTGGGGAAAACAGCCGCATCTGAGACAAAACTTGGGAGAGAGGTACTGCCTGGGGACTGGTTATGGAGAGTGAAGAAGCAGGGAGTGGATGAGAGCTGAAGACGGAGGACAGGTGTGTGATTGCTGATCCAGGAGAACAGACTAGGTGGGTGGCACCATTTTCACCACTCCCGCGCATGTGCATATGCCCGTACGAGCCCCGCAGCAATCCACCCCAGTAGGCTAGCAGCGCCACCTAGTGGAGAGTGGAGCCATTACACTGAGCCCCGCCCAACTGGGCCAACATTGCTATTCAAGAACACGTGCCTCCCCACAGGCTTAATTTATGGACTATAAAGAGCTACATAGACTGCTAGGGGAAAATGAAGCAATTTCAGTCCTACTTCACTCTGTTAGCAGGTTCATCTATTCAATTTTCTTTTTTCTTTTTTTTTTTTTTTTTACTTTTTCGGGTTTTTTTACATTTCTTTTCTTTTTCTTGAATACAGAAAATTAAAAAATTAATTTTTATTTTCAATTTTTATTAAAACTATCTTTCTTTAATTTTTATTACTACATTTTTTACTTTTCTGTAATTTTTTTCAAATTCTACTTTACTCCCATCATTTTATATTAGTCTACTTCAGTGTACTCACCTTTTCAAATTTGCAAACAATTTCCTTTTTTCTTTCTTTTTCTTTTTTCTCTTTTTCATTTCTTTTCTTTTTATTGAAAGCAGAAAGAGAAAAACTTCATTTTTACTTTCAATTTCTATTAAAAATATTTTTATTTAATTTTTATTACTATATTTTTTCTGTTATGTAAATTTTTTCAAATTCTATTCTACTTCCATCATTTTATTTTAGTCTACTACAGTGTATTCACTTTTTCAAATTTTCAAACGATTGTTTTCTTTTTTCTTTTTTTAATCTTTTTCATTTCTTTTTTCTTAAATGCATAAAATGAAAAAAACTCATTTATTTTTAATTTTTGTTAAAAATATTTTTCTTTAATTTTTTTCTACTATTTTCTTTACTTTTATGTATATTTTTTCAAATTCTATTTTACCCTAATCATCTCATTTTAGTCTGCTTCAGTGTATTCAGTTTTTCAAATTCTCAAACGATTTCCTTCCCCCCCACCCCGCTTTTTTTCCCTCTAATCTGCCAAACCACTTTCAACACCCAGACCAAAACACACCTAGGATCTAGCATCATCTATTCAATTTTTGTGTGTGTGTTTTTAATGTTTAATTTTAATATTTTTTTAATTTTAATTTTTTTTAATTTCAATTTTTGTATCTTATTAATTCCTTTTCTCCCTTCAAAATGACAAAACGAAGGAATTCACCCCAAAATAAAGAGCACAAAGAAACGACAGCCAGGGACTTAACCAACACAGATACAAGCAAGATGTCTGAACTAGAATTTAGAATCATGATAATAATACTAGATGACGTCAAAAATAGATTAGAATCCCTTTCTGCAGAGAAAAAAAAGAAGAAAAAATAGCCATAATGAAATTAAAAATGCTATAACTGAGCTGCAATCATGGGTGGATGCAGCGGCAGCAAGGATGGACGAGGAGAACAGAGAATCAGCGATACAGAGGACAAACCTATAGAGAATAACAAAGCAGAAAAAAAGAGGGAGATTAAGGCAAAAGAGCACGATTTAAGAATTAGAGAAATCATTGACTCATTAAAAAAGGAACAACATCAGAATCATAGGGGTCCCAGAAGAGGAAGAGAAAGAAATAGGGGTAGAAGTGTTATGTGAGCAAATCATAGTGGAAAACGTTCCTAACCTGGGGAAACACACAGACACCAAAATCCAGGAAGCGCAGAGGACCCCCATTAGATTCAACAAAAACCAACCATCAACAAGGCATATCATAGTCAAATTCACAAAATACTCAGGCAAGGAGAGAATCATGAAAACAGCAAGGGAAAAAAAGTCATTAAACTACAAGGGAAGACAGATCAGGTTTGCAGCAGATCTATCCACAGAAACTTGGCAGGTCAGAAGGGAGTGGCAGGATATATTCAGTGTGCTGAATCATAAAAATATGCAGCCAAGAATTCTTTATCCAGCAAGGCTGTCATTCAAAATAGGAGAGATAAAAAGTTTCCCAGACAAACAAAAATTAAAGGAGTTTGTGACCACTAAACCAGGCCTGCAAGAAATTTTAAGGGGGACATTCTGAGGGGAGAAAAGATGAAAAAATATATATACGTTTATACACACACACACACACACACATATATATATATGTATACATATATATATATACGTATATATATATATATATATATATATACATATATATATGTATATATATATATACCAAAAGCAACAAAAGATTAGAAAGGACCAGAGAACATCACCAGAAACTCCAACTCTACAAGCATTATAATGGCAATAAATTCGTATCTTTCAGTACTCATTCTAAATGTCAATGGACTCAATGCTCCAATCAAAAGACATAGGGTAACAGAATGGATAAAACAAGATCCATCTATATGCTGTTTACAAGAGACACACTTTAGACCTAAAGACACCTTCAGATTGAAAATAAGGGGATGGAGAACCATCTATCATGCTAATGGTCAACAAAAGAAAGCCAGAGTAGCCATACTTATATCAGGCAATCTAGACTTTAAAATACTGTATCAAGGGATGCAGAAGGGCATTAAATCATAATCAAGGGGTCTATAGACCAAGAAGACCTAACAACTGTAAACATTTATGCGCCAAATGTGGCAGCACCCAAATATATAAATCAATCACAAACATAAAGAAACTCATTGATAGTAATACGGTAATATTAGGAGACTTCAACACCCCACTCACAGCAATGGACAGATCATCTAATCAAAAAATCAACAAGGAAACAATGGCTTTGAATGACACACTGGACCAGATGGACTTAACAGATATATTCAGTACATTTCATCCTAAAACAACAGAATATACATTTCTTCTCCAGTGCACATGGAACATTCTCCAGAATAGACCATATACTGGGACACAAATCAGCCCTAAGTAAGTACAAAAAGATCGAGATCATACTGTGCATATTTTCAGACAACAATGCTATGAAACTCGAAATCAACCACAAGAAAAAAATTGGAAAGGTAACAAATACTTGGGGACTAAAGAACGTCCTACTAAAGAATGAATGGGCTAACCAAGCAGTTAAAGAGGAAATTAAAAAGTATATGGAAGTTAATGAAAATGATAACACCACAACCCAAAACCTCTGGGACTCAACAAAGGCAGACATAAGAGGAAAGTATATAGCAATCCAGGCCTTCCTAAAGAAGGAAGAAAGATCTCAGACACACAACCTAACCTTATGCCTTAAGGAGCTGGAAAAAGAACAGCAAATAAAACCCAAAACCAGCAGAAGACAGGAAATAATAAAGATTAGAGCAGAAATTGGTGCTATTGAAACCAAACCAAACCAAAGCAAACAAAGCAAAAAAACAGATCAATGAAACCAGATGCTGGTTCTTTGAAAAAATTAACAAAATTGACAAACCACTAGCCAGTTTGATCAAGAAGAAAAAGGAAAGGACCCAAATAAATAAAATCAATAATGAAAGAGGAGAGATCACAACACAACAGAAATAAAAACAGTAACAAGAGAATATTATGAGCAATTATATGCCAGTAAAATGGGTAATCTGGAAGAAATGGACAAATTCCTAGAAACATATACACTACAAAAACTGAAACAGGAAGATATAGAAAATTTGAACAGACCCATAACCAGTAAGGAAATCGAATTAGTAATCAAAAATCTGCCAAAAAAACGAGAGTCCAAGGCCAGATGGCTTTCCAGGAGAAATCTACCAAACATTTAAGGAAGAGTTAACACCTATTCTCTTGAAGCTGTTCCAAAAAATAGAAATGGAAGGAAAACTTCCAAACTCTTTCTATGAAGCCAGTATTACCTTGATTCTAAAACCAGAGACCACACTAAAAAGGAGAACTATAGACCAATTTCCCTGATGAACATGGATGCAAAAATCCTCAACAAGATATTAGCCAACCGGATCCAACAATACATTTAAAAAATTATTCACCACGACCAAGTGGGATTTATACCTGGGATGCAGGGCTGCTTCAATATCCACGAAACAATTTACATGATTCATCACTTCAATAAAAGAAAGGACAAGAACATATGATCCTCTCAATAGATTCAGAGAGAGCATTTGACAAAATAAAGCATCCTTTCTTGATAAAAACCCTCAGGAAAGTAGGGATAGAAGGAGCATACCTCGAGATCATAAAATCCATATATGAACGACCCAACGCTAATATCATCCTCAATGGGGAAAAACTAAGAGCTTTCCCCCTAAGGTCAGGAACAAGACAGGGATGTCCACTCTTGCCACTGTTATTCAACATAGTATTGGAAGTCTTAGGCTCTGCAATCAGACAGCACAAAGAAATAAAAGGCATCCAAATCAGCCAGGAGGAGGTCAAACTTTGACTCTTCTCAGATGACATGATACTCTATATGGAAAACCCAAAAGATTCCACCAAAAAACTGCTAGAATTGATTCATGAAATCAGCAAAGTTGCAGGATATAAAATCAATGCACAGAAACCAGTTGCATTCCTATACACCAACAATGAAGCAACAGAAAGAGAAATCAAGGAATCGAACCCATTTACAGTTGCACAAAAAAAATCATAAAATACCTAGGAATGAATCTAACCAAAGAGGCGAAAAATCTATACACTGAGAACTATAGAAAGCTTATGAAAGAAATTGAAGAAGACACAAAAAAATGGAAAAAGATTCCATGCTCCTGGATAGGAAGAACAAATATTGTTAAAATGTCAATACTACCCAAAGCAATCTACATATTCAATGCAATACCTATCAAAATAACACCAGCATTCTTCACAGAGCTAGAACAAATAATCCTAAAATTTTTATGGAACAAGGAAGACCCCGAATAGCCAAAGCAATCTTGAAAAAGAAAACCAAAGCAGGAGGCATTACAATCCCAGACTTCAAGCTATACTACAAAGCTGTAATCATCAAGACAGTATGGTACTGGCACAAGAACAGACACTCAGATCAATGGAACAGAATAGAGAACCCAGAAATGGACCCACAAACGTATGGCCAACTAATCTTTGACAAAGCAGGAAAGAATATCCAATGGAATAAAGACAGTCTCTTCAGCAAGTGGTGCTGGGAAAACTGGACAGCGACATGCAGAAGAATGAATCTGGACCACTTTCTCACACCATACACAAAAATAAACTCAAAATGGATGAAAGACCTCAATGTAAGACAGGAAGCCATCAAAATCCTAGAGGAGAAAGTAAGCAAAAACCTCTTTGATCTTGGCCGCAGCAACTTCTCACTCAACACGTCTCCAGAGGCAAGGGAAACAAAAGCAAAAATGAACTACTGGGACCTCATCAAAATAAAAACCTTCTGCACACAAAAGGAAACAATCAGCAAAACTAAAAGGTAACCGACACAATGGGAGAAGATATTTGCAAATGACATATCAGATAAAGGGTTAGTATCCAAAATCTATAAAGAACTTATCAAACTCAACACCCGAAAACCAAATAATCCAGTGAAGAAATGGGCAAAAGACATGAATAGACACTTCTCCAAGGAAGACATCCAGATGGCCAACCAACATATGAAAAAATGCTCAACTTCACTCATCATCAGGGAAATACAAATCAAAACCACAATGAGATACCACCTTACACCTGTCAGAATGGCTAAAATTAACAACTCAGGCAACAACAGATGTTGGTGAGGATGTGGAGAAAGAAGATCTCTTTTGCATTGTTGGTGGGAATGCAAGCTGGTGTAGCCACTCTGGAAAACAGTATGGAGGTTCCTCAAAAAACTAAAAATAGAACTACCCTATGACCCAGCAATTGCACTACTAGGCATTTATCCACGGGACACAGGTGTGCTGTTTTGAAGGGACACATGCACCCCAATATTTATAGCAGCACTATCAACAATAGCCAAAGTATGGAAAGAGCCCAAATGTCCATTGATGGATGAATGGATAAAGATGTGGTGTATATATATATATATATATATATATATATATATATATATACACACACACACAATGGAGTATTACTCGGCAATCAAAAAGAATGAAATCTTGCCATTTGCAACTATGTGGATGGAACTGGAGGGTATTTTGCTAAGTGAAATTAGAGAAAGACAAATAACATATGACTTCACTCATATGAGGACTTTAGGAGACAAAACAGATGAACATAAGGGAAGGGAAACAAAAATAATACAAAAACAGGGAGGGGGACAAAACAGAAGAGACTCATAAATATGGAGAACAAACTGAAGGTTACTGGAGGGGTTGTGGGAAGGGGGGATGTGCTAAATGGGTAAGGGCCATTAAGGAATCTACTCCTGAAATCATTGTTTCACTATATGCTAATTTGGATGTAAATTTTAAAAAATAAAAAATTAAATAAAAAAATATATAACATGTATACCCTAATAAAGTTAATTACTATAAGCTTTCCATCTTATGGAAAATTAAATAGCATCTATGTAATGTAGTTTTCATTTGACTTCCCTTTGAGATCACTGCATATAGTTGTAGAAATAATATAAAATTAGTAAATGCTGTTAATGATATTTATTTGAATGCTTTTCACAGAATATAGTAATAATTAAAATCATTAAAGGTTTTTTTTAAATTTCATTCTTAAAACTGTTTTATGAAGAAGGTAATTATTATTATTCAGTTTTAGAGATGAAGCATCTAGGTTCACAAGTTACACTAACATCTTCAAGGTGAAAGAGTGCCTTGTTTTATAAATGAACATTTATTTTTAAAAATAGTCCAGAATTTTAAAGGCCAAACTTCTTATTTATTACAGTTTGTATCAATTTGCTTTACAGTCAACATACTTAGTTGGGGACAAGGTATATATCAGAAAGTCATTCCTATGATATAATTATGTCGAAAATTAGGTAATTCATTCTGTTTATTCTATTGCTTGAGAAACACCTGCATATGTTGTTTTTCTAACTATTATGTTATTTTCTTTCTATACAAAAATTTTCAAAATGCATTTTCTTCATGGGAAGGGAGATGGTGACAGAAATTGTATCTTGGGGCACCTGGCTGGCTCAGTCAGAAGAGCATGTGACTCTTGATCTCGGGATCATGAGTTCATGTCCCACATATGGTGTAGAGATTACTTAAATAAATAAAATTTTTTTAAGAAATTATTTCTTGATGTGTAGTCATCTAAATATGTAATGTGTTTTCCAGTTTACACAAGAAACAAATAGGAAACCTGTTGGTCCAAGTTCTATTGATTGTATATATAAATCTAGTTATCTTTGATTCAAAAATAGACCCTGCTAGGGGCACCTGGTTGGCTCAGTCAGTTTAGTGTCTGACTTTGGCTTAGGTCATGATCTCAGAGTGTGTCAGTTGGGGCCCCGTGTCGGGCTCTGTGCTGACAGCTCAGAACCTAAAACCTGCCTCAGATTCTGTCTCCCTCTATCTCTGCTCCTTCCCCACTCATACCCCCGCTTCTCTCTCTCAAAAATAAATAAACATTAAAAAAATGGACCCTGCCTTCTAGAAAATACCTGTGCTAATACTGTAGCTAGTATTGTGAAACTTCTCCTAGAGGGTGCTTCCTTTTCAAACACAGGCCACCCTCTATTAAACTATGCAAATACAAACATAAAAAGGGAAAAATGTATCTATTTACCTTGTTTTTGTTTGGTTTTAATTCTAGTTAGTTAACATAAAATTTTATATTAGTGTCAGGTGTACAATAAAGTGATTCAACATTTCCATACAACCCAGTATTCATCACAAGTGCATTTTTAATCCCCATCATCTATTTAAACTATCCACCAACCCACCTCCCTTCTGGTAATGATCAGTTTGTACTCTATAATTAAAAGTCTGTTTCTTGATTTGTCTCTCCCTTTGTTTCTCTTTGCTTCTTTGTTTTGTTTCTTAAATTCCACATATGAGTGAAATCATATGGTATTTGTTTTTCTATGACTGACTTATTTCACTTAGCATTATACTCTCTAGCTCCATCCATGTCATTGCAAATGGGAACATTTCCTTTTTTAATGGCTGAATAATATTCCACTGTGTGTGTGTGTGTGTGTGTGTGTGTGTGTGTGAGCGCGCGTGTGTGTGTATATACCACTTCTTTATCTATTCATCTATTAATGGACATGAGCTGCTTCCATACCTTGCCTATTATAAATAATGCAACTATAAACATAGGAGTGCATGTATCCCTTTGAATTAGTGTTTTTGTATATTTTTATTAAATACTCAGTAGTACAATTGCTGGGTCATAGGGTAGTTCTACATTTGCCATTTTGAGGAACCTCCATACTGTCTTCCACAGTGGCTGCACCAGTTTTCATTCCTACCAACAGTCTATGGGGGTTCCTTTTTCTTTAATTCCTTGCCAACACCTGTTGTTTTAGCCATTCTGGCAGGTGTGAGGTGACATCCCATTGTAGTTTTTATTTGCATTTCCCTGATGGTAAGTGATGATGAGTATCTTTTCATGTGTCTGTTGGCCATCTGTATGTCTCCTTTGGAGAAATGTCTGCTCATGTCTTCTTCCTATTTTTAATTGGATTATTTGTTTTGGGGGTCTTGAGTTTTATAAACATGTATATATTTTGGATACTAACCCTTTATTGGATATGTCATTTGCAAATATCATCTCCTATTCTGTAGATTCCCTTTTAGTTTTGTTGATTAGTTATTTCACTGTGCATTTTTTCTTTCTTTTTGATGTAGTCCTAATAGTTTATTTTTGCTTTTGTTCCATTGCCTTTAGATAGAACACCTATGTAGAAAATGTTGCTACAGCTGATGTCAAGAAGTTATTGCCTGTGTTCTAGGATTTTTATGGTTTCAGGTCTCACATTTAGGTCTTTAGCCCATTTTGAATGTATCTTAAAGTATCGTGTAAGAAAGTCTTCCTTTCATCCTTTTTCATGTTGCTATCCAGTTTCCCCAATGCCATTTGTTGAAGAGACTGTATTTTTCCCATTGGATATCCTTTCTTGCTTTCTTGAAGATTAACTGACCATATAGTTGTGGGTGTATTTCTGGGTTTTCTATTTTGCCCTACTGATCTGTGTGTCTATTTTTGTGCTAGTACCACACTGTTTCGATGACAATGGATTTGTAATATAACTTGAAGTCCAGAATTGTGATTCCTCCACTTTGCTTTTCTTTTTTCAAGATTGCTTTGGCTGAGGTCTTTTGTGCTTCCACACAAATTTTAGTATTGTTTGTCCTAATTCTGTGAAAAATGCTTCTGGTATTTTGATAGGAATTGCATTAAATGTGTAGATTGCTTTGGGTAGTATAGACATTTTAACAATATTTTTTTCTTTCCAATCCATGAGCATGGAATGTCTTTCCAGTTCTTTGTGTCATCTTCAATTTCTTTCACAAGTGTTTTATAGTTTTCAGGGTACAGGTCTTTCATCTCTTTGGTTAGGAGGTTTATTCCTAGGTATCTTATGGTTTTTGGTGCAATTGTAAATGGTATCTTTTTCTCAATTTCTCTTTCTGCTGCTTCATTATTAGTATGTAGAAATGCAACAGATTTCTGTACATTGATTTTGTATCCTATGACTTTACTGAATTGATATATCAGTTCTAGTAGTTTTTTGGTGGAGTCTTTTTGCGTTTTCTATATACAGTATCATGTCATCAGCAAATAATGAAAATTGTATTTCTTCCTTACTGATTTTGATGGCTTTTATTCCTTTTTCTTGTCTGATTGCTGTGGCTAGGACTTCCAGTACTATGTTTAATAATAGTGGTGACAGTGGACATCCTTGTCTTGTTCCTGACCTTATGGGAAAAACTCTCAGGATAATGTTATCATGGGTTTTTCTTATTTGGACTTTATTACTTTGAGATATATTCCCTCTAAACCTACTTTGTTGATGGTTTTTATCATGAATTAATGTTGTATTTTGTCAAATGCTTGTTCTGCATCTACTGAAATGGTCATATGGTTCTTATCCTTTCATTTACCGATGTGATGTGTCATCAGGTCAATTGATTTGTACATATTGAACTACACTTGGAACTGAGAAATAAATCTCACTTGATCATGGTGAATGATTTTTTAAATATGTTGTCGAATTCAGTTTGCTAATATTTTGTTGAGGATTTTTGCGTCTGTGTTCATGGGATATTGATTGAGCTGTAGGTCTCTTTTTCAGTGGTGTATTTATCTGATTTTTGTATTAGGGTAATGCTGAACTCATAAAATAAATTTGTAAGTTTTCCTTCCTTTTCTATTTTTTTGGAATAGTTTGAGAAGGATAGGTATAAACTCTTTTTTAAATGTTTGGTTGAACTTTTCTGGGAAGTCATCTGGTCCTGGACTTTTGTTTGTTGGGAGTTTTTTGATTACTGATTCAGTCTCATTGCTGGTAAACAGCTATTCGAATTTACTATTTCTTCCTATTTCAGTTTTGGTAGGTTATATGTTTCTAGAAATGTATCCATTCCTTCTAGGTTGTCCAACTTGTTGGCTTATAGTTTTTCATAATATTCTCTTATGATTGTTCATATTTCTGTTGTGTTGGTTGTTATTTTTCCTCTCTCATTTGTGATTTGAGTCCTTTCTCTTTTTTTTTCTTGATAAGTCTAGCTAAAGGTTTGTCAATTTTATGGATTTTTTTCACAGAAACATCCCCTGGTTTCATTGATTTCTTCTATTGTTTTTGTTTGTCTTCTTTTGTTTTAGTTTCTTTATCATTTATTTCTACTCTGACTTTTATTATTTCCTTCCTTCTATCAGTTGTGGGTTTTGTTGGTTGTTCTTTTTCTAGGCCCTTGAGGTGTAAGGTTAGGTTGTTTATTTGAGATTTTTCTTGCTTCTTGAGGTAAGCAGGAATTCTATATAGGTCCCTCTCAGAAACACTTTTGCTATATCCCAAAAGTTTGGACCACAGGGTTTTCATGTTCATTTGTTTCCATGTATTTTTTAAAATTTATTTGATTTCCTGGTTGTCCCATTCAATGTTTAGTAGCATGTTATTTAACCGCTTTGTATTTATGGTCTTTCCAGATTTTTTATTGTTGTTGACTTCCAGTTTAATAGTGTTGTGGTCAGAAAAGATGCATGGTATGACTTTGATCTTGAATTTGTTGAGGCTTGCTTTGTGGGCTAATACATGATCTATTCTGAAGAATATTCCATGTGCACTTAAAAAGAATGTCAACTGTTTTAGGATGGAATGTTCTGAAAATATCTGTTAAATCCATCTGTTCCTGTATGCCATTCAAAGCCACTGTTTTCTTGTTGATTTTCTGTTTACATGATCTGTCCACTTATGTAAGTGGGGTGTTAAAGTCCCCTACTATTATTGTATTATTATCAATTAGTTCCTTTGTGTTTGTTATTAAATGTACTATGTATTTGGGTGTTCCTATTTTGGGCACATAAATATTTACCATTGTTATATCTCCTTGTTGGATTGTCCCCTTTAATAATTACATAGTGTCCTTTTTTTTTTTTTTTTGGTCTCTTGTTACAGTCTGTTTTAAAAAAGTCTATCTATTTTGTTTGATATAAGTACTACTACTCTGGCTTTCTTTGACATCCATTTGCATGAGAGCTGTTTCTCTATACCCTCACCTTCAATCTTGAGTTGTCTTTAGCTGTAAAACAAGTCTCTTATAAACATCATATGGATAGGTCCTGTGTTTCTGGTTTTTTTTTTTTTTTCCCATTTGGTCACCCTATGTCTTTTGACTGGAGTCGATTTAGTCTGTTTATATTCAAAGTATTTATTGACAGATATGTATTTATTGTCATTGTATTATTTTTTTGTGGTTGTTTCTGAAGACTTTTTTCTGATCCTTTCTTGTCTTTCTTTCATGGCTTGCTGGTTTCCTTTAGTGATATATTTGGATTTTTTCTCTTTATTCTTTGCATATTTATTAGTGGTTTTTGATATATGGTTACGATTAGATTTGTATATAACCTCTTCTACATATTGCAGTCTATACTAAATTGATTGTCATTTACATTTGAACCTATTCTTTACTCCTCTCCTTCCTACATTTTGATTGTCATTTACATTTGAACCTATTCTTTACTCCTCTCTTTCCTACATTTTAGGTATATGTTGTTATATCTTATATCCTTTAATTTTGTGCATTCTTTGACTGATTTTTTTTACAGAAATATTCCTTTTTACTGATATTTTATTTCCTACCTTTATACTATAACTTTTGTTCTCTTTCCATTTTAGAAACCCCTTTAATATTTCCTATAGGGCTGGTTTAGTGGTCATGAACTTCTTTACTTTTTGTTTGTCTGGGAACCTCTTTATCTCTCCTTCTATTCTGAATAATAGCCTTGCTGGATAGAGTATTCTTGGCTGCAGATTTTTCCCATTCAGCACATTGAATATATCATGCCATTCCCTTCTGGCTTGGAAAGTTTTTGCTGAAAAATATCCTATTAACCTTGTGTGTTTTTTCATTGTAAGTTACTATCTTCTTTTGCTTGCTGCTTTAAATTTTTTTCTCTTTATAACTATATTTTGCCAATTTAATTACAATGTGTCTTGGTGTGGGTCTACTTTTGTTGATTTTAATAGGAGATCTCTCTGCCTCCTAGATATAGAGATATTTGTTTCCTTCCCCATATTAGGTGAGTTTTCAGCTATTATTTCTCCAAATAAATTTTCTGCCCCTTTTCTCTCTCTTCTTCTTCTGGGATTCCTATAATATGAATGTTATGATGTTTGATGCTGTCACTTAGTTCTCTAAGTCTATTCTCATTTTGAATAATTCTTTTTTCTTTTGTTCAACTTGATCCCTGTCTCTTAGGTCACTAATTCATTCTTCTGTTTCTTCCATCTTGTTCTTCTTTCCATTAAGCATTTTTCTCTTTTATTGTATCCTTTATTATTATGTTATTCCTTATCTCTGTGTTAAGGGTCTCATTAATGCCTTCAACTTTTTTTTTGAAGTCCATTGATTAACTTTATGATCATTCCTTTAAATTCCCTATCAGGCATATTACTTGTATCTGTTTTGCTTAGATCTCTGGTTGTGGCATTGTCCTGTTTTTTGATTTGGGATACATTTCTCTGTCTTCTCTATTGGTCTATGTCTCTGTGCCTGTTTCTGTGTTTTAAGTATCCATGTAGTGTCCTGCCATCTAGTATACCCTCTTTCCTAGGGCCTGGAGTTTCCAGGAGTGTCATCAATGGCCCCAGCCAGTTCCTTTGTTCTCCAGGAGTCTCTCAATAAATACTGCCTCTCTAGGACATACTCCAAGATGAGCAAATAACGTTCCCACAGTGGGCCCCAGAAGCTCTTCCCATCACTGTTTCCATGCTGTATGTCCATGGGCTGTTTGCTCTACCTTCTCTCCATGAACAGCTCCAATGCTGGTGGGCTTTCTCTGAGCCAAGCCTGCTGACCTTAAAACTCCAGACTTTAAGCCCTACCAGTTGCAAGAACTCACAGAATTCAGACCCTCTTACTTTCCAAGCCAATTGCTATGGGTTTTTCCCCCCATGTGTTGCCCTGTGTGCTGGCTAGTCTGTCTCTTGCCCTTTTCCATGACCATGGCTCCCTCCCCACTGCAGTAGCCATGATCTATTTTTCTCCCAAGATGCATCTCTGAACTTCCTACCTTTTTTTGCAGTGGCCTCTTCTCTGTCTTCTCTTGTGGAGCTTGTTCTGCCAGTCTTCAGGTAGATTTCTGGGGTATTTACGATGATTTGATAGTTGTCTAGTTATATTCATGGGAGAAGGGAAGCCTAGGGTCCTCCTACTCTGTTGCCATCTTACCTTCCTGTCTATTTTTCCATTATATTTGGACTTTATATGGTTAGTTTTTCACAGATACAGAAAATTCTGGATAGAAAATTAAGGTAATTTTGAGAAGTCTGGCTAACATTAAATAAACAAAATTGTTATTGATCTCATCCTCCCTTCATCAAACTAAATCCAAATCTAAAGTTAGTGGTATAGTAGGAGGAAGAGCACTCTTACTGTTTCTCCCTGCATGTATGTCCAGTTATAAATTCTTGCATTTTCTTATCTCACTTTAAGTCTAAAATTGTTAGTAATTGTCAAATGGGGAAAAGCTACTTAAAAATAATACTAGTGGGGCGCCTGGGTGGCGCAGTCGGTTAAGCGTCCGACTTCAGCCAGGTCACGATCTCACGGTCCGTGAGTTTGAGCCCCGCGTCGGGCTCTGGGCTGATGGCTCGGAGCCTGGAGCCTGTTTCCGATTCTGTGTCTCCCTCTCTCTCTGTCCCTCCCCCGTTCATGCTCTGTCTCTCTCTATCCCAAAAATAAAATAAACGTTGAAAAAAAAAAATTAAAAAAAAATAATAATACTAGTAATCAGAATACATAATAAAAATTAACTCACAGCACTTAGAAACAGGGCATTAATGCCTTGCAGGGAGCCCTTGGTCACTGTCTGCCTTCATTTACCCACTTCCTTCTTCTACAATATTTCCATCTTCTAATCAACCCAATCTGTTTATTGGTCACTAAATATTCCACCATATAAAGGAAATAAACCCTTTAACTTTACAAAAGCATCATCAGTAGTAGTAGTAGTACATCAATAGGCAATAAGATCCCTCTCTTTTTCCTTTCTTTTTCTTTCTTTATTTCTTTACTTGCTTTCTTTCTTTTCTTTTTCCTTTCTTTTTTTTGTAGTTGCAGAAGACAAATAACAGCTGTGTTTTCTAATGGCATGAAAATTGGGTCTTAGGTGGCAAGGCTGAGAATTGCAGATGTACAATATCATTCAGACACTGGATGTTTACAGTCCATTTCCAAGGGAACATGCTATTTATTATTTCCTTTGCTGTCATTAATCACTTTCCAAGATGTATTTCTATATCCCATCTTGTCCTCCCAAATCGATTTATCTTGGAAGTCCAATTAATGACTCTTCAAATCCACTTCAAAAACAAAATTGTATTTGGATAATAGTTATTTTTCTTAGAGAAATACAAATTATAGTGATGTCTAATTATGCAAAGTATTGTAACATATAAAAACTGGAATCTATAACAGAGGAGCAAGTAACTTGTTTTAGATGCAAAATGCATTTGGCTCACACTAGTATATTTTGAAGTAAAAAGTAAAAAGTGGAGCTGGGGTTCTGGCCATGACTGGCTGCAGCTCAGCTGGGAGATGAGTCCAGCACTGATGCCACCCCTAAATGTGGCCGCAAGAAGCAGGAGGGTGGGGCCAGTGATCCAAGTCACTAGAAGCATCAACTCCTAGAAGACCAGTGTTCTCATGATTATGGAGGCCTCTCTGTCTTTCCTGTGACTGAAGCAATGCAGACCTGTTTCTTGGACCCATTCCTACTCAAGGATACTTCAACAAACAAATCGAAACACACCTGGTAGAGGGTCCAAAACATTACTACGAGTAGGGACATAAAGCAACCAGAGTCACAACAACATAGAGCAAGTAACACACTCCAAAAAACACCCCGTGAAGGGCCAGACCCTAGACAGTGTATGACCCCTCTTTAATATAGTAATGCTCACAGGTGCAGGACACATAACAAGCTTTTAAAACACATAAGGGACAGAAGACTAGCCCAAATGATAAAATGGAAGAATTCTCTCAAAAGAAATTCCAGGAAGAAATAACAGCTAAAGAAATGATCAAAACAGGAACACCTGCGTGGCTCAGTTGGTTAAGCATCTGACTTCAGCTTGGGTCATGATCTCACAGTTTGTGAGTTCAAGCCCCACATCAGGCTCTGTGCTGACAGCTCAGAGCCTGAGGCCTTCTTCAGATTCTGTGTCTCCCTCTCTCTCTGCCCCTACCTCGCTCTCTCTCTCTCTCTCAAAAATAAATAAGTATTAAAAAATTAAAATAGAAAGAATTGATCAAAACAGATATAAACAGTATAACTGAACAAGAATTTAGAATAATAGTCTCAAGATTTATTGCCAGGCTTGAAAAAGCATAGAAGACAGCAAGAGAATCTATTGCTGCAGAGATCAACGAACTAAAAATAATCACAATGAATTTTAAAGTGTTGTAAATGAGGTTCAAAATAAACTAGAGGCAGTGAGAGCAAGGACTGAAGAGGCAGAGGGGAGAATAAGTGAAATAGAAGATGACTCTAAATCCATATTTTTCAATAATAACACTGAATGTAAATGGACTAAATGCTCCAATCAAAAGACATAGGGCAATCACAATGAATTAAAAAAACAAGACCCATCTATTTGCTGTCTACAAGAGACCCATTTTAAACCTAAGAACACCTTCAGATTGAAAGTGAGGGGATGTAGGACCATCTATCATGCTATTGGAAGTCAAAAGAAAGCTGGAGTAGCCATACTTATATCAGACAAACTAGATATGAAACTAAAGGCTGTAACAAGAGATGAAGAAGGGCCTTATAATTATAGGGCCTATCCATCAAGAAGTGCTAACAATTATAAATGTTTATGCACCCAATTTAGAGCACCCAAATATATATAACAACTAATGACAAACATAAGCAATCTTATTGGCAAGAATGTGGTAATTGCAGAAGACTTTAATATTCCACTTACAACAATGGATAGATCATCTATACAGAAAATCAATAAAGAAACAATGGCCCTGAATGAAACACTAGATCAGATGGACTTGACAGATACATTCAGAACTTTTCATTCTAAAGCAGCAGAATATATATTCTTCTTGAGTGCACATGGACCAACACAGATCACATACTGGGTCACAAAACAGCCCTCAATAAATATGAAAGAATTGAGATCCTACCATGCACATTTTCAGATCACAATGCTATGAAACTTGAAATCAACCACAGGAAAAAGTTTGGAAAACCTCCAAATGCATGGAGGTTAAAGAACATCCTACTAAAGCATGAATGCGTTAACCAGGAAATTAATGAAGAAAGTTAAAAATATATGGAAACAAATGAAAATGAAAACACAACAGTCCAAACCTTTTTGGATGAAGCAAAGGCAGTCCTAAGAAGAAAATACACCACATAGGCATTGCAGGCCTATCTCAAGAAATAACAAAAATCCCAAATAAAAAAATCTAACAACACACCTAGAGGAACTAGAAGCAGAACAACAAAGAAACCCCAAGGCCAGCAGAAGAAGAGAAATAATAAAGATCAGAGCAGAAATAAACAATACAGAATCAAAAAAACAAACAGTAGAACAGATCAATGAAACTAAGATGGCTTTTTGAAAAAATAAAATTTATAAATCCCTAGCCAGATTTCTCATAAAGAAAAGAAAGAGAATCCAAAATCATGAATGAAAATGGATTTATCAAAACTAATCCCTCAGAAACACAAGCAATTATCAGAGCATACTATGAAAAATTATATGCCAACAAACTGGACAACGTGGAAGAAATGGACAAATTCCTAGACACCCACACACTACCAAAACTCAACCAGGAAGAAACAGAAAATTTGAATAGACCCATAATTGTGAAGAAATTAAATCAATTATCAAAAATCTCCCAACAAATAAGAGTCCTGGCGGGATGGTTTCCCTGGGGAATTCTACCAGGGATTTAAAGTAGTTAGAACCTATCCTTCTCAAGCTGTTCCAAAAAAACAGAAAGGGAAGGAAAGCTTCCAGAGTCATTTTATGAAGCCAGCATTACTTTGATTCCCAAACCAGACAGAGACCCCACAAAAAAGGAGAATTATAGGACAATATCCCTGATGAACATGGATGCAAAAATTCTCAACAAGTAAATTGAAGTCAACAGCATATAAAAAATTATTCACCATGATCAAATGGGATTCATTCCTGGGCTGCAGGGCTGGTTCAATATTCGCAAATCAATCAATGTGATACATCACATTAATAAAATAAAGAATAAGAACTGTATGATCCTATCAATAGATACAGAAAAAAACATTTGACAAAATATGGCATCCTTTCTTAATAAAAACCCTCAAGAAAGTCAGGATAGAAGAAACATACCTAAACACCATAAAAGCCATAATGAAAAGCCCACAGCTAATATCATCCTCAATGGGGAAAAACTGAACATGATAGGGATGTCCACTCTCACCATTGTTGTTTAACACAGTGTTAGAAGTCCTACCATCAGCAATCAGACAACAAAATGAAATAAAAGGCATCAAAATTGGCAAAGAAGAAGTCAAACTTTCACTTTTCACAGATGACATGATACTCTACATGGAAAACCGGAAAGACTCCACCAAAAGGCTGCTAGAACTGATACATGAATTCACCTAAGTCACAGGGTACAAAATCAATGTACAGAAATTGGTTGAATTTTTATACACCAATAATAAAGCAACAGAAAGAGAAATCAAGAATTTGATTCTCTTGACAATTTCATGAAGAACCATAAAATACTTAGGAATAAACCTACCCAAAGATACAATAGATCTGTATGCTGAAAACTATAGAAAACTTATGAAAGAAATTGAAGAAGACAAAAAGAAATGGAAAAACATTCCATGCTCATGGATTGGAAGAATGAATATTGTTAAAATGTCAATACTACCAAAGCAATCTACACATTCAATGAAATCCCAATCAAAACTTCACCGGCATTCTTCCCAAAGCTAGAACAAACAATTGTAAAATTTGTATGAAACCACAAAAGACCATGAATAGCCAAAGTAATATTGAAAAAGAAAACCAAAGCTGGAGACATCACAATCCCAGACTTTAGCCTCTACTACAAAACTGTAATCACACTCGATCTTAGCCAAAAGGCCAAGAAGCGATACAACAAAACTGTAATCATCATGACAGTATGGTATTGAACAAAAACAGACACATAGACCAGTGGAATAGAATAGAGAACCCAGAATTGGACCCACAAATGTATGGCCAACTAATCTTTGATAAAGCAGGAAAGAGTAACCAATGGAAAAAGGTCAGTCTCTTTAGCAAATGGTGCTGAGAGAACTGGACAGCAACATGCAAAAAAAATGAAACTAGACCACTTTCTTATACCATACACAAAAACAAACTCAAAATGGATGAAAGATCTAAATGTGAGACAGGAAACCATCAAAACCCTAGAGGAGAAAGCAGGCAACAACCTCTTTGACCTCAGCCACAGCCATTTCTTGCTTGACATGTCTCCAAAGGCAAGGGAATTAAAGGTAAAAATGAACTCCTGAGACTTCACCGAGAGAAAAAGCTTCTGCACTGCAAAGGAAACAATCAACAAAACTAAAAGGCAACCAATGGAATGGGAAAAGGTATTTGCAAGTGACATGTTGGATAAAGGGTTAGTATCCAAAATCTATAAAGAACTTACCAAACTCAATATCAGAAAAACAAATAATCCAGTGAAGAAATGGGCAGAAGACATGAATAGACACTTCTCCAAAGAAGACATCCAGATGGCCAACAGACTCATGAAAAGATGCTCAATGTCACTCATCATCAGGGAAATACAAGTCAAAACCATACTGAGATACCACCTCACACCAGTCAGAGTGGCTAAAATTAACTCAGGAAACAACAGATGCTGGCAAGGATATGGAGAAAAAGGGACCCTCTTGCACTGTTGATGGGAATGCAAACTGGTGCAACCACTCTGGAAAACAGTGTGGAGGTTCCTCAAAAATTTTTAAATAGAAGTACCCTACAACCCAGCAATAGCAGTACTAGGAATTTACTCAAAGGATACAGGAGTGCTGATTCATGGGAGCACATGTACCCTAATGTTTATAGCCACACTTTCAACAATAGCCAAATTACGGAAAGAGACTAAATGTCCATCAACTGATGAATGGATAAAGAAGATGTGGTTTATATATACAGTGGAATACTACTTGGCAATGAGAAAGAATGAAATCCTGCCATTTGCAGCAATGTTGATGGAACTGGAAGGTATTATGCTCAGTGAAATAAGTCAGTCAGAGAAAGACAGATATCATGTGTTTTCATTCTTATGTGGATCTTGAGAAACCTAACAGAAGACCATGGGGGAAGGGAAGGGGGAAAAATAGTTACAAACAGAGCGGGAGGAAGGCAAACCATAAGAGACTCTTAAATACAGAAAACAAACTGAGGGTTGATGGGGGAGGGGTGGGGAAGAGGGGAAAATGGGTGATGGGCAACGAGGAGGGCACTTGTTAGGATGAGCGTTGGGTGTTATATGTAAGCTATGAACCACAGAAATCTATCCCCAAAACCAAGATTATATAATTGGGGATTATATAATTTACATATTTCATAGAATTTCCTTTTTTTTACCTTCATGTGGACATTTCTTATCTAAAGTTACATTAAAAGCTGCCCTTCCTCTGGGAAAATCAATGAGGTGGCATTACACCAGGGAGCAAAGAACTCTAGGCTTGCAATACCTCTCCTTTGGCCTTGTATAATGAGACTAAACAGAGGGTGTTTTCTTGGCATTGGCAGTCTAGCAACTTCTGGAGTAGGATCAGTGAGTAAATTTCATTTTAAAACTTACCACTACTTCTCATTGACTTTTATAGGCAGAGGCAGATGTGAACTTGTAATAAATCTGAAAGCATAATTCCATTCTCACAGCCATGAACCAAATCTGAATTTTCCATTGCTGTTATATACTCGGCCATAATTTTTTGGCATTTAGTGAAATCCAGTCTGATAATCTACTAGAATTCTTCCAATTCAAATTAGTTTAAATACTGCAATTCCGTATTTTTAACTTTATTGATATATAATTTAAATACCATAGAATTCACCTGTTAAAATTTTACAATACAATGTTTTTAGTATATTCACAGAATTGTACAGCCATCACTACAATCTAATTTTAGATTTAGATTGTGATATTCTTTATCACCTCCAAAAGAAGCCTCATACCCTTTAGCAGTTATTTTCATTCTATACCCCCACCCTAAGCAACCACTTACTAGTTTCTAGAAATTTGCCTATTCTGGATATTTTACATAGTGGAATTATAAAATTTGTAGTCCTTACTGACATATTTTTTATACTTAGCATAATGTTTTGAAGGTTCACCTATGTTGTAGTATGAATCAGTACTTTGTTTTTTTATGACTGAATAATACCACATTGTATGGATACACCATATTTTATGTGTCCATTCATAAATTAATGAAAATTAGGATTGTTTCACTTTTGGCAATTATGAATAGTAGTACTATAAACACTCAAATACAAAGTTTTGACTGAATGTCCGTTTTCAATTCTCTTGGGTATATATCTAGGAATGAAATTTATGGGTCATGTGGCAACTTTATGTTTAATATTTTGAGGAACCATCAAAATATTTTCCAAAACAGCTGCACAATTTTACACTCTCACCAGCACTGTATAAGTGTTCTCATTTCTCCATAGTCTCTTCAACATGTTATTGCATACCTATTTGATTACCACTATCCTAGTGAGTGCAAAGAGGCATTTCATTGTGGTTTTGGTGTGCATTTCCTTGTTGACTAATGATGCTAAACATCTTCTCAGGTGCTTACATTTAAAATTGTGTTATTTCTCTTTTTATTATTGACTTGTAGTTGTTCCAAATATATTCTAGGTACAAGTACCTTATCAAATAAGTAATTTACATTTTTCCCAGTCTATGATTTGTTTACACTTTCTGCTATTTTCACTATTATGGTGTTTTTGGCACTCAACTTTTTTAGTTTGATAAAATCCAATTTATTTTTTCCCCTTCAGTTCTGTTTTAGTGGTTTGTTTAAAAAGCAATTACCTAACTTGAGGTCATGAAGATTTATTCCTATTTTTTCTAAATATTTTATATTTTTACCTGTTGCATGTAGGCCAATGATCAATTTTGAGTGAATTGTATGTATTGTATATGGAACAGGTTCATCTTCATTCTTCTGTATGTGGGTATTCAGTAGTTCCAGCATCATTTGTTGAAAATATTATTTTTCCTTCACTGAATAATTTGATACCTTTGTTGAAAATAAATTGCCCATGAAGATAAGAGTGTATTTCTGGACTCTAAATTTTGTTCCATTGATCTGTAAGTCTGTCCTTATGCTAGTACCACTCTGCTTTGATTTTTCTAGATTTGTTAAAAGTTTTGAAATCATGAAGTGTAGTGGCTTTACCATTTTGTTCTTTTTCTAGATTGTTTTGAATACTGTGTACCCCTTGTAATTCCATATGGCTTTTAGGACTATGTTGTAAATTTATACAAAAAGGAAGCTGAGATTTTGATAACAATGAGTTGAATCTATAGATCCACTTGGTGAGTATTGTCATCTTCACATATTAAGTCTTCTGATCTATGAATATGGGATGTTTTTCCATTCCTTTAAAATTTTTAAATTTATTTCAACAATTTCCTGAAGTTTTTTGAGGATAAGCTTTGCATTTCTTTGGTTAAATTTATTCCTAAGTATTTTATCCCTTTTGATGCTATTGAAAATAAAAATTTTTTCTTATTTTTTTCAGATTGCTTATTGCTAATTTGTAGAAATATAATTAATTTTTATATATTTATATTGTATCCCCAAACCTTGCTTAATATGTTTTTTATTTCTAAAAGTGTGTGTGTGTGTGTGTGTGTGTGTGTGTGTGTGTGTGTGTCTGTGTATTCTCTCAATTTTTATATATGCCATCATGTCACCTGCAAGTAGAGAGATAGTTTACTTCTTCCTTTCCAACCTTGGTCTTTTCATTTTATTGCTAGCTTAATTGCCTTGGCTAGAACTTCCAGTGAAATATTGAATAGAAGTGCTACGAGTGAACATACTTGTTTTGTTCCTGATCTTAGGGAAAAAACATTCAGTCTTTCCCTATTAGGTATTATCTGTCAGTTTTTAGATATTCTTTATTCACTTGAGAAAACTCTATTCCTAGTTTATTGCAAATTTTTATCATGAAAGTATATTGTATTTTCTCAGTTTTTTTTCTGTATCTACTAACAATGATTATGTTATTTGGTCCATTATTCTATTAATATGGCATATTACATTGATTTTCACATTTTTAACCAGCTTGGGATAAGTCTCACTTGGTTATGGTGTGTGTGTGTGTGTGTGTGTGTGTGTGTATTCTTTTTATGTTGCTAGATTCAGTTTGAAAATATTTTGTTGAGAATTTTTGTCTCAACAAACAAAAGATATTGGTGTATAGCTTTCTTTTCTCTGATTGTGGTATCAAAATAATATTGGCCTCACAGAATGAGTGTAGAAGTGTTCCCTCCTCTCTTACTTTTCAGAGAGGCTTAGGAAGGATTGACATTGATTTTTAAATTTTTTGATAGAAATTACCAGTGAGGTCATTTCGGACTAGAATTTTCTTTATAGGAGTTTTAAAATTCATTTTTTAAGTTTTTATTTAAATTCTAGTTAGCATACAGTGTAATATTAGTTTCAGGTGTACAATACAGTGATTGTAAACCTGTACAATTCAGTGCTAGGAGTTTTAAAATTCCTAATACAGCTTCTTCATATTCAGATTATAGGTCTGTTTAAATGGTCTAATTCTTATTAAGTCAGTTTTGGTTGTTCTAGGAACTTGGTCATTTCATCCAAGTTACTAAACTTAATGGCATATAGCTGTTCATAGTTTTTCCTTGTAATTATACTTATTTCTGTAAAGCACTACTAATATCTACTCTTTCATTCCTGGGCTTAGTAGTTTGAGTCCTCTCTTTTTAGCATGGTCATACTATGCTAAAGGTTTGTCAATGTGTTGATTTTTTTAAAAAAACACCTTTTTATCTTGTTTATTTTCTCTATTGTTTTTATTCACATTTTTTGCCATGCTGTATTTCATTTTCATTTACTTAAAAGTATTCGTGTGTGTGTGTGTGTGTGTGTGTGTGTGTGTGTGTGTGTGTGTGATTTCACCTTTGACTGATTGGTTATGTAGGAATGCATTGTTTAATTTTCACATATTTGTGAGTTTCCCAAATTTTCTGTCATTGATTTCCAATTTTATCCCATTGTGTTGAGAGAACATACTTTGTATGATTTCAACACTGTTAAATTTATTCATACTTGTTTTAAAGCCCAGCATGTGGTCTCTCTGTTGAATGTTTCATATGTGCTGAGAAGAATGCATATTCTACAGAGTGGAGTGTTCCATATATGTCTGTTAGTTCTAATTGGTTTCTGGCATTTCTAAATTTTGTATTGTCATTGATGTTCTAAAGAATTGTTTTGTCTGTTATTGATAGTGGGCTATTAAAGTCTCCAGATAGGGGGATGAGTTAAGATGACAGAGTAGTAGAAGTATCTTATGCTTGCCTCAACCCTCGAACATAGGTAGATATTTATCAAATCATTCTGGACACCCAGGAAATTGATCTGAGAGAACAAACTTCACAACTAGAGGGAGAAAAGAGATCAAATAATGGAAGTACAAGGTGCAGTGATGCGATTTTGGAGAGAAAAGAACCACCAGCGCTGTGGAGGGGAGGGATCCCTGATCAGAGAGAGGAGAGAAAGAAAGAGAGAAAGAGAGGAATAAGGCAGCATGCAGGGGATTGCACAAGAAAAACACGCACAAAACCACTGAATGGGAAAATAAGAGGGGCTGATTATCCCAAGTTTTTACAAGTAGCACAACTGAAAGTCTGAAGTTTTAGAAGTCCACGCCATTGCAAGGGTCAAAACTGGCAGGTGTAGCAATGCTCCTGTGCAGAAGGATGGCAGAGGGACAAGAGAAGACCCTGTGCTCTGAGGATCCCATGGGTTATGCTGGGAGAGACAGTTCATCTTGGAGTGAATTTGGGAGACGTGGCACTGCATCTCAGGGGACAAGAGCCAGAAGGTTCTATTGAGCTGACCCATTCATTAGCATGAGAGCAGAGATATCTACTGATGGCAGCTAACCTGGATGCTGGCTTTTTTCTATGGTTTAGCACAAAATCAAAGCCCCTGTATGGTCATACTACTGCTTTCGTGGGACAAACTGGTAAAAGCCACAGTATGGCAAGACCCTCCCCCAGAGGATCAGCATGGGTCCACACCAGGTCCATTTGGAGTTTTGAAACCAGCCATGTGTCTGAGATTAAAAAAAAATAAGAAAAAGAAAAAGAAAAAAAAAACAGGAGCACTACACTGCTGGGAGGGCAGGGAAGATTGCTTAGACACAGACAGGGTGAAGACGGGGATCTGATAGAAACCTGGGACACAAGAAGGGAGATTGTGTCCTCTTCCGTGAGGCTTCCTGAACAGCAGCAGGTATGAATTGCCCTCTCTGACATTTTTCACCCCTTCCATCAGTATGAATGGACTTCAGGGAGCTGCACAGTGCCCATAGTGGAAGCTGCTTACACCAAGTTCCACTCCCCTGCAATCTGCAGGTGTCTTTTTTTTACTAGGGAAAGTGGGATTGAGAGCCAGAGCAACAGAGGCCTTTCCCCAAGAAGACCAGAACTCCCCCTCCCCATGCATGCACAAGGTCTACTGATCATAGCTAGTGAAAATAAGACCAGGCACAAGCTTTCCTATCACACAAAAGACAGAGACCTAAAAAAAAATGCCAATGGAGGAATTCATCCGCAAAGAAAGAATAAGAAGAGGTCATTGTGAGGCACTAATCAAAATAGATATAGGTAATATGCCTGAACCAGAATTTAAAACAGCAATCATAAGGATACTAGCTGGCCTTGAGAAAAGTCTAGAAGAAACCAGAGAGGCCCTTGCTGCAGAAATAAAAGACCTAAAAACTAGTCAGGCTGAAATAAAAAAATGCTATAACCAAGATGCAACTGACTGTATGTAATGATCACAAGGATGGAAGAAGCAGAGGAACAAATAAGTGATATAGAAGATACAATTATGGAAAATAATGAAGCTGCAAAGAAGGTGAAATGAAAATATTGGATAACAAGTATAGACTCAGGGAACTCAGCGACTCCATAAGGCATAATAACATTTGTATCATAGGAGTCTCAGAAGAAGAACAGAGGGAAAAAGGGACAGAAGGTTTATTCAGCCAATTATAACTGAAACTTCCTTAATCTGGGGAAGGAGATAGACATCCATATCCAGGAAGCACACATAACTCTCATCAAAATCAACAAAAGCTGGACAATACCAAGACATATCATAGTAAGTTTTACAAACTACAGAGATAAGGAAAGAATCATGAAAGCAGCAAAGAAAAAGAAATCCCTAATCTACAAGAGAAGACAAATCAGGTTACCAGCAGACCTTCCCATATAGAAACTGGGCAGAAAAGAAAGGAGTGGCATGATATATTCAACATGCTGAATAGAAAAAATATGCAGCAAAGAATACTTTACCCAGCAAGCCTTTCCTTCAAAATAGAAAGACAGATAAAGAGTTTCCCAAACAAAAACTAAAGAAGTCTGTTACCACTAAATCAGCCCTACGAGGTACATTATTTTTTTTAAATATATGAAATTTATTGTCAAATTGGTTTCCATACAACACCCAGTGCTCATCCCAAAAGATGCCCTCTTCAATACCCATCACCCACCCTCCCCTTCTTCCCACGCCCCATCAGCCCTCAGTTTGTTCTCAGTTTTTAAGAGTCTCTTATGCTTTGGCTCTCTCCCACTCTAACCTCGATTTTTTTTTCTTCCCTTCCCCCATGGGTTCCTGATAAGATTCTCAGGATCCACATAAGAGTGAAAACATATGGTATCTGTCTTTCTCTGTATGGCTTATTTCACTTAGCATCACACTCTCCAGTTCCATCCAGGTTGCTAAAAAGGGTCATATTTCATTCTTTCTCATTGCCACATAGTACTCCATTGGGTATATAAACCACAATTTCTTTATCCATTCATCAGTTGATGGACATTTAGGCTCTTTCCATAATTTGGCTATTGTTGACAGTGCTGCTATAAACATTGGGGTACAAGTGCCCCTATGCATCAGTACTCCTGTATCCCTTGGGTAAATTCCTGGCAGTGCTACTGCTGGGTCATAGGGTAGGTCTATTTTTAATTTTCTGAGGAACCTCCACACTGTTTTCCGGAGCAGCTGAACCAGTTTGCATTCGCACCAACAGTGCAAGAGGGTTCCTGTTTCTCCACGTCCTCGCCAGCATCTATTGTCTCCTGATTTGTTCATTTTGGCCACTCTGACTGGCGTGAGGTGATATCTGAGTGTGGTTTTGATTTGTATTTCCCTGATGAGGAGCGACGTTGAGCATCTTTTCATGTGCCTGTTGGCCATCTGGATGTCTTCTTTAGAGAAGTGTCTATTCATGTTTTCTGCCCATTTCTTCACTGGATTATTTGTTTTTTGGGTGTGGAGTTTGGTGAGCTCTTTATACATTTTGGATACTAGCCCTTTGTCCGATATGTCATTTGCAAATATCTTTTCCCATTCTGTTGGTTGCCTTTTAGTTTTGTTGGTTGTTTCCTTTGCTGTGCAGAAGCTTTTTATCTTCATGAGGTCCCAATAGTTCATTTTTGCTTTTAATTCCCTTGCCTTTGGGGATGTGTCAAGTAAGAAATTGCTGCGGCTGAGGTCAGAGAGGTCTTTTCCTGCTTTCTCTAGGGTTTTGATGGTTTCCTGTCTCACATTCAGGTCCTTTATCCATTTTGAGTTTATTTTTGTGAATGGTCTAAGAAAGTGGTCTAGTTTCATCCTTCTGCATGTTGCTGTCCAGTTCTCCCAGCACCATTTATTAAAGAGACTGTCTTTTTCCATTAGATATTCTTTCCTGCTTTGTCAAAGATTAGTTGGCCATACTTTTGTGGGTCTAGTTCTGGGGTTTCTATTCTATTCCATTGGTCTACGTGTCTGTTTTTGTGCCAATACCATGCTGTCTTGATGATTACAGCTTTGTAGTAGAGCCTAAAGTCTGGGATTGTGATGCCTCCCTCTTTGGTCTTCTTCTTCAAAATTACTTTGGGTATTCGGGGTCTTTTGTGGTTCCATACAAATTTTAGGATTGCGTGTTCTAGCTTTGAGAAGAATGCTGGTGCAATTTTGATTGGGATTTCATTGAATGTGTAGATAGCTTTGGGTTGTATTGACGTTTTGACAATATTTATTCTTCCAATCCATGAGCACAGAATGTTTTTCCATTTCTTTGTATCTTCTTCAATTACCTTCATAAGCTTTCTATAGTTTGCAGCATAGAGATCTTTTTACATCTTTGATTAGATTTATTCCTAGGTATTTTATGCTTCTTGGTACAGTTGTGAATGGGATCAGTTTCTTTAATTGTCTTTCTGTTATTTCATTATTAGTGTATAAGAATGCAACTGATTTCTGTACATTGATTTTGTATCCTGCAACTTCGCTGAATTCATGTATCAGTTTTTGCAGACTTTTCGGTGGAGTCTATCGGATTTTCCATGTATAATATCATGTCATCTGCAAAAAGTGAAAACTTAACTTCATCTTTGCCAATTTTGATGCCTTTGATTTCCTTTTGTCGTCTGATTGCTGATGCTAGAACTTCCAACACTATGTTAAACAACAGCGGTGAGAGTGGACATCCCTGTCGTGTTCCTGATCTCAGGGAAAAAGCTCTCAGTTTTTCCCCATTGAGGATGATGTTAGCTGTGGGCTTTTCATAAATGGCTTTTATGATATTTAAGTATGTTCCTTCTGTCCCGACTTTCTTGAGGGTTTTTATTAAGAAAGGTTGCTGAATTTTGTCAAAGGCCTTTTCTGCATCAATTGACAGGATCATATGGTTCTTATCTTTTCTTTTATTAATGTGATGTATCACATTGATTGATTTGTGAATGTTGAACCAGCCCTGCATCCCGGGAATGAATCCCACTTGATCACGGTGAATAATTCTTTTTATATGCTGTTGAATTCGATTTGCTAGTATCTTATTGAGAATTTTTGCATCCATATTCATCAGGGATATTGGCCTGTAGTTCTCTTTTTTTACTGGGTCTCTGTCTGATTCAGGAATCAAAGTAATACTGGCTTCATAGAATTAAGCTGAAAGTTTTCCTTCCCTTTCTATTTTTGGAATAGCTTGAGAAGGATAGGTACTATCTCTGCTTTAAACGTCTGGTAGAACTCTCCTGTGAAGCCATCTGGTCCTGGACTCTTATTTGTTGGGAGATTTTTGATAACTGATTCAATTTCTTCACTGGTTATGGGTCTGTTCAAGCATTCTATTTCCTCCTGAGTTTTGGAAGTGTGTGGGTGCTTAGGAATTTGTCCATTTCTTCCAGGTTGTCCAGTTTGTTGGCATATAGTTTTTCATAGTATTCCCTGATAATTGCTTGTATTTCTGAGGGATTGGTTGTAATAATTCCATTTTCATTCATGATTTTATCTATTTGGGTCATCTCCCTTTTCTTTTTGATAAGTCTGGCTAGAGGTTTATCAATTTTGTTTATTTTTTCAAAAAACCAACTCTTGGTTTCATTGATCTGCTCTACAGTTTTTTTAGATTCTATATTGTTTTTTTCTGTTCTAATCTTTTTTATATCTCTTCTTCTGCTGGTTTAGGGTGTCTTTGCTCTTCTGCTTCTATTTCCTTTAGGTGTGCTGTTAGATTTTGTATTTGGGATTTTTCTTGTTTCTTGAGATAGGCCTGGATTGCAATGTATTTTCCTCTCAGGACTGCCTTCGCTGCATCCCAAAGCGTTTGGATTGTGTATTTTCATTTTCGTTTGTTTCCATATATTTTTTAATTTCTTCTCTAACTGCCTGGTTGACCCATTCATTCTTTAGTAGGGAGTTCTTTAACCTCCATGCTTTTGGAGGTTTTCCAGACTTTTTCCTGTGGTTGATTTCAAGCTTCATAGCATTGTGGTCTGAAAGTATGCATGATATGATCTCAATTCTTATATACTTATGAAAGGCTGTTTTGTGACCCAGTATGTGATCTATCTTGGAGAATGTTCCATGTGCACTCGAGAAGAAAGTATATTCTGTTGCTTTGGGATGCAGAGTTCTAAATATATCTGTCAAGTCCATCTGATCCAATGTATCATTCAGGGCCCTTGTTTCTTTACTGATCCTGTGTCTAGATGATCTATCCATGGTTGTAAGCAGGGTGTTAAAGTCACCTGCAATTTCCACATTCTTATCAATACGGTTGCTTATGTTTGTGATTGTTTTATATATTTGGGGGCTCCCATATTCAGTGCATAGATATTTCTAATTGTTAGCTCTTCCTGATGGATAGACCCTGTAATTATTATATAATGCCCTTCTTCATCTCTTGTTACAGCCTTTAATTTAAAGTCTAGTTTGTCTGATATAAGTATGGCTACTCCAGCTCTCTTTTGACTTCTAGTAGCATGATAAATAGTTCTCCATCCCCTCACTTTCAATCTGAAGGTGTCCTCAGGTCTAAAATCAGTCTCTTGTAGACAGCAAGTAGATGGGTCTTGTTTTTTTATCCATTCTGATACCCTAAGTCCTTTGGTGGCGCATTTAGTCCATTTACATTCAGTGTTATTATAGAAAGATATGGGTTTAGAGTCATTGTGATGTCTGTAGGTTTCATGCTTGTAGCAATGTCTCTGGTACTTTGTCTCACAGGATCCCCCTCAGGATCTCTTGTAGGGCTGGTATAGTGGTGATGAACTCCTGCAGCTTTTGTTTGTTTGGGAAGACCTTTATCTCTCCTATTCTAAACGACAGACTTGCTGGATAAAGGATTCTCGGCTGCATATTTTTTCTGTTCATCACATTGAAGATTTCCTGCCATTCCTTTCTGGCCTCTCAAGTTTCAGTAGAGAGATCCGTCACGAGTCTTATCAGTCTCCCATTATATGTTAGAGCACGTTTATCCCTAGCAGCTTTCAGAATTTTCTCTTCATCCTTGTGTTTTGCCAGTTTCACTATGATATGTCATGCAGAAGATCAATTCAAGTTATGTCTGAAGGGAGTTCTCTGCCTCTTGGATTTCAATGCCTTTTTCCTTCCCCAGATCAGGGAAGTTCTCAGCTATTTTTTCTTCAAGTACCCCTTCAGCACCTTTCCCTCTCTCTTCCTCCTCTGGAATACCAATTATGTATAGATTATTTCTCTTTAGTGCATCACTTAGTTCTCTAATTTTCCCCTCATACTCCTGGATTTTTTTATCTCTCTTTTCTCAGCTTCCTCTTTTTCTATAATTTTATCTTCTAGTTCACATATTCTCTCCTCTGCTTCATCAATCCGAGCTGTGGTTGTCTCCATTTTATTTTGCAGCTCATTTATAGCATTTTTTAGCTCCTCCTGGCTGTTCCTTAGTCCCTTGATCTCTGTAGCAACAGATTCTCTGCTGTCCTCTATACTGTTTTCAAGTCCAGTGATTAATTTTATGACTATTATTCTAAATTCACTTTCTGTTATATTGTTTAAATTGTTTTTGATCAGTTTGTTAGCTGTCATTATGTCCTGGAGATTCTTTTGAGGGGAATTCTTCCGTTTCGTCATTTTATAGTCCCTGGAGTGGTGCAGAATTGCAGGGCACTTCCTCTGTGCTGTCTTGAATAACTTGCATTGGTGGGCGGGGCCACAGTCAGACCTGATGTCTGCCCCCAGCCCTCCACTGGGGCCACATTCAGAATGGTGTGTACTTTCTCTTCCCCTCTCCTAGGGGTGGGATTCACTGTGAGGTGTCATGGCCCATCTGGGCTACTTGCAGACTGCCAGGCTTGTGGTGTTGGGGATCTGGCATATTAGCTGGGGTGGGTAGGCAAGGTGCACGGGGGCAGGAGGGGCAGGCTCAGCTCACTTTTCCTTCAGTGATCTGCTTCAGCAGGGGCCCTGTGGCACCGGGAGGGAGTCAGACCCGCCGAAGGGATGGATCCGCAGAAGCACAGCGTTGGGTGTTTGCGCGGTGCAAGCAAGTTCCCTGACAGGAACTGGTTCCCTTTGGGATTTCGGCTGGGGGGTGGGTGAGGGAGATGGCGCTGGAGAGTGCCTTTGTTCCCTGCCAAGCTGAGCTCTGTCATCCAGGGCTCAACAACTCTCCCTCCCATTGTCCTCCAGCCCTCCTGCTCTCTGAGCAGAGCTGTTAACTTATAACCTTCCAGATGTTAAGTCCCACTTGCTGTCCAAACACACTCCATCCGGCCCCTCTGCTTTTGCAAGCCAGACTCGGGGGCTCTGCTTTGCCAAGGGGCTGCCCCTCCATCCCAGTTCCCTCCTGCCAGTCCGTGTAGTGCGTACTGCCTCTCTGCCCTTCCTACCCTCTTCTGTGGGCCTCTCGTCTATGCTTGGCTCCGGAGAATCCATGTTGCTAGTCTTCTGGTGGTTTTCTGGGTTATTTAGGCAGGTGTGGGTGGAATCTAAGTGATTAGCAGGACGTGGTAAGCCCAGTGTCCTCCTACGCTGCCATCTTCCTCTCTCATTCCCTACCAGGTACATTAAAGGGGATTCTTTGAGCAGAAAAGAAAGACTAAAAGCAACAAAGACTAGATGAGAAGAGAGAAAATCTCCAGAAACATCAACTTTACAGGTAATACATTGGCACTAAATTCATACCTATCAATAATCACTCTCAATGTAAGTGGACTAAATGCTCCAATCAAAAGACATAAAGTATCAGAAAGGATTAAGAAGAAGAAGAAGAAGAAGAAGAACAACAACAACAACAACAACAACCATCTGTATATAGCCTACAAGACACTCATTTTAGATATCTAAAGACACCTTAAGATTAAATGTAACGGAATGGAGAGCCATCTATCATGCTATTGGATGTTAAAGAAAGCTGGAGTACCATACTTATATCAAACTAGATTTTGAACCAAAAACTGTAATAAGAGATGGAAGGGAACTATAACATAATAAAGGGGTCTTTCCAAATAGAAGATCTAACAATTGTAAATATTTATGACCTCAACTCGTAAACACCCAAATAAATAAACTAATTAATAATAAACATAAAGAAACTCATTGACAATAAGACAATAATAGTAGGGGAATTTAACACCCCACTCACAGCAATGGACAGATACCTAAGCAGAAAATCAACAAGGAGACAATGGCTTTGAATGGCACACTGGACTGAATGGACTTAACAGATATATTCAAAACATTTAATCCTAAAGCAGAAGAATACACATTCTTCTTGAGTGGACATGGAATATTGTCCAGAATAGATCCCATACTAGGTCACAAATCAGCCCTCAACAAATACTAAAAGATTGATATCATACCATGAATACTTTCAAACCACAATGCTATGAAACTTGAAATCAATGACAAGAAAAAATTTGGAAAAACCACAGATGTATAGAGGTTCAAGAACATCATACTAAAGAATGAATGGGTTAACCAGGAAATTAAAGAATGAATTTAAAAATATGGAAAGAAATGAATATGAAAATATGACAGTCAAGAAATTTTGGATTTCAGCAAAAGAGGTCATTTGATAGAAGTATATAGAAATACAGGCCTACCCCAAGAAGCAAAAAAATTCTTAAATACACAACCTAAATCTACACCTCAAGGAACTAGAAAAGGAAAAGCAAATAAAGTCCAAACCAGCAGAAAAAGGGAAATAATAAAAATTAGAGCAGAAATACATGATATAGAAACAAACCAACAGCAACAAAAACAACAACAAAAACCCATTAGAACAGATTAACAAACCCAGGAACTTGTCCTTTGAAGGAATTAATAAAATTGATAAACCCTTGGCCAGAGTTATGAAAAAGGAAAGAAGGACCCAAATACATGAAATCACGATGGAGGAGGAGAGATCACAACCAACACCTCAGAAGTATAAATAATAATAAGAGAATGTTATGAGCAATTATATGCCAACAAATTGGGCAATCTGGAAAAAAAAATGGACAAATTCCTAGAAACATAAAAACTACCAAAACTGAACAAGAAGAAATAGAAAATTTGAACAGATCCATAATCAGCAAAGAAATTGTCTCATTAACCAAAAGTCTCCCCACAATCAAAACTCCAGGGCCAGATGGCTTCCCAGGGAAGTTCTACTAGACATTTAAAGAAGAATTAATACCTATTCTTCTCAAACTGTTCCAAAAAATAGAACTGGAAGGAAAACTTCCAAACTCATTCTCTGAGGCCAGTGTTACCTTGATTCCAAAACCAAAGACCCCAATAAAAAGTAAAATTGCAGGACAATATCCCTAAAAAACAAGGTGGTAAAAATTCTCAACAAGATACTAGCAAATCAAGTCCAACAGTACATTAAAAGAATTATTCATCACGATCAAGTGGATTTATTCCTAGGCTGCAGGGGTGCTTCAATATTTGCAAAGAAGTCAACGTGATATACCACATTAAGAAAAGTAAGGATAAGAACCATATGATCCTCACAATAGATGCAGAAAACTCATTTGACAAAATACAGCATCCATTCTTGATAAAAACCCACAAGAAAGTAGGGATAGAAGAAATATACCTTAACATCATAAAGGCCATATACAGCTAATATCATCCTCGATGGGGAAAAGCTGAGAGATTTTCCTCTATGGTCAAGAACAAGACAAGGATGTTGAATCTCATGAGCATAGCACTGGAGGTCCTAACCTCAGCAATCAGACAACAACAACAACAAAATAAAATAAAAAACATCCAAATCAGTAAGGAGGAAGTAAAGCTTTCACTCTTAGCAGATAACAATATACTTTATGTAGAAAATGGAAGACTCTACCAACAAATTGCTGGAAATGATACATGAATTCAGCAAAGTCGCAGGATATAAAATCAATGCACAGAAATGTACCACGTGTCTATACACCAATAATGCAGTAGCAGAAACAAAAATCAAGGAATTTATCCCATTTACAATTACACCAAAACCCAGAAGATACCTGGGAATAAACCTAACCAAAGAGGTATAAGTTCTATATGCTGAAAACTATACAAAGTTTATGAGAGAAATTGAAGAAGACACAAAGAAATAGAAAAATATTCCATGCTTATAGATCAGAAAAACAAATATTGTTAAAATAGCAACACTACCCAAAGCAATCTACACATTCAATGCAATCCCTATCAAAATAAGACCAGCCTCCTTCAACAGAGCTAGAACAACAGTCCTAAAATTTGTATGGAACCAGAAAAGACCCTGACTAGCCAAAGCAATCCTGAAAAAGAAAACCAAAGCTGGAGGCATCATAATTCCAGACTTCAAGCTGTATTACAACATTGTAATCATCAAGAAAGTATGGTACCAACACAAAAACAGACACATAGATCAATGGAACAGAATAGAGAACCCAGAAATGGACCCACAAATGTATGTCCAGCTAATCTTTGACAAAGCAGGGAAGAATATTCAATGGAAAAAAGACAATCTCTTCAGCAAACGGTGCTGGGGAAAACAGGCCAGTGACATGCAGAAGAATGAACCTGGACCACTTTCTTACACCATACACAAAAATAAATTCAAAATGGATTAAAGACCTAATGGGACATAGGAAACCATCAAAATCCTACAGGAGAAAACAGCCAGGAACCTCTTTGACCTCTTTGAGCAACTTCTTACTTGCCATGTCTCCAGAGGCCAGGTAACCAAATCACAAAAATGAACTATTGGGACCTCATTAAAAAACTTCTGTATGGTAAGGGAAACAATCAGCAAAACTAAAAGGCAACCAATGCTATGGGAGAAGATATTTGCAAATGACATATTGGATAAAGGTTTAGTTTCCAAAATCTATAAAGAACTTATCAAACTCAACATCCAAAAAACAAATAATCCAGTGATGAAATGGGCAGAAGTCATGAATAGACACTGAATTTAAATTAAAAAAATAAATGAATAAAAACTGAAAACTAATGTGTATTTTAAGTTTCAGTTCCTACATATAAAGTGCTTTAAAGTTGCCACCCAAATGTTACAACATTAAAAAAAAAAGCTAAACAATTTGGCGGCTGAGGAAAATAACCTTCTTGAGGTCATAGGGCACACTGGCATCCAAAAATCTGGAGACACAGGCAAACAGAAGGAAGCACAGCTGAGTTTAGCTTACCCGGAGCAGAAACTGCTAGAGCCATAAATTTAAATGGTAAATGTACATTTCAGTTGTAATTTTGATGAATTGATGAACGCGGACTTCCTTGAGAGTGAAAAAACTTCTCAGGACTGTAATCTTAGGGGGTTCTCAATATTTTCATTGTTTTTACCTCCAGGAAACCCACCTTTTTGAGGAGCCAACATATATCACCTCCTATCTTGGCAGGGGGATGGGAAAAATAACCATTTTGAAGTATGACCAGTTTGGAGTACACATACTCCATAACAAAGGCCTACTCTCCAATGAAAAAGACCTTACCAGAACCTTATCTCACATAGGCAAAAAGGTGACTTCAACTCTCTCTAGCTTTCCTGTCTCACCTAAGGGGTAAGGGGTAGGGTAAACAAAAATAAGAAACACTTGAGAAGGTCACAGCTTTGGGACTTATTACAAAGAGGTTCCATGACTCACTTGCTCATGGTCATAGAGCCAGTCAATGCCCAAACTAAGGTGTCAAAGAATTTTTAATAGCTGCAAAAGGGATATTATTGAGACTTTTAATAGAGAATCAAGTTTCAAATAAAAATATTTAAGGTTTGTAAAATAAAAATATAAAAATTCCATTTATCAGTGTAACTAATAATAGCTCAAAATACTTAACTATATTTTGAAACACAGCAGCAAGTATTTGTAGATTGGCAGAGGTCCCAGGAGTCAAGTCTTCTGGAAGGTGTGGTTGATCAAACTATTTTTATTTGGTCAATGGCCAAAGGTAGCTATAAAGTAGGGCAAGAAATTTTCAAACGTGTGCTATAAATTAGTTGCAAAGGAATATAAATTTTAAAAGTAAATTAGGTTTCTAATCTGATTGGTATCATTCCATACTGCATTAATCTAGAAGATTGATAAAGGTAAAAACAATGGAACTAATAAGGTCATTGTGATGGAAATAAACTATTCTCATTGGCTCAGCTTTCATCTCCAGAATTGCTGTCCCCATGGACACGCCTACTCTCTGTTCCATTCTTACTAAAAGAGTCTGGAAATCCCAAAAGATGTCTCATATAGTGTCCATCATAGATCTCCAGGCTACTTTCTCTTCAGTATGCTCCTATCTGACCCCCAGGAAAGGCTCCAACGATACCAGGTCACTTCTCACAGTGGCCCCAGTACTGACCCAAGGGGAAATGCCTGTCTACAAAGTTGAAGTGCCTATTTCTTACTCAGAAACCTTAATAATGGTGGTATTATTTAAACAGCCACTACTCCTCTCCAAGACACTTGGCCAGTATCTCAAATTGTGGGTGACAAATAGAAGAGATGAAAAAGATCAAGACTAAATCTGAGTAATGCACATTGTGATCATCTCGTATCTTTCCATCTGTCCTTGGATCAGGCTGCATTTGTCTTGCTTACAATGAATTTCTTCCCATGAAAAGTTTAGCCTTTCCTACAAATAGAGCTGAAACAGTCTTGTAAATGTGGCGAGTTATAAAGCTGTATTTTTAGCAGGTTATATGTTGGATCTGGAAATTTTTGATATACCAATACCAATCAAACTGTAAGATCAAAGGATTTTGGATTTTTTCTATCATGAAATGTGTGCTATTATTCTCTTAATAGAAATATTTATATTTAAAATGTGTAAAAACCTGTACAAACAGAAAGGAAATAAAGAAGTTGGTTTTGCTTTAGAAGTTTCTGACTTATCAGCACATACCATGAAAAACATTTTTTTTCCAGAGCAGGGTAGAAACGATTTGAGGTTTTGAAGATTGTCTTCACAAAGCTTTTTATAAATCATAAATTAATACCCTTGATTAAAAGTTTTCTAATGTTTCTTTGCCCAATATTAAGTACCAAACACTCATCTCTTCAAATGAGACATATTCCTTCAGTCCTAGATTAACCTATAATGTTTACACTTCTTAGGAGACATTTATACTATGACCTCAACCTCAGTTTTCTTTAAAGAGCACACACTGCTTCAAATTTTGTTCCATATCATCTCTGTTGGATATGAATTCACGATGGCTATTAGGTACGAAAAAGCACTTATAGATTCCTCCCATCTCTGAAATTTTGTGTTCCATGACCTGAAGTAAATTTCCTTTGATCAACGAATGCTTTTTGTGTTGCTTTTTCAGTTCTATTTAGTTTAAAACATTTATTCAGCATATACGCTGGGGTCAAATGATTTTTTAAAAAATGTAAAAACTTGGAGATCTTATAGTCAATTTGGAAATAAAAATTCACATGTAGGTAAAATCATTTGAGGCACTGTATCACAATGGGGGGGAAATGGCCTTTTATTAAGAAATAATAATACCATACACAAATGGGTGGTGAAAATCATACTAAACTTTCTTAAACAATTATGGTGATGTAATAGAGCATATTTCATTTCAAAGGCCAGATTTCTCACACACATTTTTTGTAAACAATATTTAAAAAGTCCTATTTTTTTAAGTATAATTTATTGTCAAGTTAGCTAACATACAGTGTATACAGTGTGCTCTTGGCTTTGGGAGTAGATTACCATGATTCATTGCTCACATACAACACCCAGTGATCATCCCAACAAGTGCCCTCCTCAATGCACATCACCCATTTTCCCCTCTCCCCAGTTCCCCCCATCAACCTTCAGTTTGAAATTTCATAGAAAATAAATATTACTTCTATTTCCTTTTCATTTTTATCTGTAGTTATTTGCTTGAGAATAGTATCTCATTATTAGTTGTTAAGATTAGGTTAACTTTATTAGTACATATAGAAATAAAAAAGCTTAATAGTATCTTAGCTTTAATACTGTGAATGAGACTTTCTTTATGCCTCTTATTATTAAAGGTATATCTGTTGCTTTAGCAGTACCGCTCTCCCAATATGGAACCAATTGTTTAGACTGAAGATGTGAAGGTCTTTGACCATACTGAAGGTACGTGTCAGAATATGGAATATTCCTCCCTTCTCCTTATTTCTCTAAGTACAGATAAAAATCTTGGGTATTATATATAAAAGAAACATAATAAGACTCTGAAAGTAGGGAGAAGACTAGGCACATGGAAACTAAGAAATTAATAACATGGTGGTGAGTTTCCAGAATTTTCTTTTTGCTTCATATATTCTGAATTGGATGCTAGGGAATCTAGCAACCCAGAAATGCCATCGGATATAGAAAAAAGATGTCACAAGAAAAGCATGCTCTCTCTAACCAAAGGACCAGAAAAGAGGCCTAGCAAAACAGGACACTTTTAGACAACAACCACGCAATTCCACTCAAACATCAAAAAACTGACAAACAAAAAATCCTGCAGCCTCACCCCCAACTAATCAGCAAAGGCTAAGAAGGGAGCCTAAACTCTTGGACTATAATAAATTGTCCCAATTCCGCAATCATGGTCGTGTCAGAGAAGGCTGCGTGGCAAGGAGTTGGGAATTTTATTCCAGCCCCAAAGTAGCATCCCCACCCCTCTGTGGTGTCAGTGGAGACCATGTGGGGAGTCTGGACTTACATTCTGACCTGGGAGTCATGGCATACCCAATTCCCTCCTTGCTTAGTGTCAGAAAAGAATGGATAGGGATTAAGGACTTTTGCAAACTCTCAGAATTAATGAAGACTGCTTCCCCTATCCCTGTATCAGTAGAGACAACATGGGAAGCAGTAAAGAAGCACCTCTCCTCCTTCCAGACAGGGTGGTATCATTAGGGGCCAGTGGGAACCTCAACTCCCATCCCTGTTGACTAGTAATAAGGCACCCTCCCCCCTTGAAGTGTCAATGAAGGCCAGATGGTGAACCACTCCCACCCAGCACTAATGATGTAGTGCTACCTTTCTTCTGTCAGGGTGGTGTCAGAGAAAACTTGCTAAAACAGAAGATTTAAATAAGACCTAGATCTTCATAGCACAGTACCCCAAATATCCAGAACACAATAGAAAATTATTTTCATACCAAGAACCAGGAAAATCTCAACTTGAATGAGCAAAGGCAATCATTGCCCAACTGAACAGAATCTCAGGGATATGTGAAACTGCAGCAAAAGGTTGAACACCTTTGTCATAAACAGAGTCCCAGAAGGAGAAAGAAAAAAAAGTGGGACTTAAAATGTACTTAAAGAAATAATGGCCACAAATTTACCAAATTTGGCAAAAGCTATAAATTACAGATTCAAGAAGCATAGAGGAACCTAAAAATAACACCCCCCCCCAAATTCTGTGCCAAGACATACCATAATCATACTTATTAAAACTAAAAAGAAAGAAAAAATATTGAAACCAGCAAGAATACCTACACTTTAGCTATAGGGGGAAAATTTGAATAACAGATTTCTCATCAGAAATCATTGAGCACAGAAGAAAGTGGTACAATTTCCAAGTGCTAACAGAAAAACTATTGTCAACCAGAAACCAATATCCAGTAAAAATATCTTTCAGGAAATAAAGAGAAATCAAGACTTTCGTAGATAAAGTAAAACTAAGAGAATTTGGTGCCATCAGTGGTATCTGGAAAAAAATTGCTAAAGGAAAAAAAACTTTTTTTTCAAGTTTTAAATAGTAGGGTAACAAAAAGAACAAAAATATGGGTAATAAATGTAATACCCTTTCCTTTTCTTCCTAACTTTTCTAAATAATGTTTGATGTTTGAAGCAAACATTGTAACACTGCAATTCTCAGTGCATGTAGTGGAAATGTTTAAGGCAATTTTATCACAATCGGAAAAAAATAAAGGAAGATAAAGTTATCATACTTCACTTTAACTGGTGAAATGTCAATACTAGTAGATGGGTAAATTACTTATATATCATGTAATATATCAAAAACAATCACATATATGTATAAATACATACCTTTTATATTTATATACATATATATTTATCTATACACACAAAGAGATATAATAAAAATCATAGTCTAAAGAAAAGTTCAAATCATCCACAGGAAGGAAGAAAAAAGAAAATAGAGAAGTGAAAAACAGAGGGAGCAAGCAGAAAACAAGAAAATAAAATGTCAGATGTAACCCCTAACAGATTAATAATTACATCAAATGTAAATTGTCTAATTACATCAATTAAAAGACAGAGATTTGCAAAGTGGATTACTACTGATACAAACAACCACTTGGATGGATTTCAAGGGCATTATGTACCTCAACAGAATGCCAGTGAATGCAGCTGTCACAGTGCCTCAACCACCTGTCCCAGGAAACAGCAGCCTTGGCAATGTCATCAGGAGTCTCACAGAAACCATCAACAGCAGTAGCAGTGATGAAGAATGGCACTCAAATGTCCTCCTAAGTGGTGGACACTAACAAGGGGGCAGAAAAAATGACAAAAATGAGTGAACATAACTGAGACCTTCATGGCTTTCCATATAATGACTGGGATGGAGTCAACATTAAGTTAATAAGGCACAGAAAATCTATGATGAGATGATACTTTATATTTTATCAATATTATTTTTCACTTACCTCTATTAACATTTTTACTGCAAAGGAAAATTCAGAAGAAAAATGCTCAGATAAACATGCCCACACTGGAATCTGAAAACATTTTTTTTAATGCAGAAAAATAACACCTCAATTCAGGAGGTGTTAGCTTACAGACCAATGCTATCCATAAACTAACATATATGCTATGAAAAATAAACTGAAAATATTAATGAGCAAGTTGATTAAAATAAGTTGAGCTTTAGTTCAGCACAATAATAAACTTCAGAGAGTTCACTGTAACTTGATGTTTGGTTAGACTCCTGATCCATGTGAAATGATAGTAACGTAAATAAGCTCAAAGAAGCATAATGAATGGTAGGTGAAACATTATAGTTGCCCAATTAAAGAAATTATGAGTCTATAGTTGAAACCCATGAACCTAAGGGTAGATGAATTTTTCCTGACATTTATGAGGGGAAAAAAAAGAAAAGATGAATAGGACTAATATGCTTCAGGCATATATTATAAACTGCAAATCCAGATTCAGAGAATGAAGGGTATTTTCTGGATGCAATGCACTAAATTGACAAACAAATACAATGTTGTAGAGATTCAAAACTAGCTGGAAGATTCTTTTTAGAAAACAATTCAGAACATTTAAAAAATCATTTCCTCGTCTTGCTGAAAATTATAACTACTATGAATTACATTTTAGTGAGGAATGAAGGCAACAGACAGGTAAACAAATTTAAAAAAAAAACTATAGTTAATGATAAGTGTCTCTGAAGAGAATAAAGGCATGGTGATGCAAAAAAAAAAGATATAGCTGCCATCAGTCACTGACAAAAGATGATATAATCTTTTGCTTCCAACTTCTGTGTCAAATAAAATCATTTTTCATAACAAAAAGAACAAAATATTTTGATAGAAGGAATTTATGTCTAAGATTGGTAAGATGATTTTTAAAAATGCAGTTTGATTCTCTTTTAAACCTCCAAAACATATTATAAATGGAATGGGATATATTGTATACCACATAAGTATGTTGTCATCAGGGTAGACTGATGATCAGTTAAACATAATATGATGTAATCTGATATCAATAAACATAAAAATTTTCACTACCTGCCAAAAAACACAACTGTAAAAGTACAAAATAGGGAAACTATGCTGCTTTTTATATCCAATTTCATCACTAGACAAGGTCATCATAATATTTTGAGTGATGAAAGGCTAAGAGCAAAGATGAAAATAGCAACTGTTATGTTGCATCATGGAGAATGGGGTGATGTGGACCTTGATAAGAAGCCAAAATGTTGTCAATGATGAAGCAGAGATTGGTTAGGTCAGATACTGTGGTTACTTAAAAATACATAGCAAACTGAAGCATGGATACACCAGAATCAGAATCGCTAGGAAAATCAATGATCAAACTACAAGAAGACAAAACAGAAGACCCTAAGCAGGCGTGCAAATAAATAATCCAGACACACAGTTATGGACAGCATTTCTGTTATGTAAACACCTTCCTTAAGGACACATAGATTTACCCCTGTACCTAAAATTTAATATGACATCAGGTAGATTAGCATGAACGGAATCAAATGTTTATTCTGGAGTAGAGAACCCTCAGCGAAAACAAGGTAGCTGTGTTCAAATACGTGCTGATTTGTCATATGTAATCTCAAAGAGAGGATCTAAGACTAGTGGTTGATCTAAAAGAGATACATATCTTAAATATAAAAATAAACCCTTTGAGAGTTTCCTTTCAAAAGTTGAATAAGTTAGATCAGTACATATGAGTTGAAAGTATAGATTGTAATAAAAACCTTATTGGTAAAAACTCAAATCCTGAATAAAGTGATCAATCACTTCAAGTAGATGACTAAGACTTTTTTGACCCAAAGATCCATAATTTTAGTCATTAAGTGTCAAAGTGACTAGTTTGATTTTTTTTTATTTCATGTCCTTAACTCAGCATTTGAAGAAGTATAGAGTGAGAGACTAAAAAGAAAGTACGTGAAAGTCAAAAGTAATTCCAAGAAAAATCACTTCTTTTTATCTTATCCATCATTATCACTATTATAATCATGTGATTCTCCTTACAATTCTTCAATGATTCTTGACTTCTCATTCAGCGTAAGTTCTCAGCCTGGTGTTCCAATGTTTCTAATAAGTATCTACAACAACTCTCCAATCCAAGCTTTTAATTCAATTCAAATTCATTCTGATCTTTCAAAACTTATTTCCCTTCTGTGTCCTCTATTTCTAATTTGTTCCCATTAAAATACATAGCAAAATACCAGTCAGAGAGCAGATTCTTAGCAAATAATTTTTGAGTTGTCAATAGCTGACTATATAGCTTATGGCTCCTTATAAGCTTCATTTTTTTTCCTCCAGCTTTAAGAATCCCTAAATAAATATCTACTTAGTTGTGTCATCACTAATGAAGTTATAATGTACTTTTCTAACAGTTGAAGATTGTTAGAAGATTGAAACCTGATGATTCAAGTTTCAATCACAAAAACCAATATTTAGTGAATATCTTAATACCAGAGATACAACAGCACAGGCTCTAAAGGAATGCATAATCAAAGACGGGAGAAAAGAAAACAGAATTTGAAGTGCCTCAACATAAGAAGGTGAACGTGCACTGGGGGAGTGCTTAACAGCACTTAAGCACTGTGATTAACAGCAGTGCTTAATCACATTGTTGTGAGAACCAGTCGAGAACTTGTAACAGGAAATATACCTAAGTTGGTTTGAAGCAAATCTAAGTAAAAATATGTTAACAGGGCAATGAAGTATGGTAAGAGTCTGGAAGTAAATGAAACTGTACATACAAAGAGCCAGAAGAAAGAAGAAGAGGCATGCTCAGTGATTTGAAAAGTTTTCAGTATATAGGGGAGAAATGAGAGAGAAAACTGAAAAGGTAAAAAGGAGATCATGTAAGATCTTTGATGCCACACTTAAAAGTTTTTTCTTCTGTAAGTAATAACCCACAAGATAGTATTAATGTAAGAAGAAATGTTTGAGCCATAGAACAACATGCTGTCTTGGTGTCTTGCTACGAGAGATCTGTGCTTTTAGATCTTTAATATTTTAGTTTAGCTTCTCATATCATGGTGTCACTAGCACTACGCCAATACAGGTAAAACTTCACCCAGTGACCAACGTGGCTGCGAATAAGGCCATGTGGCAACACAACTCAGACCATGTTCCTAGGGGTAACTGATAGCTCTTCCTAAGAGAAATAGGTTAATGAAAGGAAAAATGCATGGATCCATCCTAGATAAAAAGGTATTAATATACATCTGGTCCCCAAAACAGAAAGAGTGTTGTTCTTAAGCTATTTGTACATCATTAGTTGAAATCCATGAAGCATTTCCCCATAGAAACATTGTGGCAAATGGTTAGATCTACTTCTTATCTTTCAGCCAACAGGAGCCAGGAACTCTGACTTCCCTGACACAGAGTGAGGCTTCATCAATAAAGACAGATAATAAGATAGATGGAGGATATGGAGATAGTAGGGTAAGAAACAGAAGGCAGAAGACAGAACAAGTATTCCAGGGAGATATATCTGAAAGCATCCAGAATGTGCTTCTTGTGTAATTATCTGGAAAACCTCTCTTTCCATCCTGCTCCCATCTTTGGCTTCTGATCAACCATACTTTCCCATCCAAGCCAATGCAGTAACTGAACCAGTCATCTAGCTTTGTGTGCATCTGAGTGTAGGGGTGTGTGTGTGTGTGTGTGTGTGTGTGTGTGTGTGTGTGTGTGTGATTTTCTAAGGGTATTGCTATTGTTATCATTCTGCTGTCAGAGAATGAGATAAGGCTAATTCAATAGGCTAAGTCACAGAACATCAACCCTATTCTGTTCCAAGGGTTTTAACCTAAGAAGGAAGTGATGCAAGACATGAATCCTAGGGATGTAAGCAGGGAAATGGTGTGAGGGACATAATTTTGTCATAACTAATCTCCCCCCAATTCCCTGGCCTGAGTCCTCACCTTGTGGTGAAGTGAGAAATTAGAACTATACTTCTATGAAGGGCAGAATTAGAGAATTGTGCAAACACAGATAGCTAAATAATTAAAAGCAGATTTAACAAAATAGATACATAGATCAATGGAACAGAATAGAAAACCCAGAAATGGACCCACAACTATATGGTCAACTCATCTTCAACAAAGCAGGTAAGAATATCCAATGGAAAAAAGTCTCTTCAACAAATGGGGCTGGGAAAACTGGACAGCAACATGCAGAAGAACGAAACTAGACCACTTTCCTACAATACACAAAAATAAACTCAAACTGGATTAAAGACCTAAATGTGAGATTGGAGGGGCCCCTGGGTGGCTCAATTGAGTTTTTGACTTTTGATTTCAGCTCAGGTCATGACCTCACAATTCATGAGTTTGAGCCCTGTATCAGGCTCCATGATAACACTGTGGAGCCTACTTGGGATTCTTTCTCCCTTTCTCACAGACCCTACTCCACTCATTTGTGAGCTTTCTCACTCTCCCAAAAATAAATAAATAAACTTTAAATGTGAGACAGGAAACCACCAAAATCCTAGAAGAGAACACAGGCAGAAAGCTCTTTGACTTTGGCCATAACAACTTCTTACTAAACACATCTCCAGAGTCAAGAGAAACAAAAGCAAAAATGAACTATTGGGGCCTCATCAAGATAAAAAGTTTCTGCACAGCAAAAGAAACAATTAATAAAATCAAAAGGCAGCCTACAGAAATGGAGAAGATATTTGCAAATGGAATATCTGGTAAAGTGTTAGTATCCAAAATCTACAAAGAACTTATCAAATTCAACACCCAAAAAATAAATAACCCAATTAAAAAATGGGCAGAAGACATGAACATTTTTCCAAAGAAGACATCCAGATGACAAACAGACAAATGAAAAGATGCTCAACATCACTTATCATCAGGGAAATACAAATCAAAACCACAATACGATACCACTTCACACCTGTCAGAATATCTAAAATTAGCAACATAGGAGACAATAGATATTGATGAGGATGTGGAGAAAGGGGAATCCTCCTATACTGTTGGCGGGAATACAAACTTGTGCAGCTACTCTGGAAAACTGTATGGAGGTTCCTCAAAAAGTTAAAAATAGAACTACCCTACGACTCAGCAACTGCACTACTAGGTATTCACCCAAAAGATACAAAAATACTCACTTGAAGGGGCACATTCACTCTGATATTTATAGCAGCATTATCGACAATAGCCAAACTATGCAAAGAGCCCAAATGTCCATCAACTGACGAAGGGATAAAGAAGATAAGAAGGAATAAGAAGGAATATTATTCAGCCATCAAAAAGAATGAAATCTTGCCATTTGCAATGACGTGGATAGAGCTAGAGTATAGTATGCTAAGCAAAATAAGTCAGTCAGAGAAAGACAAATAACATATGATTTCACTGATATGTGGAATTTAAGAGACAGAACAGATGAACATACAGGAAAGGGAAAAAAAGAGAGAGAGATGGAAGCAAACCATAAGAGACTCTTAAGCATAGAGAACAAACTGAGGGTTGCTGGAGGGGAGGTGGGTGGGGGACAGGCTAAATTCTTGGTGGGTATTAAGGAGGGTAGTTGTGATGAGCAATGGGTGTTATATGCAAGTGATAAAGCATTGCATATATGCCTGAAAACAATTTTACCATATGCGTTAGGTAGCTAGAATTTAAATAAAAACTTGAAAAAAACAGCTGTAAATATTTAATATTTTGTTTACTTTAAAGAATTATTTTAAATATATTTAATTTTAAAATCATTCTGTTTTAAAGACAAGTACAATATAAAGACAAAAGTCAAGATTAAAAAACTAATTCATGGTTTATAATAATGTTCAAGTTATTTTCCTTGCATAATTAGACCTTATATATTTATAGTTTTGGTTAACTCTTACTAACTGGAATTTAAGCTCTTATTTTTGGCTACAACTTCCTCAATAAAAATGCCTTTTTAGTGGGGGAAAGTATCTTCCTGTCTGACAAATGCATAATGCATAAAATATTAAAGATCTTAAAATAGCAAAGTGATATGATCCCTGAGAGAGGACATCTTTATGCACATAGTAACTCCCTCATCAAAACAGATATGTTCTGTCATCTCTGAAATCTAAGCTGGGATTTGGTCTCCTTGACCTTAACCAACCTGCACAATAAACCAACAATTATTTCAGTAGTGTTTCCAGTAGCTACAACATTTGACATGCAGGAAATCAAATCCCAGCTCCAATTAATAAAATGTAACTTTAATATTGAACTATTAAACAAATTTTCTAAAAACCCCATTGAATCCAATGAAAAAGAAATTTTCTTAATCAAAACATCATTAGTGTGAATTAACTAATTCTAGCCAAGGGAGCATAAGCTCTTTAAAAACACAGTTTTTAAATATTATGGTAAAACATTGATTTAAAAGATATATATTATTAATCACAAATATCAGCTGTTAAGGTGGTGTTAAGGGAAGCTAAATGCTTGAAACTACAAATTCACACCATTTAGAATCTGGCACAGTAAAATTAAATGTTTAAGAAGCAAGTTGATATCCTTGAAAATTTGGGATAGAAGTGAATAAGATGTTAATAATTTTATCTTTTAACACCTCTCTTATGACAATTAGGTTCTTCTTTTCTGTTTTGTAATAATGTATGTGTTTAATTTTTTCTGGAAAAAAAAGGGATTGAGAACGGGAAAAACACGCATGCATTCAGCTCAATGTATGACAAACAATTTTGTGACAATTCAATCTTATGCCACTCTTCAAAGATGGGTAATAGTCAAGAACCATTATCCCTGGTGTCTATTTTGTTGTACTCTATACACTGTGTCTTGTCTATGATAAATTGCTACAGGTCTTTAGAGATTTTAACTATTTGGTTTTGACTTCCACATCACATTTCTTGATTTAAAGGCTTTACCAGGTATACGGCAAGCCAAGTTTCCCACTGCAGTGCTATGGCCCAAATTACTACTCAGTTGCCATAATTGATAGTTGCATTCCTATTCTCTGAAGACAGTATCGTATTCTCCTTGTCTTGGTGGTATTGAATAAGTATGTTTATCACCACTTGATTAAATAGTTCAGTACTCCTGGGATTTCTACTCCCATATTTTCTATGATATGGGCATATCAAGAGCTGAATCGCTCTATTTGATAAAAAAGAGATCACCTCTGGCAGTAGAAATCAAAGCTACCATTCAGCAAAATGACATATTAAATATACTTCCTGGAAAGATTTTTCACATGTTGGAAGAATAAAATCAGATCCAGTAGTTAGGATTCTGCCAATATTTACAATCTACTTATTCCTTTGCAATGCCTGATACCCACAAATGAAGAAATCCCTCTTTATGAGGTGCTTGCCTAATCTATAAATAATATTCACTTAGCAGAAAATAATTTGTGCATGCTGTAAATGTGGCAGGTAGAATGAAATTAATTTGGGAAGACTGACAATAATAGAGCACTTCTATAATACTTGAACTGAGGAAGAGACATTAGATTAATATTTATTTAGTTCTAACTATGTGCCAAGCATTTTCACATACAATATTTCATGAAAACTTCTCATCTGCCCTAGGAAAATTGTATTTAATCCTATTTTTAGGAACTAAACCCCACAGAATGCAAGTAATTTCCCTAAGATCACAACTGCTAATAAGTGGCAGAGCTGGGATATGAATAAACTCTACCTAAACTTAAAGTCCTATCATCTTTCCTCTGTACCAATAAGGAAAACTCTGTCTCTACTGGCTTTGCAACATTGAGCGCAATGCATAGTGCTCCACAGAGGAAATAATGGCTGGATCCACAAAATAGACTATAGTATTACAAGGCTTATTGTAACAGGGTTTTTAACTTTTAAAGTCTATAAATCTCCCAGTTTGAGGCTAGATGCATAGACTATCTCTATGGTCTCACAGGGAAAGTGACAAAGGATCCTTCCAGGGAGATTTCCACTTGTCCTTTTAGGCAGAGATCTGCCAACTATGTCAAGTGAGTCTAGAAAATACAGAATTGCCTAAAATCGGCTTTCCTGAAATATACTCCTTTGATAGGGTTAAAATCAAAATCAAAGTACCTGCATTTTATCTTGAAATAGTTATAAATGCCTTCAAGAAATGGAAAGGAACCACTGCAGTCTTCACATTTAGTGCTATTTGAAATTTTTCCCCGGCAATCCTGTGTTCGAGCGTACAACACAGCATATTCAAAATAGTTGTGGGAGAACAGCTGTACTGATCAGACACAGATTTTAAAAGTGGATGAAATAGCAGTATTGTGTCATCAAATCTTCCAGCCCCAGGAGCAAGTGATAAGACATGTTCTTTTTTTTCTTTCCCTTTGCAGGTGCAATCATTTACAACTAAATGGAAGGAATGTCTCTCACACAAGCAATTAATACACACTAGAATTTTCCCAGTAACCAGATGGCATGCATTTCATACCAAGCTTTTTGAAATAAGAACTAAAATCATCTGCCAATAAGTTGCATGGAAGTTTTCCACAGTCTCCTTAGGTGACCTCCTTTAAGATTTTGAATTTTTTGAGGTCAGAAAGCTTATAAATATTCATTTCTTGGTGACTCACTTTCAGGGCTGTGGTGGAGTAATTATAGAATAATTCTAGTTAGCCATCATTGAAAACATTCTGACTTTAGCTCATGTTAGGTTATGCTTTTTTTTTTTTTACTTTCTGCTTGTTTTCAATATAGTTCTTACTCAGAGTGCCACATAAAGAAATGTAGATAAATCTAAAAGGCTATGGACAATGTTATTCTCTTTGACTAGAGACATTATTGCTTTGAGTCCAAAACTTTAGAGAATGTATGAGAGTATTGAAATTCAAAATTTTTCAATATACGTAAGCATTATTTTGGTCTAAATAGCATCTGTTGCCTTCTCATCTGCAACTGATGCTCTAATTTTCTTTTGGATGATATCCCTACCTTCTTTCTACCAGTCCCTTATTGAAGGGAGGATATGTGATCTGGATCTGCCTGGAGGGGTACACCACAGGATTCATTCAGAATGGTCACATGTCCCAAGTCAGGCAATCAGAGCCATAAAACACATCTGTGGGATTTTTGTTGGAACAGGAAGAAATATCTTTTTCTTTAGACTTAAAACTTATAGAAGAATATAAACATAGAGATGCTGGTGGACATCTTGTTACCATATAAGGGAGCTTATTTAGGAATAAAGCCAGAAAAGTAGAAAGATCTCAGAAATGGAGTAAGAAAGAGGGAGAGAGAGATGGAGATGGAAACAGAGACAGAGACAGAGACAGACAGACAGATAGGGAGGGAGGGAAAGGGAGGAGGGAGGGAGGGAAAGGGGGGAGGGAGAGAGGTTAACAAGAACCCTAGATGCTGCTGGAACCTAATTCTATATATGTTATATATATTTTATATATATACATATATAAATATACATGTGCATGTATATGTATATGTGTGCGTGTGTGTGTGTGTGTGTGTGTGTGTGTGTATATATATATATATATATATATATATATATATATATATATATATAGCAAATAACATTTGTGCTCTCTCTGACTCTGGAAAAACAATAGTGTGCTCCCAGGCATTGATTATACTATTCTATGGGATCGTTCTCCTCAGATTTGGAATAAATTCATTTCCTTAGAAATATGCATCAAAATTCTCATTCTATCTAAATTAACCAAGATACGGATTGTTTGCTTGTCCAGTCTAATATTAAGAGATGGTCTAGTGAAGATGAGTGTGGCCCTGGAGGAAAATTCTCTTACTCATGAATTATTCTTTATCTTTGCAACATTTATACACATGGATAGTGGTATCATAAACTGCAGGATGGTTGTTGTTTTCTATACATGAAGGAAACCACATAACTTTAAAATACCATTTTTTTCCTAAGGACAAAAAAGGGAGTAAAACCCTATTTCAGATGCCATCTCGACTTACGATTTCCTTTGTCATTTTGGGCTCAGCTTTCAGCTTCATTTGTTCAGCATGGTACTGACTGGATTTATGAGGCATAACTGGACCATTCTAGTCTATTTCCCACAGTAAATGTTTCAGGCTTTCCCTCCCTTTTCTCTCCGGCATTTCTTTCTCTCTATGTCTCACTCTCAAAATTATCAGACTCTCAGAGGATCTGTCCATTCTCAAGTTGTTCCTTTTTCCATGTTCTTTATCATGTTCCTTTCCACCTCTCTAAAACTTTGCTCTGTCACTTCTACATGTGTTTTAGATTTACAGTCTTTCCCATTTCAATCAACTGGCTCTTTCTCTTTTTCCTTCAAGTATAAAAAAATATATATCAAACTTGCCTTGGGAAAAGAAAAATCCCCTGTATTATCACCCCATTCAGGTCCCATACTGTGGCGAGTCATTAGTATAATCTGCCTGCCCAGGTCTGGTTTGGGTTTCCTAATGGGAGTCTTATGATTAGGTGGACCTGTGTGACTAGATCTGGCCAAAGAGTTGTGAGTAGAAGGGACATATGTCACTTCTAAGCCAAAATACATAATCGTCAATGCAAGGCTGTCCAGAGCTCCCTTTCTATGTGCTGATACGTGTCAGTACTTAAAATAATGGATGTTCCATCAACTTGAGACCCAAAGCAAGAAGATGTGGAATATAACATCAGCCAAAGGACGTGCAGTGAGTGAAAACTTGTGTTAATCCATTAAGCTCTGTGGTTACTGTGGTTTAAATTGGCTTATTCTGATTGATACACTTACTATTCTGTTTCTTTGTCAGCTTATTTATTTAACTTCTAATCTCCTAAACAGAAGGTTTTTTTTACATGTTTCCACTATTTTCTGAATGTCCCATCATTTCTAAAGGTAAATGTGGCTTCCAAAATAATGAAGGTGACAAACTCTTGCAGCCCTAGTCTGTTGCTCTGCCTTTATTCTGTGATATTTGACTTTCTGCTGCATCTCATACCACAGATCATGACTTCCATCTTGAAATTCCCACAGCTTCCATTGCCCTCAATTTGTCTGCCTCTCCTATTTCCTCTCAGATTCCCATTTCCTACATCGATTCTTCTTCCTTTGTCCAGCATTCAGTCCTGACAGGTTAGTGTCATGAAAAAGACAAGACTCTGGAATGAAACGAACTGGGTTTAAATTTCATCTTCACCACTTATTAGTTATGAGACCCTGAGAAGGTCACTTAACCTCTTTAAGTCTCAATTTCCGTTTCAGGAAATAGGGATGATAATTGCTAACTAACAGCATTGGCATAAGGATTAGCAATACGATGAATGTAAAACACCCAGTTCATAGTAGGGACTAAACGATGAGGATGCTGATTTTTATGTAATTCAAGTGTCTCTACTCTCTGCAATTTCAGAGTGTGACATTTTTCTTTAAACATGGTGGCTGCAGTACAGAATCCTAGAGGGCACCACTCACATTATGTTTAAATATTGGTTCTCTCTAAAGGACAAGTCCAATGTGAATGTTGCCCCTGTTACTTTCCCTTTCTCATATAGTTTCTCAGAATTCTTGCTACATCAATGTTGAATATGTTCATAATCTGTGATGGCTGTTACTTTGATGGTCTGAACAACTATGGCCACAGAATCCTGCAGACCCTTCTTCACCATCTCATAACTGGCTACTTTAGACTGATGTTGCTTGGCTTATACTTGTATCATTCTCCCAAGTACAGCTAAGGCATGCTGAAATGTTTAATTCACTCCTCCAGAAGTTCAGATGACTAAAGTACATCACAAAGAGTAATGATGGAATTGGCTCTAAGAAGAGACTAGACTTAGGGCCCATTGTTCCAAACCTAGCGCTTGGGAGGCTTTCACATAGCTCAGCATCTAATAATGGGAAAGCCCCAGCTTGGAATCTGGAACCAACTCTCTTAGGACCCAGAGAGAAAAAAAAATTCTCAATCCCATGTCAAGGCCTCTTTCCCGTAGGAGGATGATTAGCAGAGGACAACAGAATTGATTAGGGTGCAGTATCAGATGGGATGGGTTTGAATCCCAGATCTATCACCTATTAATTGTGACTTGGGGAAGTCACTGTAACTTCCTATACCTCAGATTCTTCATAATGAAAATAAGGATGATAATATTATATATACCATAGAGTTTTATGGAGATTGAATAAGAATGCACATGAAATACTTAGTATATTGACTGCTTATTATAAGTACTCCCTCCATATCAGGTATTATTATAATTATTAATCAAAATATAGCACTTGCAGAGTGCCTATTCTGTGGCAGGGTAGGGTTAAGAACTTTACATATGTTGGACACTATGAGGTAAATATCATTATTTATTTATATCAGAGAAAAAGTTAAGTGGTTTTTACAAGGTCAGAGTTGAGGCCGAGAAACAAAGCCATCTATTTAGGTTCTCCCCGTTGTCCTGAGAATCAATCACAAAGCCCAGGAGTCCATCCCAAATTTACAGTGTACTGGGGGCACAAACAAATCATCTAGAAGTTTCCAGCACTGCTTGTCCAGCCTCTTGCTACCAGAATAAGAAGATACACCTTTCACCTTTCTAGGCGGTCTGTAAGCCTGATTTCCTGTTCAGGACACACACACAAACACACACACACACACACACACACACACACACACACACCTCTTCCCAAACTGCAATTTTTAGGAATATGGAAATATAAGTTCACAGTTAAGAAGTGTATCACTGCTAAACAATCCAATATATGTTACCAAGCAGAGGACTCAGTAAATCAAGTCTATAGGAAGCATTCCAAAACCATTATGTACTTAACTTATAGCCATTTGACTAAAACACTCTTCCAGAAAGGAAAAAAAAATCAACATCTACCCTAAAATGTAGAAACTTCCCGCACCCTCTAAAATGGAAATGTTTTAAATATTTTCATATCCAGTCTCCACTAATGTATTTCTCCCACTTACTTGAAAGTATAATCCACACTTTTAACATCAAGTATTACTACCATATTGCTAACTCCTGAAGGAAAACAAACTTGTCTAAGTCCTTCAGCCAAGTTCTAGTTCCATACACCTTTTCTAGGGCATCTCCACTTGGATGCCCAGCTATCAACTAAGAATCACAGGTAAAGGGGAGAAAAGTATCACAAACTGATTCAAAGTGTGGCTTTAGAATCATCCAGCCTGGTTTGAATCCAAGTCTTATCATATATAGCTCTGTGACTGTGGGCAGCTTATGAAACCTCAAGACTGTTTCCTCAGCTGTAAAACGGGACTAGTAATAGACACTATATTATAGGTATGTGAGATAGAGATAATATAAGTTAAGAATAGCAGGATGAGTGCCATGTTTGTACTTCTGTAATAAATATTTTTCTATTGTTTTGTCCATTACTATCATTATGCACAAATTAAATTTATCTCTCCTTATTATTCACATGTAAATTTCTATTCAACACAATTGTATCTGTTCCTCAGGATCAAAATCTTAGAGCTTTCTTTAACTTATTTTCTCTTGTTTGTATGTTACTTAAGTTCTTCATAGAATGATATGACAAAACTAATGAATAAATTGAATCATATGAAAAAATGAAAAAAATATATGATCACCAAGTGCTAATTTCTTTTAAAAAATTACCTCACTCTCATTTCTGCCTTCAAGATCCCAGTTTGGACTTGTACCTTCCAATGCATAATTACTCTATGAAGCCCCCAAACTGAACACTCAGCCTCTAGGCTTTTGCCCTACAATTCATTGTCTAATCAAGTTTTCTAAGACATGGTTTTCATTGCCCTATAAAGGCTCTTAGTTTTCCTACCTGACTTTAGTCCAAACTGCTCATTTTAGCATTGAAAGACCACCATCAGCAGGACTTCCCCCAATCTGATCTCTAACTTCTCCCAGCATTGACCTGTTCCTGAACCTGGGGTCCTCACCCCTAACCCATGCCAAATACATTAGACATCATCCTGCCTCTGTCTTAGCCACCTGGAATCCTTTAAGCCTTTGAAAACATAAATCTAATTATGCCACTCCTCTTTACTTTATCCTGCAATATCTCTTGCCTTTAGAATAAAATACAATTTCTTTATCAGCATGTTTATATAGAGTCAACCATGTTTCAAGCATTGTGCTTAGCAATGGTGAACAGGATTCAGTTCTGGCTCCTAAGGTCCTCACAGTCTTACAACAAGATGTAAAAATGTCCTGTGCATTTGGTCCCTGCCTAACTCTGGCACACTTGCCACTCTTTGCTTGAATCTCATTTTTCAGCCTTAATTAATTGCCAGCAGTTTTCCACATGGGTCCTGCTCCCTCACTTTCCCAGATCTCCCAATATCCACCCCCACCCTTGTCTAGTTTGGTATTCCTCTTCTGCATTCCTATAGCACTCACTTTTTAATGGGTTCTTCCACAGTATTACAATACCATATGGAAGGTCTTCCTAACCAGACAGTCAACAGGAACTGTGCTAGTTAACTCCTGTGGTAGCTAGTACGTATCATTACGTGATGGCATGTTGCTCTATTCTGATTATTGATGTTTATGGAATGACAGCCTGATTCTCTCCAGCAAGAGAAAGGTCGATGTGTTTGAAAATTATTATGAGCTATCCCTTCACTGGCTTCCTTTCTTAAAGAAATTTACCTTCCCTTGTAGGCCCCTCACTGCTCTTCCCACAGAGCTTGTATTCCTACCCCTGAGTGTTCTTTATTACTCTCCTCTGGGCTCCTTCCTTATAATAGTTTGTGCTTCTCTCCTATTTAGGATTTGCTACTCTGGATCACATTTTCTGGGCATATTGTTAAATGACAAATGGGCTCAGGAGTCAAACAAACCTGCTTTCAAATTCTAGCTCTGCTGTGGTGAAGTGCAGGTTACTTCCCCTTCTTATCCACAGAGCTTTCATATAGAAGGTGGGATAATAAAATAAAATACTGTCATACAGAATTCTTTGGAGCATTAAAGATATACTCCATCTAAAACACCACAGTAGCCACGACTTTTGGGAAATCTAAGCCTGTTTATCTATTTATCCATCTATCCAATAATGCTGTTTTTTGTTCAGCTCTTACTTTCTATCATTGTCATTATTATAAAGACCACAGAGCTTGGTTTTTAATTCCTTTTAGTTTTAGACAGACATCCTTTTTTTGTTTTAGAGACTTTCCAATCACTGAGCACATGAATAAATTATCAGAGCATTCAACTTCCTCCTGTGCTCTCAGCAGAGACCTTGGTCTCCTGCTTCCCAGAGAAAATAATGCCATCAAACAGGTACTGCCTCAACATCTCACTCCAAAACCTCTGGGTCTGCAGTGAGAGAACGTGCCTCCAATCAAGCACAGGATTTTACCTCCCCCCAGCATTCTCAGAAACATCTGCCATCAAGTTAACCTTCATACTCTGTCTCTAATAACTTTAACCATCTACTCCACTGATTCCTTCCCATTCATGGGGAACTGTCACTTAGCTCTATATCCTGAGTCCTCATACTTAGTAGCTGGTAAACTAGTAGTGGCTTGGTAAGCATTTGTGGTGTGAATAAATAAATCAGGATCCCTGTCTGCTGGAAATTGATCTCCTCCACAAAGTTGGTCCAGTTGGTGCTATTCCTCCCTATCTATGAGGTCCTGCTGCATTTCTGTGACCACATCATCCCAAATCAAACTTTCCAAAAGCTTCTCATTTCTTCCAGAGTAAACACCAACATCCTGACAGTGGCCTATGAAAAGGTGCTCCTGCCTCAGGGCACTTGTACTTGCTCTTCCTTCTACCTGGATCTTCTCCCCAAATACCTGCTTAACTACCCCCTCATTTGCTCCTAATTCTTGCTCTCTTCTAATGTCATCATCTCAATGAGGTCCACCACCAACATTATGACTCTCTTCCTATCCCTCTTATTGATTTATTTATTGTCTGTCCCACACATGCACAAACATAAGCTTTATAAACAGTTATGTTTGCCTATTTTATTTTTTGCTTCATCTCCAGCACTTAGAATAGTGCCTGACACATAGCTGATGATCAATATATATTTGTTGAATGAAGGAATGACCCTGTGATTGGTTGTTTTACTTCATTAACTCATTCCACAAATACTTATTGAAGTTTTGCTATGTACAAAGCACAGTTCTAAATAAACTCTGGGAGAGATTAATGAACATGAAGGGCAAGGGCCTCAATGTTATGAAATTTACATTATCTTTAGCTATTATCTATATATATAGATATATATATATAGATATATAGATATAGATATATATATATATAGTGTGTGTGTGTGTGTGTGTGTGGTTGTGTGTGTCTGTGTGTGTGTGTGTATAGTAAGATTTCTGAAAGAAAGGAGCCAAGACTCCTATTTCTTTTGTGTAGCCAGCAAAGTCCTGCTGAGAGCAAGTTTATGGGGAAAATCCCATAAACTTAGTGACTATTTGAGATCTTTTGGTCCTAAAGTCCACAAAAGTAGAAATATGAAAATATCTGTGGGATAGATTTTGGGGGATAGAGGATCATACGGAGACTAGTTAGGAGCCCATTGCAGTTGCCACACGGAGAAGACTATTGCTTGAACCAAGAGCAGGGAGTTGAAAGCAGACTCTGCAACAAGATTAGACATGTAGAAATTGTATTAGGAGAAATACTGTGTGAGACAAAATAGAAAGAGTCAGGAGAGGCTGGAAGGTAAGTCAGTCTACAATGCAAGTGTGACTCTCAAGTGAAAGAGAGGGGAAAGGGAGGTTGGTAGAAGTACCCTAGACAGCCATGCAGTCTAAAAAAAGTAGTTCAGCAAGGCTGTTAAGGAGACCTCAAGCTAAAGTCAGCTGTCAGAGACATTGAGCCTGCTTACTGTATATTACAGCACTTATTATTTGCTGGAAGCAACCCATGGAAAGCATGGACCCAGAATAAACCTTTTCATGCAGTGAGGATTTTGGAACCAAACTATGCCATTCTTTGGAGTTAATTACACTATTTTTTTAGATACAGTTTCTGACTTAACACTGGATCCTACTAAAGACTGAGCACTTGATCACAGACTACCAAGTAGTCAGGTCATATGAGCTGCCCATGCATATGAGTTGTTGGCCCACCAAGCCATAAAGCTGGGCATGCATCACTGAACTTCATCATCAAGAAATACTGCATATGGAATCAGGCATGACCAGATCCTGAACACACAGATAAGTTTCTGAGAAAGTAACCTAGATTTTCATGTCTCCTACTCTCGAAAGATTACCTTCTCTCTCTTTCATAATAATGAATAAAATGTCAGCTTTAATTTATAGATAGTTCCACATGATATGTCAAAAGTAAACAACTGCATCACTATAGTCTTACTCAGGAGTAATCCTTAAGGACAATTGTTAAGGGAAATTGTTCCAGTGGGCAGAAATTCAAGCAGTGCAGCTATCTGTTAATTTGCCTCAAAGAAGAGATGTCTGAGGTACAGTCTATACTTATTCATGTCCAGTGGCTAAACGTTTGAATAGTCAAGAATTTGGAAAGAGCATTATTGGAAAATTGGTGGTAATGGTGTCTGGGACAGGCATACAATTGAATACTTCTCAGCAATAAAAAAAAAAAAAGAACAAACTACTGACCCATACAACAATGTGGACAAACCCCCAAATCATTAGGTTAAGAAAATCATGCAGAATCAAAAAGCAACATATTCTATGATTCCATTTGTAGAATATTATAGAAAAGGCAAATTCTAGAGACAGAAAACAGATGAGTTGTCACTAGGGGCTAGTGGAAGGAAGAATTACCCATAAAGGGACATGGGGAAATTTTGGGGGGTGACAAAACTGTTCAATATCTTGATTACAGTGGAAGTATACAAGTATATGTACTTGCAAAATTATGAAACTACATAGTAAGATGGGATAATTTTTCTGTGGACGCATTTTACTAAGTGGAAGAAAAGACACCTAGATGACTATATCAATATCTGACAAAGTAGACTTTGCATGAAGATTATTACAGAAAGGAAATACTTCACAAGAACAAGTATCAATGCATCAAGAAGACATAGCAAGCCTATACATACCTGAGGCTAGTAACAGCTTTAGTACACATGAAGCAAAAACTGATAAAACTAAAAGGAAAAAAAATTAAATCCACAATTATGGTAGAAAATTTCAGTATTCCTTTTTCAATAATAGTTATGAGAAGTTGGTGAGAATTCCATCAAATATATATAAAAGAACTGAACAACCACTCTTAGGCAAATTTACCTAATTGAAATGTATACAATACTCCCCCGACAACAACAGAATATATACTCTTTTGAAGTATACATGGAACAGTCACCAAATAGACCACATTATGGGCCATTAAAAATTTTTAAATAAGTTAAAAAAATTTAAAGCATGAAGAATTAATTCTTAGACCACATGGACAAGAACAAACTAATGAACTAAGATACAGAAAAAAGAACTGATAAAATCAATGAAACCAAAAACTGATTCTTTGATAAGATCAATAAAGCTAATGAACCTCAAGTCAGACTGATCAGGAAAAAAAGAGAAGACACAATTAACCAATATGAGAATGAAAGAGGGACATCACCATAGATCCTTCAAACTTTCAGAACTTAATAAGGTACTATTGTAAACAATTTTATACCAACAATTTTGACAACTTAACTATTGGACAAATTTCTTTAATAAGGTACAAACTACCAAAGCTCAGTCAAGAAGAAATAGATAAGCTGGATAGCTATCTATCTATTAGAAAACTTAAATTCATAGTTAAAAAGAAATCTCCCAACAAAGACAACTTTAGGTCTCACAAGTGAATTTTACTACAGTTTTAAATAAGAAGTAGTGCCATTTTTACACAAATGCTTTCAGGAAACTGAAGAAGGCCAGTATTACCTGAGTATGAAAACTAGATAGACATCACAAGAAAGGAAATGACAGACATGTTTCTGATGAATACACATGCACACAACATCTGTAACAAAACGTCAACAATCAAATCCAACGTTGTCTAAAATTATAATATTTAATGACTATGATGGTTAATTTTATGTGTCAACTTAACTGGGCCACAGGATGCCCAGATATCTGGTTAAATATTATTTCTAAATGAGTTTAAAAGGGTGTTTCCAGAAGAGACAAGCATTTGAATTGGACTGAGTAAAGCAGATTGTCCTTTCCAATGTGGGTGGGCATTGTCCAACCTGTTGAAGGCCTGAATTTAAAAAAAGGTGGGGAAAGGTTAGAAGGTTGAATTCTCTCTCTTTTTCTGCCTGACTGGTTGAGCTGAAACATCAGTCTTCCCTTGCCCTCAGCTGGGACCTACACCATCAATCCTTATAAACTACACCACCAGTTTCCTACATCTCCAGCTTATAAACAGCAGACTGTGGGACTTCTCAGCCTACACAATCATGTAAGTCAATTCCTTTTAATAATATATAAAATTATTAAGATAATAATTATACATATTTGTTTTTATTGTTTATATATATTACATTTATTTACATATAAATTTACATTTATTACATTACATGTAAATACTAATACATACAACCATTAACATCATTTGTGATTTGGAAAAAAAAAAACATTTAGAAATACAGGAATAGAATTACACTTTCTAAAAAGTTCATCTAAGAAAAATCCAGAGCTAACATCATATTTAATGTTGAAAGTCTGAATGCTTTCTCCCTAATATTAGGAACAAAGCAATTTATTCTCATCAGTTCTATTCAACATTGTACTGGAAAACTTAGCTACTGCAGTAAAGCAAAACAAAAATTCCATGTTCATACTAGAAAGGAAGAAGTGAGACTATCTTTAGTCACAAACAATATTTTAATCTATTAGAAAAACCTAAGAATTCTAAAAAAAGTCTCCTATATCTCATAAGTGCATTTATCAAGGTCTCAGAAAACAAGGTCAACATACTAAAATTAAATGTACTTTACACAGTAGCAATTAACAAGTAGAAATGAAATCTGAAACCCAGAATCACCTGCAATAACATCAAAAAGATCAAATACCTAAGAGTAAACAGCAAAGATTTTCAAGAACTCTATCCTAGCAATTATAAAGCATTATTAAAGAAATTAAAGACCCCAGAAAATTATAGTTTATTACTATATTTATGAATTAGAAGACTCAAAACAGAACAGTTCTCTTCAAATTGTTCTATTTAATGTAATCCATGTCAAAGTCACAGTGGTTGTTATTTATTTTTGTCTGTTTTCTGTAACAATCCACAAACTAGTTCTAAAATCTATATGGAAAGGCAAAGGACCTAGAGCAGTAAAAGCAGTATCAAAGAAGACAAGAAATGGAAGATTTATATTACTAGATATCAAGACTTATCATATATCTACATGATATATGATATATCTTACTATATATCTATAGTAATTAAAACAACATTGTCTGGCACAAATATAGACCAGCACATGGAGAGGTCAGAAACACCCACACAAATACAATTATCTGATTTATAACAAGAATTTGAAATTCACTGGGGGAAAGAATGAATATTATATTTATACTAAATAGTGCTATGTCAATCATATACCCACATGGAAAATAATGAACCTTGACTCTTACCTCACCCCCACCTCAGACACACACAAGTGTGATAACTCATAGACCTACATCTGACAGCTTCTAAAGTAAACCATAGGATAATATTTTTATGACCTTGGGAAAGGCAAAAGTTTTTAAAGCAGGATAAATAAAAAAAAGCACTGATCATAAAAGAAATAATCAGTACACCAGACTTCGTTAAAAGTAAGAATTTCTATTAATCAAAAGACACTATGAAGACAGTAAAAGGCAAACATGCCACAGATTGGAAAATGGTACTTCAAATACATAAAATACATAAAGCATTTTAGGATTTCTAAAAAGTAACTTTCAAGTTAATAATAAAAAAACATTCAAAAGAAATAGAAGCAAAGACTTAAAAAGACACCTCTCGAGGGAAGATATAAAAATGGACATTAAACAAATTAAAAGATTCTCAATATCATTAGCCATTAGGAAAAATTCCAAATTAAAATTATGAGATACCATTTTACAATCCCTATGGCTAAAATTAAAAATCACTATAAAATTCTAGTGAAAATTTAGATTAAAGAAAAGTCTCTCATGTTGATTATGAGTACAACTTGATACAAACATTTTAGAACTTTCTGGTGGTACCTACGAAAAACTAAATATGCCTATATCCAAGAGTGGAATACTTGGATATGAATAAATGAATAAATACCTATATCCAAGAATTCCACTCTAATGTATAAGTGCTTATATCCAACAAAAGACCTGATAAAGAATATTTATAACATCTTTATTCATAATACCCCCAAACCATGAACAACCCAAATTTCCATCAGCAATAGACAGAGAATAAAAATTGTAGAATAGTCATACAATGGAATACTACACAACAGTGTTAAAGAGCAAACCACTAATACATGCAACAATAGCATGCATGATTCCCAATGCTACAAAGATAGGCGAAAGAAGTCAGGCATATCTAGTATTAACATTCTGGTGATAGCTGTGAGACTAGTGCATGTCCTTATGCGGGGAGGCATAAAAAAAGACACAGGGTTGAATAAAATCACCAAGGAAGCCAGAGTAGATAGAGAAAGGGAGGAATATACGTGTACACACACACACACACACACACACACACAGAGGGAGAGAGAGAGAGGGAGAGAAAGGGAGAGAGAGTATGAGCATTTAGCCAAGTCAAAGAATAAAAGTCAAAGTAGAAGTCAAGTCAAAGAATAAAAGTCAAAGTAGAAGTCAAAGATAAAAACCAGCACTTGTTTATGGAAGACTAATGCTGAGAAGTTAGGGCATAAAATGTCAGTGAAAGAAATGACAGAGAATTCAACACTAGGTTGGAGAACATAGATAACATTTGTGAACTTGACTAGTGGTGTTAAAAGGAACTGAAGTAGGATTGGTATGTTAAAGAGGCTATGGATGAAAAGAATTGGATGCGGGGAATATGGATAACGTTTTTTTAAAATAAATTTTGCTATAAAGGGGAACAGAAAAATGGAGCACAAGCTAGATTAGAATGAGAGGTCAAGAGACTTTCTTTTGATAGAAATATTATAAGATTACATGCTGATTCAGTTAGAAAAGAAATTTTAAAGCTGTATGGAGGCAAAGATGGAAGTGTCAGAAGCAAAGTCCTTTTAGATTTAACAGAATACAACCCTGGTTATTTCCAACTGGAGTTCTTTTCTGATGAAACCTCGATTCAGTCACAATTATTTATGATTCCTGTCACCATTGACATAACTCTAAATGAGCAGTAGGTCATTCTCAAAGAACTTTCATTGGGCTTCAGGTTGCTGCCTTCACGTGAATTATCATGCTGACCAGCTGATAAGTTGTGCATACATTCTTTGCTGTTGTTGTTGTTGTTGTTGTTGTTGTTGTTGTTGTTGTTCCTGTTCTTGAAGCTAACTGTTTGGGACTTAGAAAGTATTCATGCCAAAACTCTTCTTGGTGACAGGCAAACTATTACATTAAGAAAATAAGAGTCAGCATAACTAAAGTGTATTCCTTATAGACATTTTTTGGATGGTGGGCTTTAGTGGGGACATTTTACTCTGGGATTAAAAAAACAGGCAAGAATCCCTTCAGCATGATTTCGGGTTCTCGTGTCTTTTTAATTTGATAATTTGTGCCTTCAGCTTATTTGTAGATGACACAATGGGGCGTGATTTTAGGTTTTAAGCTGTATATTGACAACATCATTGTCATACAATTTGGGGATCCAATTTATACTTATTTTGTGTCTTATATTTATGTTCCTTCCTATAATATATTTTGCTGAAATCATAATACACACCTTATTATAACATAGTAATTAATATTCAGCAGACATAATTTAAAAATTGGTATATATATATATATATATATGTATATATATATACGTATATATATATATATATAATCAATAAAGTCCAGTTTTATTCAACACCCATATTTGTGTTAACCATACACATAACTGATGGAATTTGCATTAGGGCAACCCCCACACACAATTCCTATTTTTCTCATGTTTTCTCATGTTTGTAAAATAGAGAATTGGACTCCAAAGACATGGTATTACTCCAAATTAAATTTTAAATAATACATAACTAGATTTGTATTTGCTTTATAAATTAAAGTTATATTCTTGGCAACAGGAACCAGGGATTTGGCTGGTGGTAAGAAATAACAAACTCTTCCTTCCCTTGTTTTGTCTGAATTCCTTCCTTTCTCTGTCAAATATCACAATGCCCTCTTCAAAAAGAACACACCATGAGTCAGAGAGATCCTGACTCTCTTGCTTTCATTCTGAGTATACCAGCATCAACAAATGACACAGTTCAATGCCAGGGCCCTGCCTGCTTGTCTATTAACCTAATTGACAGTGCCTGTGACACGTGTCGGAATGACTCCTCTCTGAACAGCTCACAGATTTGAGCAAATAGGAAGGGATGGGGAGGGAAAACCTAATCACTCCTGCTCCTTCATCTCTGGGAGAATAAAGTGCCAGCCTGACAGTTCAGGATCATGTCAAAAACTCAAAAAATTATTTGCAAGAAACATATATGCGATGCGGGGAACTTCCCAGGATGGAAAATAGGAGCTGTGAAAGAGTATGTTATTAAGGGCCTTCAACTTGGTCTTAGGATCAGGATACAGCTGTGTAACTGATCAACAAAAGAATTTTCAAAGGCTTCCTGGACAGTGATGAATAAAATTATTCATCTAAAGTCAGGTGTATTAAAAAGGAGAAACACTGTTAACTCCTAATATGGAGAATAAATATAAGGGCCCAAGAGCATGAGAGCAGGAGAATTATACAAAGCAAGCTCAGATATGCATGGTAAGGTTGATAAATTAGTAATATAGCCTCGGGCTTTTTGCCAAGAAAACTTCCAACACCATGGCTCAAACTGTCGTGAAACATGTTTAGTAGTATGTCAAAAAAGTCAAATTTCACTCTCCTTATCTAGCAGAGAACAAGAATATGTATATATTTTAAATGTCCCATTGCAGCCTAGCCCATAGGTTATATGAAACTTGTGATTTTCATGCCTTATATTTTCCAGTATACTACTAAGCTTTTTCTTGTTTATCAAGACGGAGAAATTAATTGTTTGTAAAAATCTACTAATCAATTCTTCTTTGAAAGGGGTCATGGAATGTCCCCAAATTAAAATGAGAGAATCCCAGCTAAGTTGGCTGTCACTTTTGGATCCTTCTCCCACACATTTTCAAATAGCAAGACAGACCATGCCAAACACTAGTCAGTCTAACCAGGAATTCTTGTAGAAAAACACCTCATGAACACTGTAGGTATTAATGGTTCTTATCAGTTTAAGCTCTGAAAATACTGTGACCGTTTCTTAGAAATAATGATTGTATTCCTTTGCTTCCAATTTCCATTACAGGCATTTTACAAACTATTCATTAGTTTATCCAACTAACATTTATTGAGTGTTTATTATGTGCCAGACCCTCTGAGAGAGGCTTGTTATTGCTACTCAGTATAAATGTAAACTCTTTATGAACCCAAACTTTGCAATTTTTTAATATGTAGAAGCCATTTAATTAATCCCACCATTAGAATAAGAATTTTAAGGATAATTATTGTTTTTTAATTTGTTTCTTCTAAAATTATAAGCTTTGGAACACAAGTATTGAATCACACAAGTATTGAATATTTGAACACAAGTACTGTTCTCATTTTTTCTCCTAGACATCACCTCACATAGAAGACTTTCAATATTTTCTACAGACATTGAGTTTACAAATTGATAAGTATATAAAATATAATATAATCATCATTTTTCAAAGAAAAGTGCATAATGTTGGTTGACAGAGTATAATTAAGTAGAAAATGCCCATTGTTTATATTTACCTATTTTATTCATCCATCCATCCACCCATCCATTCATCCATCTATCCATCCATTCATCCCTCCATTTATTTCTTCAACACTTTTTATTGAGATTCTACCATGTGTCAAAAATAATGCCAGATGCTAAGGACAAAATAGTACATAAAACATAGGTGTCTGAGTGGCTCAATCACTTAAGCATCCAACTCTTGGTTTTAGCTCAGGTCATGATCCCATGGTCATGAGATCAAGCCTTGTGTCACACTACTCCACACACTGGGTGTGAAGCCTGCTTGAGATTCTCCCTCTCCATCTCCCTCTGCCCCTCCCTCACACTTTCTCACTCTCTCTCTCTCAAAAAAAAAAGTACAAGGGTTCTACAATCTCAGGAAGATTGTATTCTTCTAAAGGAAAAGAAACAAATAATTACATGTTGTAGTAAATTCAAAGAAGGAAACCAAAAGACATACTATAGAAAATAATGAGGACTTCAAGCTATATTACAAAGCTGTAATCATCAAGACAGTATGGTACTGGCACAAGAACAGACACTCAGATCAATGGAACAGAATAGAGAACCCAGAAATGGACCCACAAACGTATGGCCAACTAATCTTTGACAAAGCAGGAAAGAATATCCAATGGAATAAAGACAGTCTCTTCAGCAAGTGGTGCTGGGAAAACTGGACAGTGACATGCAGAAGAATGAACCTGGACCACTCTCTCACACCATACACAAAAATAAACTCAAAATGGATGAAAGACCTCAATGTAAGACAGGAAGCCATCAAAATCCTTGAGGAGAAAGCAGGAAAAAACCTCTTTGATCTTGCCGGCAGCAACTTCTTACTCAACACGTCTCTAGAGGCAAGGGAAACAAAAGCAAAAATGAACTACTGGGACCTCATCAAATAACAAGCTTCTGAATGGTGAAGGAAACAATCAGCAAAACTAAAAGGTAACCGACACAATGGGAGAAGATATTTGCAAATGACGTATCAGATAAAGGGTTAGTATACAAAATCTATAAAGAACTTATCAAACTCAACACCCAAAAACCAAATAATCCAGTGAAGACATGGGCAAAAGACATGAATAGACACTTCTCCAAGGAAGACATCCAGATGGCCAACTGACACATGAAAAAATGCTCAACTTCACTCATCATCAGGGAAATACAAATCAAAACCACAATGAGATACCACCTTACACCTGTCAGAATGGCTAACATTAACAACTCAGGCAACAACAGATGTTGGTGAGGATGAGGAGAAAGAGGATCTCTTTTGCATTGTTGGTGGGAATGCAAGCTGGTGCAGCTACTCTGGAAAACAGTATGGAGGTTCCTCAAAAAACTAAAAATAGAACTACCCTATGACCCAGCAATTGCACTACTAGGTATTTATCCAAGGGATACAGGTGTGCTGTTTCAAAGGGACACATGCACCCCCATGTTTATAGCAGCACTATCAACAATAGCCAAAGTATGGAAAGAGCCCAAATGTCCATCGATGGATGAATGGATAAAGAAGATGTGGTGTATATATATACAATGGAGTATTACTCAGCAATCAAAAAGAATGAAATCTTGCCATTTGCAACTATGTGGATGGAACTGGAGGGTATTATGCTAAGTGAAATTAGTCAGAGAAAGACAAAAATCATATGACTTCACTCATATGAGGACTTTAGGAGATAAAACAGTTGAATATAAGGGAAGTGAAACAAAAATAATATAAAAACAGGGAGGGGGACAAAGCATAAGAGACTCATAAATATGGAGAACAAACAGAGGGTTACTGGAGGGTTGTGGGAGGGGAGATAGGCTAAATGGGTAAGGGCCATCAAGGAATCTACTCCTGAAATCATTGTTTCACTATATGTTAACTAATTTGGATGTAAATTAAAAAAATAAAATTAAAAAAAAGAAAGAAAATAATAAGAAGAGATTACTTTAGATTATACTCTTTCAGGGAGTGGCCTTTAATCTAAGAAGTAATAAGAGTTAGAGAATTTTAGTTACATTTGCAAGTGCAAAGGCTCTACGAAGAGAAAGAACTTGATGATGCCTGATGCCTGGGTTGAATAGAGTTCCCCCAAAATTCATGTTTGTTCAGAATGTTGGGATATAACCTTATTTGGAAATTAAGTCCAAATGAGGTTATTCTCTGTTAGGGTGGGCTCTTATCCAATGACTGCTATTTTTATAAGAGAGAAAATTGAACACAGACACACAGGGAATAAGGTCATCTGACAACAGAGGCAGAGACTGGAGCTTTGTTGTCATAAGCCAAGGAACACCAATAGCTAGACAAGGCAAGGAAGGATTCTACCCGAGACCATTCAGAGGCAGCATGTCTCTGCCAACACCTTGATTTTGGACTTCTAGCCTCCTAAACTGTGACATTTCTATTTATTTTATTTTAATTTCTATTATTTTAAGCCAGGTACTTTGTAGTAATTTGTTATGGTAGCTCTAGGAAACTAATACACCTAGAAAATGTCGGAAGGCTTTGGCTAGAACCAGTGAGAATGAACACTTTTCTTTGCTGAAGCTGCTAATCTGGGTGATTCAAGCCAGAGTACTTGCCATGGCTAGGGGACACCTTTCCAAAGAATAAAGGCATCATAGACAAAATGGAAGCAATAGGTAGAGAAAGCCTTCACTGAACATCTGGATTCAGCCTAAGGCCTTTTCTTATGTAAGTCAGTTTGAGTTGAATTTCTCTCATTTATGTCTTAAAAAAAAACACCTAAATGATACAGAAATCAGTACTTGGAAATAGAATATTATACATGATAGATCCTAAATTATGGGCTTGTCTACATCAAGATGGAGTTCTGAGCAGTGAGTTCTCTGTTTCAAACTGAGAAATTTGAAGCTCCTGTGGATGGCAAGAAAGCAATTGATTCAGCTGATGCCTGTTGTCTCTGAAGACAAAAACACCATGTTTCACCGAGCCTGGATTTGAGTGACGTCATAAAAAGTATCAGGTTGTAATTATAATTTCTTGAAGATTTGGCAAAATCCAAGGCAAAGGCAAAACTTAGATTGAAGGAGGCAGAAATGGAAGAAAATAGGTTTTTACTAGACTGCATCTACCTTTGGCCAGAAATTTATAGTCAGTGAACACCTAGAAAGTTGTGCATCTGACCTTAACTGAAGGACAGGGGAGCCAAGATAAGAAGGCTCGAAACAAAGGGGGCGGGGACCTGGGAGGAGTTACTTACTGATTCCCCATGCCCTTCATAAGTACCTCTGATCATCACTCCTTGCCTGTCCACAGCAACAATTACCCTCATCGTAAAGGGTCATTCCTGGAATGCAGCCTATAAGCAGTAATGAGTCATGCCTTCCTCCCCAGCAGGCTTTCCATTGACCCAAGATATTGGCTAACATGGAAACAATTCATCTAAGGACTTGGAAGTTTGGCCAGAGAGCACTGAGTCTAGTTTTTAAGAGATGGACAATCCCAAGTCATGGTTTAATTTTAAGGACAACAGTGTGACAAGATCTGACTTTGGGTATTAGACCACGCATTAACAAAAATTGACTAAATCCCCAGATAAAGCCCAGCCTGAAAAACACAGACTTGCAGTTACTTAAATGCTAAGGTACTCCTTAGATTTCCAGATCTGCACCAAATGAGCACAAACTTCAAATGAGTGTCTTCCTAGTAACTCACCTCCAGTGTGGTCAGAGAGAATAATGAACAATGGACAAGAAGAAAAAACAGGAAAATGCAGGTTGGTAAATTTTTGCTCTCTTATTTTTGCAGAATATGCTATATTCTGTGAAGTTGTAAACTTCAGATGTGAGTTTATATTTGAATTTGTTTGTTTTCCTGCTACTGGGAAGTTGAGTGGTTTGACAGTAGTTGCAGTGAGCATTTTATTTACAGGTCTCCAGACTATGAGAAGCTCTGTTGAATCTAATCAAGGTAAGTGAACCTTATCTTGAGTTGACTTGGAGTTCAATGCCACTGGATATGATTTTGGTTTTCTCCTGCCTAGGAGGGATTGATGGTCTCTTGTTGATGGCATAATGGCATAACATTCAGTGGAAAAAGATTTTGAAATTCTATATATCAAAAGAAAAATTTATGTGGATCATAAAAACCTAGAAGTTACAGCCTGTTGGGCATATTGGACATATTCTCTTTGCCTTTCTAACATCCACTTCTACTTTTTCTGGTTCTTTATTTATTACAGAGTCATTTTATCCCTATTTGTAGTCCATGCCATTTAGGGGTGGGACCTGCCCTACCCCAGATCAAGACATCAGCGTAAGAACCACACTCAAGTCTTCAGAGTGACTAGCTCAGAGATGGCACATGGTCCAAGGGGAATCATTAAAATTTGATAACTTTGAGCTCCAAGCTTGTTTATAATATTCTGTTAGCTTATCAACTTAGAAACTTCCTTTCTTGATTTATTGTCCTGGAAAATTCCTAATCTTGTGCAAACAAATGTAAATGTCACCTCTTCAAAAACCTTCTCTGCTTCCTTTTCACAATGCTAATCACTTCTTTTTGCTAGTTTTTCTTACCTACTTTTTAAATGTATTATTTATTAAGTACCTACAATGAAGCACAAAGCCACACACTAGAGATTCAAGGAAAAATAAGTTATGGTTGGTGTTCTTGGAGAATTTGTAAACAACTTAGAAAGAAAAAGTAAACTCATACTTGCAATATAGCATAAAACATGGTATGATGGAGTGGGTATTTTCAAAAAAAAATTACTCAACTGGTTTCAGGTTGGCAATTGACAGCAAGAACCACATTGTTGATAAAAGTATAATTTTTCATATGATGAATGTACATGTCATGAGAAATAAGCCACATTTGCATGAACCAGTGAGTCAGAGAGACTGAGCAGAGAAGTCAGGTAAGACGAGGTATCAGAGCTAAGGAGAAAAAGAAAGTGATTACATATATGAAGGCCACATTAGAATCAGCACAAAGGAGAAGACACTGCCAAAACATCTTTCATGTCTTAAGAATAAAATGGAAATGAACAAGAAGTTTCAAATGAGTAGAGAAAATACCAATATATATGGAAAATATAAGAAGGAAATTCTAATATATAAAATTGTTATCCTTTAGGAAGAGCAAAACCCCCACATATATGTCATATTTTCTGAGACAGAAAACATATTTAAAGAAAAATAAAAATCACTGAATAACTGACACACATACATACCTAACAGAATTATCAGACCACAAAGAGATAGGAAGGAAAACAGAGAAAGAAAGAGGGGGAAGGAGGAAGAGGGAGGGCATCCATACTCCCTGCTCTCCTCCATTTGCTTCTTCAGAATTGAAGAAATAGTGGTAGCTACTAGAGAATCTCTCAAAGTGACATCGCACCTGGTTGAAATGATGCTAATAATGGGTATGTAAGATTAGGACCTTGCACTCTAAATACAATTGGTGTTGCATGTGCATATATTACCCATGCAACTATGAACACCATTCCCTCATTGTATGAGTAAATAATAATTAACAACATTTTTCTGGACAGTCTTTTAAGAAAATCCCTGCACTCCAAGAAGATCAGCAGCATGAAGTGCCTTACCTGGGCATCTCAATCTGCAGTCATACAACAGATTTTTCTTGATATTTTCAAAATAAGAAAATCAAGTTTATCATCCCCTCACCAGTAAAATTACCAGTATGATTACTTGAGTACATTCGAAAAGCTTCTCCTGAATACTGGGAGATGGTAAGAGGATAACTGGTTCAGTTTAGGTGGGACATTTTGAAATTGTCAGCCACATACTATAACTGCCTAATGAAAACCACTTCTACCACCTCCTAGGAGAAATGCTGTCCCCAGTAGCTCTTCCTGCAAAAAGCTACCAGGGCCAATGCCATGCATAAAAGGAGAAACCAACATTGCATCTCTGTGAAAACTGATGGAGAGGGATTCACAGTAAATCCAAAGGTAGTAAAAAACAAGGATAAGCAAACATTTTTGTGTAGAGCCATTCAAATATGAAGTTTCTGAAATAAGAACAATAATAAATACAAGCAAAATAAGGTTATTATTTCCCCTTCTCCTACAACCCTCTCCAAATCTCAAAAGGAAAAAAAAATGAATCTAGCAGAACTCAGGTTCATCCAAAATAATTTTACTCCAAAGGGATGTAAATGAAAGTTCAGTTGAGCAAGTGGTCCTTCTGACTTTTTGTGCTATGGGTCACTGGAGAAAATCACGAAGTTTGAGCAATAAAAGTAAAGTTCTGACTTCAGATTGCCACGGAATATTAAAACTGAATTAACAGGAAACTCAGCACTGCATACTATATACTGAATCAATGTGGCTGGTTAATATTTTCACTAGTAAGGGGAAATTCAATACAGAAAAATCTCTCAGGAGACTTTAATTAAAATGAGGTGCATAGAATTAGATCACAATCCACAGGAACACGGAGGAGGCATATCCAAGTCAGCTTGAGGTTTTCAGAAAGTTTTCCTGAATGAGAAAACTTCTCATGAACTGAGTTCTTTAGGACAGAGTAACAAGATGTTGGATGAGGGAAAGACTATTTCATACTAAGAAAATAAAAATAGCAAGGAATGGTGACATAAATAGCCTGGCATTTTTGAAAAACCACAAGTTATTTGGGAAGATGATACCCAAAGGATAAGTAAGACTTAGCTAGGGAAAACGTGAGGGGAAGAGTATTTTAGGCAGAGAAAACAGTGTGTGGGAAGACCCTGGGGAAAGAAAGAACTAGGCACATTTGCAGACCTGAACGAAAGCCACTGTGGTTAATGCATACTGAGGGAGGGCGAGAGCAAATCGAGGTCAGGTTGGGCAGATAGGAGGGGCCAGCTCATGCAGTGTCCCATGGGTATGTTAAAGACTGTACTTTGTTTTTAGTTCACAGAGAAACTATTAAGAGTTTTACAGAGGAGCGATATTTTTAAATGATTACATTGGATACCATGTGGAGAATAGATTATGAGGAGACAAGAGAGAGAACAATAGCAAGACTTAATTTGTCCAGAAAGATATGACAATGATTTGGACCAGGTTTGTGGTCTTGGGGTTGAAGAAAGACAGATAAATGAATATAAATGATAAAACATAAGAGAAGATAGAAACATAAGAGAGAAATGATAAAACATAAGATGGAAATGATTGATTTATTCTATAGCTAGAGGGAAACATTAAGAAATTTTAAGATTTTAAGCAGGAATGTGACTTGATTTTGCTATTCTATGACAACAGTGCAGAAGACTAGAAGAGGAAAGGCAGACTAGAATTGTTTTTAAAAATACCAGTCAATGAGAAAGAAAAAGAGAGAAATAGAGGATATAATGACAGAAGATACATTAAGGAGAAAGAATATCTAGTTCTTGATAAGTTGCTATAAGTAAGGATGATGGAGAATGGAAAGTAAAATGAACAGATCTTTCGCTGAGTTTCTAGATAGACAGTTGTGACTTCAACTGATGTATAAGCTATAAAAGAAGACAAGAAATTTGGAGAATAAATAATAAATCATTTTCCAGATTGCTCAGTTTGTGGGACATCCAAGAATGTGTAGAAATGGTTCTGGGTTTTGGAAGGAAGGTCTGGATGAGTCAGAAAGAATCAATGTCATTAATGTAAAGGTGGTATTTGAAGTTATAGATTTGCACGATTGTCTAAGAAGAATATTTCAAACAATTAAACCTCATCTTGGTGTGTTGTTTTTCCCAATATATCGAAAGCTTAAGGCATATACATCTCATTACAAGTGATTTTGACCATGTTAACAAGCTCACTCACATAAATGTAGGAGGGTTAACAACAACAAACAAAAGGAAAATAAACTCATATTTTTCATACTTTCCATCTTACTCCCAAATTATTGAAAGCCAATAATACAGATTTATAGATGCAGGCATCCCTGAGGAACATCAAAGTTGCCTAAGATAGTGGCCCTCACATAGTAGGCTCTCAAAAATTATGTGTTAAATGTTGACCAGAACAATGAAAGATCCCAAATGGGACAAAGAAAGTAAATGGTTGAAGAGGAAGAAGGAAAGATGGTGCTAAAGAAGCCAAAGGAAGAGATAAAAACTGTCAAAAATATGTGGTGACTTTATCACACTCTATTTTTCTCTTTCTCCAAATTTAAATGACACATTTCAGCCTGTTGTCCACCAAAACTAATAATACTCACTTAGACAACCATCTCTAAGCTGCATGATAAACAAGGCAAAATTGAGGATGAGCTGTACTTTTGCTCAGTACATTAGCCTTCCCTTAATGCTTCCCTTTTATCTATCACCCAAAACAAACACCAGAATGCTAGTGAATGAGAATGATTTCATTTCAGGGATAAGCTACTGATAATAGCAAACATTAAAACACTCACACACACACACACACACACACACACACACACACACACACACACAAACCAAGTAACAAATCGTGTGAGATAAACTCCAGAAATGATCACAGTATCAGGACAGAAGTGTGGGGAGGTGTCGAGATTGAGAGTTGCTGGACTCGACTGTGACCTCCTTTGAATTTTTGTATTCTTAGTACCTGAAATATGATAGGCACTAAATAAATGTTCAATGATGTAGAGTGAATTAAATTTCCAAACTGAGAAGTCATGGTTTTCTTTTCCTTGTACCTTCAAGAAAGCCTTCTGATGTGGTCTGTATTGCCTCTGGCTGGCTACTACCTGCTCATTCTCAGAAACTATGCTCATACATCTCCAAAAACCTTCCTTCAGCCACCTCCTCTTACCCCCCTACAGTGTTCCCTCCCCACCATTACCTCAGGGCTGAGTTGAGGTGCCCTTTTGCATACCCTAACTCTGTGATACTTAGCAATGTCTGGGGACATTTTTGGTTGTCAAAACTTGGCTGGAAATGGTACCATTAGCATCTAGTAGGCAGAGGCCAAAGATGTTGCTAAACATCCTACAATGCACAGGACAGCCCCTCACAACTAAAAATCATCCAGCTTAAAAATTTTAATGTCTATAATGCTAACGTACAGAAGCCCTGTGCTAAAGCATTTTGCGTGTGTATCTCTCCTTGCACTTTTTGCATTGTATTACACTATATACTCTTTAAAGGAAGGAATTTTTATCCATTTTATTCAAATTATCTGGCACCACGGATCACAACACTGCACTTATAAACCAAGGATCATGAATTAATTTGTTGCTGGAGCCTTCTGTTTATTTCTAGTGTCTGGCCTCAAACTAAAAAGTGGTAGATGGTCAATGAATGATTGAATATGTTACTTAATTCTTGACCACTTCAAATTCATTTTTCATCTCCTAGCCCATTCACATGACCTTGAAGGATTGTTATGTTAGTATTTCAAATTAGAATGTGTTGTGTGTAAATGTGGAGTTTTTATTCTTTAAGACTATGTATAAAAATTTAAAAGTAAACTTTTTCCAAGCATTAATCCTTGGGGTACCATACCACTCACATCTCTCCATTATATAAAGTATCTCTTTCTTTCCTTCATTGGCTTTCTATCTTTCTTATAGTTCCCTAGACATGGTAAAACAGGCTACAAAACTTATGGTAATTATATTGCCCAATGGTTTCACTAGGGAAAGATTATTGAAAGCCTAAATCCATCTTCAGTTACAGCCACTGCTTCTTCCTTCTCTGCATGTTTATTTACCTACTCCAAGAACTTGCATAGGTTAGTTAGGCATAATTTCCTTTTACAGAGTGCCATGATGCCTATCCCTCCATTAGTTTTGTGTTTAAATGTTCAATAGATTTGTTTTCCATTCCTTTTATAGCTGGAACTTGTGAGGCCCCCTCAAGGGATGATATTAGCTCCTCTGAACAATCTGGACAAGAGATTACAACCCACTGGGCAGAGAATGCTGGCAGTGTAGCTCCTGGGAAATGAGCATCTGTCTGACTTCCTACCGAGCTCATCTAATGCTGTGTCCCAAGGTACGTATTTCCCCCTAACCTCAGTGGGTCCACTGTTAAAGCAAGCATGATATTTACTACTACTCTGTAGGAAAAGGAAGATCATGGCATAGTAGCACAAACAAGGACTTTGGACTCCAGAAGACCTGCCTTTGAAACTCAGAGCTGCTATTCTTTAGCTGTGTGACCAGGAACATTCTTTTTTGTTTTTGTTTTTTCTTTTCCAAGTCTATAGTTTATTGCAGGAAAAGGATTCAATACAGAAAAAAACATTAAAGTAAGGATATGCATCACAAACAACAGCAAGGGGTCCAGATGGACCAGACTCAGGCTCTAAATGTTTTCTCTCTGTTAAGGACTATACTGGACACAATTTTTCTCTCCAATTAGGAACCAGTGTATACATGGAACACTTTAGAACCAGGAGCATGAAATGGAATCTCAGATGTTAATTTTTAAAATTTGTTGGTCAAGTAAGCATATTCCTGCTTTGTAACCAGTTTCTGATAGTCTCAATAAATGAGGTGTGAATCATCAGCATCACTCTTATCAATAATAATGCTGATAAACTGAGTACAAACTACTTCAAAACTTCTTAGACTTCTGATTACAAAGGAACACTTGGCAAATCAATAGGTTTCATGGCTTGATGGGGGGGGGGGTCACTGTGATGCAGAAATTTCAGCAGAACAATTTAGTGATAATTCTAGGCCTGCTGGAATTAGCCCTTATAGCACTATTGCTGTGAACAGTCACGTTGCTATCTTTTGATAGACATGTGCACATTTCTCTTGGGTGAAATTGTGCTGGATTACAGGGTATGAATATATTCGACTTCAATATATAATCCCAAACATTTTTCAAGTGGTTGTACCAACTTACGGTTATACCGACAATGTAAGAGGATTCTCATTGCTCTATAAGATTATATTATTGTTCTCTTGAGGTTTAGTCATTCTGGTAAGTGTACAGACATTCGTTGTATTTTTATTAGAAGCAGGAGATAATATCTACTTCAGATGCTTAATGAACTAACACAAATATTTAGCAAAGGATTGGGCCAAAGTTAAGTACATTAGAGCTCCTTTTTCCGGTAACTTTGTTACATGTTAGCCCTAATAGCAGTGAATTAGACAGTTCAAGTGTAAGATCTAATTTTAAATCCTTTTTTTTTTAAATGAGAGCAATCAGTGCACTGAATCACACCAACAAATTTTATCCTCTGCAGGAAGAAATATAAAATGTAGCAATAAAGCACAGTGTGGATTTTCTTGGTGGGGCTTCACATCTGGTAATAGAGCTCAATGAGCCCCTCTGATAAAGTATTCCCAGGTAACTCTCTTTTGGATTAGTAGCCTGCAAGATTTTTATTCTTTCTAATTTTCATGTGGCTGCCTCTTGTCTCTCAATCACAAGGACCAGAGATTCCAGCTGGCTAATATGTTGCATACCGTGAAGTGGATGCTATTTTAAATTAAGGCACTATATGAGAACATGTAAAAAGGATATAAAAATCGTTTGACTTTTTTTGACATTCCCATATGTTTTGCATAAATACATAGAGGACACCTTCCAAATCTCCCCAATGGTCTGTCACAGTTCATCTCAAGGGGAATACAAATCACAGCAGCCGAATCCCAAGGAATACTCTAAAAGCAAGTGACTCAAACTCTCAAGTGGCTCCATCTTGTTCATTTGCTTTTCCACAGACTAGATTTTGTGCCTGGGTGATCACTTTTCCTTTAGCAAGAAGTAAATTGTATTTCAGCTGCAGCTCTTGCATATTTGGGACTTCGCAGATCTTTGATTGCTGAGACGTTGCATATAGAGCTGGCTTTAATGACGTGTTCATGGGAAATTAATGTGCCTCGTCAGGAACTGACATTCATCTCAACCGCTCTGGTAATGGGAGTTGCTGATCTGTTTGCCAAGTGGATGGCTTCTCCGAGATCAATATTCAAAGGCAGCATTATTAGTGATAATAATATATTAAAGTCCATGCTATAAAGCTCTTCAAGTACTCAAATTTATTTTTCTCTTTAAGCCGGGCAAATGACTTCAGTGTTCAATAATCTGTATTTTAACCAGGACCTGAGCTCCGGTAAGTGTTCTTGAAAATTTTTAAGTGATGGCCACTTAAGAACTACCATCTTGGTAAGTCGCGGACCATTTTTATATAAAGTAAATGCCTAAAACTCATTTAAGAAGAAACCATTTAGAGAAACTTTGCTTTCCAGTATCCATTCTTGTGTGTTTCTTTGTCAAGAATATTAATTATTTCTCAGGTACCACTAATGAAAATGGAGGCTTAAAAATATAATGAATCAGCCAAATTGAGAAAAAAAAAAAACCTTACTATGGTTTGTAGTCAATGCCAAAGAGACTATTATACTTTTGAATTTGTAACAAATAGGCCTTACAACCTTTTAGAAATTTGCTATAATACTATAGTATAATAAATATAGTAAAAACCATTCTTAACCCACTAACTCAAAAGTGTAAGAAGTAAACTTCCTTCCTATCATTGAATCTATCTTTCTATTTTTAACCCCAATTTCCCTCCGTTTTCATTTTGGTCGTGGCTCTCTAACAGGAGATCAAAGCTGGTGGGAGGGGAAGGTCTGATCTGGACCTTGGTTTCAAGATTGCTTATGATGATACCCACTGCAACATCCTCATTCCCTCTGGTCCCATGTAAGTTTGAGCTGAAGTGTCCCTCATTCCTAAACTCAAGTCCTCATAGGATTTTGCCCCCATTACTTTGATGCCTTTCCTCTGTTTGGCATCATTTTATTGCCCCTAGATAATACTACCCATGAAAATTCTATGGAATTAAAACCCTCTTGACCTCTAGGTCACCCTTGAGCATATTTATGACCGACAGTGTTCTCTCTTTTATAGGTTGCTGGGGCACAGGTTTCTGCTAATATTGACTTTGAAAAAATATCCAGGATTTGTATCTAGGATTCCTGCATTACGTGCAGGACTGATGAGGGAGAATGGTGTTTCTCACAAACCCAGCAGTTTAAGCTCTCCGGGCTTCCCTTCTAAGGAGCTTCCCACTCCAATCTGGGAAAAGTGAAATTAGTCTCTAGACAGCAAGCCCTACTTGAGTTCTTCACACATGTTTTGAATCTGTTCTTTGGGCCTCATGTCCCCTGAGGCTTCTGCTTATGCGAATGAAAAGGCAGAAATGGCTCTTTTCACTCCACTTTGTATTATAAAACTCCTTCCCTAAAGCACTGAAAGCTCAATGGCCTGAGTACTTACATTTGAGAAGGGTTAAGTAGTATAAGGAAACACAGGAATAAAACCTCGGTTCATATTTCAAGTATTGCCACATTTCACTAAATATTATTTAATTCCAACTCTGTGTCATGCAAAGTGATGAGGGAGTGTGGGGCAAGCTGAGGGCAAAGTACAGGCTAACAGCACCCTCCCTCCAGGTGGGATACATGTGATATTCCTCAGACACTCCTAGCTACCCAAGAACAAAGGAAAGGGGTTTAAGTACTTGCCAGGGTAATGTGGGAAACTAAGGCAAATGAAAAATTAAATTCCCTTACTGCGTACAGCCCATTGGCAAGTCCTTGAAACAGGCAGGGCGACCTCCCTCTAGGAGCTCAGCTGCCTGGATGATAACACTTTGCTAGGGGCATAAGGGAATTAACATTATCCTGACCCTCTCTAGGATCCTGTAAGTCTACTTTAACTTAGAAAAATTCCTTTGGAAACTTCCTTTACCTCAATTCCCCCAAGATATATGCTGGCCATCATATTCCAAGCTTAAGGACCCCTGATATACATCTGAAGGGTCTCATGACTGAGGTTTTACTAAACGGTAACAAATGGCATTTTCCTAACAGCAGCTACCCCCTCAAGGTCCTGTTAGTAAACCTGTTCCAAAATTTCTTAGAGACTTATGCTCTTCCTGACACCCTCCCAACCTGAGGGTATATAATCAGCTGCCCATCACAACCCCAGTGCAGCTCTTTCTGCCCATGGATCCTGTCCCTGAAAGGGCGGACCTACGCCGGCCGACCCCATCTTGTTCTGTGTCCTCCACCTTGAGTGACTATGTCCCCGACATGCCCCCTTTCCAGGAAAATCACAGAAACCTCAGACCACGCCTCCTCCCCTTGAGTAACCTCCTGCTCACCAGTTCAAACTTCCCGATCAAAACATGCCCGGAGACCTGCGTAACAGGACTCCGACCCTTCCCCAGCCAATCAGCTGAGGCCACAGCCATTACCTCACCAACTGCCCCTAGACCCCTATAAAACCTTTGTGCTTTTGAAACTCGCTCTCTCTCCGGTATCTCACCACTGCGTCAGTGCAGGTAGGGGACTGAGCTCGAGCTAGCTGAAATAAAGGCTTCTTTGCTTTTGCATCGGACTCGGCTCCCTGGTGATCTTTGGGGATCACGAATTCTGGGCATAACAGTCCCCATGCTTTAATAAAATCTTTGCACCAAAGACATCTTCAAGAATTCTTTCTTGGCCATCAGCTCCAAATCTCCCACCATCTAAGTTTCTACATGTCTTTTTTTTTTTTTTTTTTACCATGCATTACTGATGCCTATCGTAGCATTTGAATGCTCATTAAATGTTAAGTATAGAGGAAAAAGAGAGTCAGATGAGAGTAAACAGTGTCCTGGTAGAGCTGGACTTTAAAGTTTATTTATTCATTCAGTTATTCAATCAATCATCCCAAAATACTTATCGAGGGAGGCCTGGCTGGCATCTGACTCTTGATTTTGGCTCAGTTAAATTTTCAAAAAATACTTATTGAGCACCTACTATATGCTAAGCACTGTTTAGGCATTAGTTTTAGTACAGTGACCAAAATGAACAAAATCCCTAATGAGTTTGCCTTCTAAAAAGGGATGAAGACAATAAACAAACAAATAAATATGCAGAACATCACAATATGATCAGTGATGTGAAGAAAATAAAACAAAGAAGATATATAGAGTGCGGCCCAGATTGGGAGTTTATTTTCTTTTCAGGAGAGCAGGTCCAAAATGTCTACCTCAAATAAGGTTATATTTGGGCAAAGACCTAAAGGACATGCGAAAATGAATGATGTAGATGTTAGGGCTGGAGGGAGGAGGGACTATTCTATGCAGAGGGAACTATAAGTGCAAAGATACTGAGTAAAATGATACTCATTGTGTTTAAGGAACAGTAATGAGGCAGTGTAGGTAAAGCAAGAAGGAGGGTAGGTAATTAGGTCTGAAAAGTCTTTTATGTAGGTATTTTTAGTCTGTGACAAAGATTATGGATTTTATTCAGAGTGTGATGGGAATTCATTAGAGGGTTTTAGAACATAAGATTGACACACTCTTAAATCTTGATTGACATAAGTTAAGTTTTAAAAGTATCATTCTGAATGTTGCAGTAGAAAAGCCTATATAGGATCAAAGGTGAATGCAACAATACTAGTTAGGAGGTGATTGGAATTATGGTGCTTAAACCTGGGCTCTGGGAAGTAGAATGACTCCAGATGTATTTAGAAGGCACAGCTCATAGAATTTCCTCATGGAATGATATGGATTCTTAGAAAAATATCTGAATTAAGTATTACTCAGGATTTGGGCCTGGGCAACTTGGTAAATGGTGATACAATATCCTAAGAGAAGATATACTGCAGACAGAGCTATGTGGGGGGAGTAAGGGAGCAGAGGAATCAAGAGCTTTGCTCTGGACATTGTAGGAAAGGAAAAAGTTTTCTTCGCCTTTCTTAGGATCCTTGGCTGGGTCTGAAAATTAAATTGACAAAGACAGATTAACAAGTGAAAAGAATATAAATTTTATTAAATTTTTCATGTACATTGGAACCTTCACAGGAGAATAAAGACCTGAAGAAGTGACTCGAGCAGGAAGCTTTTAGACAAAAAAACAATAAATATGTGAAGAATTGACAAGACCAACGAGTTTGGGCTAGGGGTAATAACTGGTAAAAAAAAAAAAAAAGTAACTAGGGAGATAAGAGTTAATTCAACAAGGTTTATTTGAACTGATTTCTTGGCCCCCAGTTACGCATCTGTGGTGATAAGAACATCTTCCCTCCTCCCAGTTACTGGGATGGTAACTTTCACATAGAAGATTTTTTTTTAAGTTTATTTATTTATTTTGAGAATGAGAAAAAGCATGAGCAGGGGAGGGGCAGAGAGAGAGAGGGAGAGAAAGAATCGCAAGAAGGCTCCATGCTGTCAGCACAGAGCCCTATGTGGGGCTTCATCTTATGAACTGCGAGATCATGACCTGAACAGAAATCAACAGTTGGACACTCAACTGACTGAGCCACCCAGGTACCCCCACATGAAGGTTTCATAATCTATTTCAGGGAAGAAGGGTGAGGGAGGGGTAGTCAAAGTGTCCTCCTTACTTCTGTTATTTTAATTTTCTTTAGCTTAAGATATTTAATATATCAACATGATGTATTTGGGGATAGCCTATCCTGAACCCCATCAACATGTTTACTTTGAGATATCTATCTGACATGCAGGTGGAAATTTAGAGTAGAGTGATAAAAAATAAGAGTCAGCAGTGCAGGGGGAGAATGTGAGACGAGACACGTGAATCTGGGAGTCATTTGCCTATAAGAAGCTTTTCAAATTGTGGAAATGGGTGAGATTAAATAGTGAGTGTATGTATAGAGAGATCAGAGGACTGAGGCCTGGACACTCTAATGTTTAGTCAAAATTATTCAAAAAGAAAAGAGTAGAGAAAAAGAAGGGCTCCTCTACCTCTAATGTCCAGGCGGCCAAAGTATGAAAGAGTTATGGGGTAGTATGGTCTGCTGGGGCAAAGGCTGCTGAAAGGCAAGTTAGGGTAAAAACTGAGAATTATGGATTAAATTGGCAATGAAGTGGTCACTGAAGACACTGATATGATCAGTTTCAAGAGTAGTGAGGACTAGGGGCACCTGGGTGGCTTAGTCAGTTAAGCGACCGGCTTAAGCTCAGGTCATGATCTTGCCCTCCATGAGTTTGAGCCCCACGTCGGACTCTGTGCTGACAGCTCAGAGCCGGGAGCCTGCTTCAGATTCTGTGTCTCCCTCTCTCTGACCCTCGCCCGTTCATACTCTGTCTCTCTCTGTCTCTCAAAAATGAATAAATGTTAATTTTTTTTTAAAGAGTAGTGAGGACTAAAATCTGACTGCTCATTCAAGAGAGAATTGAAGGAATAGTGGAAACCATAATTACATAGTTCTTTATAGGAAATTTACTATAAAAAATAGATAAGGTGCAGACAGACATGGATTTGGGAAAAAGGAAAGATTATTATACTTTTAACTTTTTTTTAAAAAAAGTTTTATTTATTGGGGTGTCTGCATGGCTCAGTTGGTTGAGTGTCCAACTCTTGGTTTCAGCTCAGGTCATGATCCCACAGTTTGTGAGTTCAAGCCCCACACTGGGCTCTGCGCTGACAGTGCAGAGACTGTTTGGGACCCTGTCTCTCTTTCTCTCTCTGCCCCTCCCCCACTTGCTTAAACTTTAAAATAAATAAAATTTTTTATTTATTTTTGAGAGACAGAGCATGACTGGGAGAGGGACAAAAAGAAAGGGGGACAGAGGATATGCAGCAGGTTCCGTGCTAACAGCAGCAAGCCTGATGAGGGGCTGAGATCATGATCTGAGCCGAAGTCCAAGACTCAACCAACTGAGCCACCCCTATACTTTTAAAGTTTAATCTTGAAATGATAGTAGATGCACAAGATGTTGCCAAGGGATTACAGAGATCCTGTGTACTCTCCACCCAGCCTCATGTACATGAAAAATTAAAAAATAAGACCTATTTTTTTGTTCTTATAAGAATTATCCAATATTGGGGAAAATGGATGATGTAGAATAAATGGAGGTAAGTGTAGTGGTAAAAGCTCTTTAGTCGGTGAAGGGGTAAGATCTAGTACACAAGTAGAAATCTGAGATCTGGAAATCTGAGAAATCTGGATCTGAGCAGGGCATTGTTACTAGTGGAAAGACATCCTATACATGGTTTATATGTTTATTGGTGGGAATACATGAATTTTCATCAAATTTGCTCCCATTTCTTCAGGAGTATGCGGAAGTATGATGAGGTGTTGCTAGGTTGAGGATAATGTGTGTCATCTAGAAGAGGGGTAGGAATCTCTGGACTAAGAAAATGTAGTAGGGTTGTTGTTAGCAGTAAAGCCTCTATAAGGTTTGCGGTCGTGATTTTAAAGTGAAACTAATCAGTCTTACAGCTTCTTTTTCTTCAGTCACATTCAATTGTTTGGGTGAAGGTGTAAACGGAGAGTCAGATTTTCGCCAGGGATGACATTTCAACCAGAAAGTAGGACAAAGAGAAACTGCAATAAGAGAATTGGAAATATATACTCAGGAGTGATTTCTATGATGGGCCATAGGATGTAAACCAAGTAAGGAGGGAAGAGAGGACATACATTGGAGAACGGTCAATGGATTGTAAATCCCAGCAGAGACAAACATTTCTGGAGCTTACACATTGAAGCAAATGAGCTTGAAATGTAGGAAGTGATGGTAAGAGATGGATATTTAGAGTTTGTGGAGTCAGTGCAATTGTTGGTAATGAATAGGTCTGGATAATGACCATGGGAGGAAAAGACTGAGATGAAAAATTACCAAAATTATGGTGGCAGTAGTTTTGGAGAGAATAGCAATAAGCCAGATAATAAAAGATTTGAGGAATAAGGGGAAGTGACAGACATCAGTGGATGACAAGCCAGAACCACAAGCCCATAAGATGCCCATAAGCAAATTAGAAAGAAGAAAACAAAACAAAACAAAACAAAACAAAACAAAACAAAACCCAGTATCCCCACTGGGGAGACACTGTTTCACAGAAGGTCAACTAGGAAGTGAATGGTTCCTTTGAACACCTTTAGACAAGGAGCCTCATCCGTGACATGGATGCATCCCTGAGCCAGGTCTCATGACTTAGGAAGAACTCTATGAACCTTTAGATTATAAATCATTGTGTAGGCACCCTTTTGTCCCTCTACAATCATATGGGACAGCTGTGGCTATAATAAATGATTGATATTGAAATAATCTGGGCATGTATAACGAAGGAAGAAGCAACCTTCTGCGAGCAGCAACTAAGAATAAGAATGCTAACTCCCTTCCCCTCAGTCTCACCAGCATCTGAGTGTGAAAGGGAGAATTTCTACAGAATCTATGTTCTCAGAAAATAGCCAAGCTTTAGTAGAAGAAGGTAATGTTACTTTCAGAAGAAGGTGAGGATATCAGGAATTACTCAGGAAAAGTAATGTGTTTCATAGATGCAATGGAGGGAGGGGTTCAGGGATTTAAGAGGCTTTGAGAATGAATCTTGAACTTCATGAGAAGATGTAACTAACTTTGGATGAAGAAAATAACAGGATTAATCTTCATTGCATTTTAAGAAAGATAGAAATCAATTCTAATTACTGCCTCCTTCTGAAGACTAAATTCTTTGGCATTCTTGATGAAATGGAAATGCTGATAGAGTAAAACTGGGGTTGGCCCAAAGAGGCTGCCTTTACCCATCTTTGCCTAACTTTGTCAAGGTTAGTGTGGAAGCTATGTGAGGGATTTACAAAGAGAATTAAGTACATGCCGAAATACAAATCTCTACTACCTTTAATAAAACCTCATTCATTCTGAATAAATTGATTTAGAATTTGTCTTATTTTGACCTGAGCTGAGCTAAAGCTTACTATTTTGTGGTATTTGAAGATAAGGTTTGCTCAGCAAAGTATTACTACAAATAATATTGCAGATGTTTAACTTACTTGGAAGTACTCTTTCAGTGACATTTACACATGAATGTGTTAAATTGATCCTGTTAATTTACAAGTGAGTCATTTAATTTGTTATAAATATATATGAGTGCATTTTCACACAGTAAAATCCTATTTATGATAAATACCCTGCCAAAAGTATGCCTCTATAAATATATAAATGCATGGTTATTCTAGTAGGGAGTATGTTCCCAATTTTGTCTCAACAACAGAAAACTTAATTCTGTGCCCAGTTATACAATTTTAGATAGCTATTGCATATATTTCTGCATCCTTTATTGTTTTAATTCTGTTGAATACCTAAATGTTTAATTTTGAAATAGCTTATTAACCTATAAGCTACCTCCAGACCTCTTCAAAGGACACAGCATGGTGTAGTATCAAAAAAACCCTACAATGGGACTTTAATCCAATGTTAATAAGGCTTATTAAAAAGTGAATTGTATACAAAGACCATATGATAGGCCACATATTACCATATTCTATACTGAAAAAAGCTTTTAGAATAACATCTAACTAAAAAAAGAGGCAAACTTATGTGATTAAAAATTTGCAAAAACAAAGCTAAAGATGACAGAAAATTTACTACTAATTCCTACAGCCATCTTTTATTGTACACACTTGCCTCCTTTCTATGAATATATATTAATAAATTGTTATCCAAATTAATATATGTTTTGTAGGTTGTTTTGCTTTCCATATAATAGGTATCACTAAAAGTATATATTTTAAAGGGATAATTTTAACTTTCACCTATAGTCATGATGGAGTAACTGTTATCAGATTTGCCTGATAGGAAATGATTTAAAAACTGCACTAAATATGAAACGGTTGTTTACAGGCACTGAATGACAAGGAACACAAATCTGTGATTACTAAGGAGGGCAGGGGAAACATAAGCCCTAAGATAGCCCTAGCTTTCCAGCTGGAGGCACTTTCCAGACTGCAATGCATGAAAATATACCCAAGCAGAGCATGTCTCATACAGCAGAGAACATACAAATGGAAATTTGGGGAAGCCAATATGAATGGAATTTAAAAAGCAAAGTACCAGAAAGTAAATAAATATAAGAAGAAAAAGAAGAAGGAGGAGGAGGAGGGAGGGAGGGAGTAAGGAAGAAAGGAATGAAGGGAAGAAAGAAGGAAGGGGGGAAGGAAGGGAGGGAAGAAGAAAAGGAGCCCTTGAATTTTTGACTCAATACTAAGCTGAGTATTTGTAGGAAGATTCCATGAAGTTAAACAAAATACTATCCAGGAAGAAACAACTATTGGGAGTTGTAGCTAAATGATTCCCAGAGCTGAATAAAAAAGGACTGAGAATTGTTTGAGCTCTGACCAGGGTAAAGATTACTTGTTCAAATCCCAGTGCATTCAGTAGAGACTCTAAAGGGTAAATTTAGTAGAACTAAACTATCTTTAAAGACTGCTATAGGACCTTTTTAACAGAGTTTAAAAATAAGCCTCCCAAAATTAGGTTGACCCACAAGTTACTTACCTGCCTAACAAACCAACAAACAAATCTATACTTTTAAAGAACATCCAGACCTTAAATACATATCATTCATAATGTTAACCATCTGATTGAGAAATGCTAGATATATGAAGTAAATAGGAGCCATTTTAGCCAGGAGAAAAACCAGTCACTAAAAACAGACCCAAATATAATGGAAGTGAATAACTTTTATAAATTTCAAGAATTTAAAGGAAAATATTATCATAATAAAGAGGTAAATGAAAGATTAAAAAAGAACCAGATGGAATATTAGTGCTAAAGTAATTAATATCTAAAATAAAAAAATATACTGATGGGCCTAATAGAAGATTGGACATTTTATTTTATTTTATTTTTAATTTTTTTTTTTTAACGTTTATTTTACTTTTGAGACAGAGACAGAGCATGAACGGGGGAGGGTCAGAGAGAGAGGGAGACACAGAATCGGAAGCAGGCTCCAGGCTCTGAGCCATCAGCCCAGAGCCCGACGCGGGGCTCGAACTCACGGACCGCGAGATCGTGACCTGAGCCGAAGTCGGACGCTCAACCGACTGAGCCACCCAGGCGCCCCAAGATTGGACATTTTAGAGGAAAAAGTCAATTAACTTGAAGATTTTACAATACAAATTATCCAAATTGAGGCACAGAAGGAAAAAAGTGAATGAGAAAAAAGAATGAATAGACCTCTGATGAGGTATGGAACAATATCAAGTGGTTTAACATGTGTTATTAACCCATATGAGAAATAAAAGAAAGGACGTCACAATAGATCCTATAGACATTTAAAGGATAAGAGACCTTATGAACAAATTTATCCCAATAAATTTGACAACTTAGATAAAATAAATGGGTTTCTGAAAGATGGAAATTACCAAGATTGAATGGTAAGAAATAGAAATTCTGCATAGCTTCATACCTAAAGGAAAAAAAATGAATTTGTAATACAACCCTCAAGATAACTCCTGGTCTAGGTGGATTCACTGGTGATTTTTATCAAATGGTTAAGCAATAAATTATATAGATCTTTCATCAACCCCCTCAGAAACTAGAAAAGAAGGAAACAATTCTCAACTCATATACTCTAATAATAAAGCCAGAGGAAAACATTAGAAGAGAAGAAAATTAGAAGACAACATCCTTCCTGTTGCACAGATGCATAAATCCTTTATAAAATATTTGTAATACTGTGATATATAAACAGTGTCATGACTAAATGGGATTTATCCCATTAATGCAAAACAAGTCAGTATAAGCCACTATAATCAATAATCAATGTATTTCATCACATTATGAGAATAAAAGGGGAAAAAGAAAGAAAGAAAGAATGCAATTCATCGTATTAACAGATTAAGAGGAAACAAATAACCATTTCAATGGTTGTAAGGGCATTTGACAAAATTTAACACTGGTTTAAGACAAAAATCTTTCAGTAAACTATATATAGAAAGGCATTTCGTTAGTCTCATAAGGAGTGTCTACCAAAACATATAGATAATCCATACTTAAAGATGAAACTCTAAGATTAAGAAAAATAAGAAGAATGTTTTTCCCTCACCGCCACTATTCAGCATTCTACTGGATGCCCCAGATAGCAGGAGAAGAATAAGCAGCAGCTTTCAGTCTGGAAAGAAAGAAGTATATACAGCATGATCATATATGTAAAAAATGCTAAGAAATCTGCATAACAGCTGTTACAACTAGTAAGTGAATTCAGCAAGGTCACAGTATATGTGGCCAATAAAGAAAAGCCATTTTTTATAACTTATCAAAAAACAAATGGAAAACGAAACTTATTAAATATTCCAATTATAACAGAATCAAAAGCAAAATTCTTAAGGATAAGTTAAGAAAGAAGTGTAAGAATTATACACTAAAGATTACAAAACATTGCTGACACAAATTAAAGAAACCCTAAAGGAATAGTAAGCTATATTATGGCTAGATTAGACGATTATATCATTAAGGTACTATTTCTCTAAATTAATCTTTAGATTTAATATAATTGTAGGCTTTTTTTTTTTGTAGAATCAATTGAAATGCTGATTCTACAATTTATATGGAAGTGTTAGCGACCTCAAATAGCTAAAGCAATTTTGAAAAAGAAAAGGAACTAATTCAGAGGATTTATACTACTGATTTCATGATTTATTATCAAGTACACTAATCTAGATGGTGTTATATTGGTATAAGGATAATACATAGATCAATAGATCTTTTCAACAGATTATGCTTGAATAACTGCTAATTCAAAGGAAAAAATAAATTAAACTTGCTCTTACCTCACACCTTACACACAAACTAACTAGAAATAAACCATAGACCTCAACATAAAAGCCAAAACTATAAAAACTTCTGAGAAGAAACATAGGAGAAAATCTTTATAACTTTGGAATACACACAAATTTCTTAGGATAAAAAACTATTACTATAAATTTCAAAAAATTGAAAAGTTGGACATCATCACAATGAAAAACTGGAGTAACAATACTAAATATTGACAAAGGTATGCAGGAACTAGAACACAATTACATTATTTTGCTAGTGAGACTCTAAAATGTCACAGCTATTTCAGGCAACTATTTGGCAATTTATCATAAACTTAAACATGCATCTACCCTATACTCTACAATTCTACTCTAAAGATAAATGAGAATATATGTCTACAAAAAGACTTCAAGAATATTCATAACGGCTTTATTCATAATATCAAAAAAGGGGAAACAATCTAAATGTCTATCAATAGGAGAATGGACAAACTGTGAGATATTCACAATGCAATCATTACTCGGCAATAAATATGAACAAATACTGAGATATGCAACAACATTATGAATCTCAAAAACATAATGCTGAGCAAAGAACCTAGAGTACATACCATATTATTTCTCTTATATGAAATTCTAAAATAGACAAAACTAATCTATACTGACAGAAAGCAGGTATGTAGTTGCCCAGGCCCAATGACTGGGGAAGACTAACTGCAAAGGGCATGAGAGAACTTTTTAGAGAGATGGAAATGTTTTATATTTTGACTGATTTGGTGGTTACTTGGTTATGTCAAAAATCATTGAAGTTTATACCTAAATGTGTTCATTTTACTGAATGAAAATTATACTTCAAAAAAGTTGATATTTGGGTCAACTTGGATAGCTTACAGCATAGTTGGGGATGAAGGGAAAAGGAGGTTATAGATATTATCTATATTGCAGGTAAACTTTCAATCAATGTACTCAAAATTTAATGGTAACCACTATAGCTAGTACAGGAATAAACTTTTTACACCACTACAGGAAAAAAAATCTATTATTGTAACCATAGACAGAAAACAGCAGGAGAGAGATGGAAAACAATAGGAAAAAGCATATTTGTGAGATAAAATATTTAAAAGACACTTAAAAAAAAAGACAGATCCCACTATATATTATTAACAAGAAAAACACCAAGTAACAATAGAACTTAGAAATAAAGGAACAAGCAGGGATAGAAGGAACATAGCTCTAGATTATAAAGGCCATATACAAAAGACCCACAGCTAATATCATCCTCAATGGTGAAAAACTGAGAGCTTCCCCCTCAGGTCAGGAACACAACAGAGATGTCCACTCTTACCACTGTTGTTCAACATAGTGTTAGAAGTCCTATCCTCAGCAATTAGACAACAAAAAGAAAGAAAAGGCATTCAAATCAGCAAGGAAGAAGTCAAACTTTCACTGTTCACAGATGACATGATATTCTAAGGTGAAAATCCAAAAGATTCCACCAAAACACTGCTAGAACTGATACATGAATTCAGCAAAGTCACAGGATACAAAATGAATGTCCAGAAATCTGTGGCATTTCTATATACCAAAAATGAAGCAGCAGAAAGAAAAATCAAGGAATTGATCCCATTTACAATTGCACTGAAAAACATAAAGTACGTAGGAATAAACTTAACCCAAGAGGTAAAAGATCAATATGCTGAAAACTATAGAAAGCTTATGAAAGAAATTGGAGAAGACACAAAGAAATGGAAAAATATTCCATGCTCATGGATTGGAAGAACAAATATTATTAAAATGTCTATACTACCCAAAGCAATCTACACATTGAAGGCAATCCCTATCAAAATAACACCAGCATTATTCACAGTGCTAGAACAAACAATTCTAAATTTTTATGGAATCAGAAAAGACCCCAAATAGCCAACGTAATGTTAAAAAAGAAAACCAAACCTGGAGGCAACACAATTCCAGACTTCAAGCTGTATAACAAAGCTGTGATCATCAAGACAGTATGGTAACTGGCACAAAAACAGACACGGATTGATGGAGCAGAATAGGGAACCCAGAAATGGACCCACAAATGTATGGCCAGCTAATCTTTGACAAAGCAGGAAAGAATATTCAATGCAAAAAAGAAGATCTCTTCAGCAAATGGTGTTGGGAAAACTGGACAGCAACATGCAGAAGAATGAACCTGCACCACTTTCTACACCATACACAAAAATAAACTCAAAATGGATGAAAGACCTAAATGTAAGACAGGAAACCATCAAAATCCTAGAGGAGAAAACAGGCAACAACCTCTTAACAGGCAAGTTAAACAAAACCTAACAGGCAAGTTAAACAAAACCTAACAGGCAAGTTAAGTTTTAACCTGTTAAGAGAGGTTAAAACTTAACCTCTTAACAGGCAAGTTAAACAAAAGCAAAAGTGAACTAGTGGGATCTCATCAAGCTAAAAAGCTGTACAGCGAAAGAAACAACAAACTAAAAGGCAACCAACAGAACGGGAGAAGATATTTGTAAATGACATACCAGGTAAAGGGTTAGTATCTAAAATCTATAAAGAACTTATCAAACTCAACACCTGGAAACAAATAATCCAGTGAAGAAATGGACAAAAGACCTGAATAGACACTTTTCCAAAGAAGACATCCAGATGGTGGACACATGAAAAGATGCTCACGTCACTCACATCACTCATCACATCACTCACATCACTCATTATCAGAGAAATACAAATTAAAACTATAATGAGGGGGTGCTTAGGTGGCTCAGTGGATTAAGTATCTGACTTTGACTCAGGTCATGATCTCACAGCTTGTGGGTTTGATGCCCACATTGGGCTCTGTGCTGATAGCTCAGAGCCTGGAAGCTGCTTCAGATTCTGTGTCTCCATCTCTTTCTGCTCCTCTCCCACTTGCATTCTGTCTCTCTCTCTCTCTCTCTCAAAAATAAATAAACATTAATAAAATAAAATAAAATAAAATAAAATAAAATAAAATGTAAGGATGGTTAAAAAAAAAAAGAAACCACAGTTAGATACCACCTCACACTAGTCAGAATATCTAAAATTAACAACTCAGGAAACAATAGATGTTGGTGAGGATGCAGAGAAAGGGGAACCCTTTTGCACTGTTGGTGGGAATACAAACTGGTGCAGCCACTCGGGAAAGCCATATGGAGGTTTCTCAAAAAATTAAAAATAGAACTACCCTACAAGCCAGCAATTGTACTACTAGGTATTTATCCAAAGGACACAAAAATGCTGATTCAAAGGGGCACATGCACCTCAATGTTTATAGCAGCACTATAAACAATAGCCAAATTATGGAAAGAGCCCAAATGTCCATCAACTGATGAATGGATAAAGAAGTTGTGTGTGTGTGTGTGTAGAGAGAGAGAGAGAGAGAGAGAGAGTGAGAGAGTGAGAGATCTAACTCTCACTCTCTCTCTCTCTCTCTCTCTCTCTCTCTCTATATATATATATATATATATATATATATATATATACACACACACACACAACTTCTTTATCCATTCATCAGTCGATGGACATTTGGGCGCTCTCTCTCTCAGATCTCTCAGAGATCTCTCACTCTCTCTCTCTCACTCTCACTCTCACTCTTTCTCTATAGATATATATCTAGTTGTGTATGTATATATATAAAGTTGTATATATACATACACATATATACATATATATATAAAGTTGTATATATACATACACAACTAGATATATATCTAGATCTATATAGACATATATATACAATGGACTATTACTAAGCAATCAAAAAGAATGAAATCTTGCCATTTGCAACAACGTGGATGGAACTAGATTGTATTATGCTAAGTGAAATAAGTCAGTCAGAGAAAGATAAATATTATATGATTTCAGTCATATGTGGATTTAAGAAACAAACAGTTGATCACAGGGGAAGAGAAGAAAAAAATAAGATAAAAAGAGAGAAGGAGGCAAATTATCAGAGACTCTTAAATACAAAGGACAAACTGAGGGTTGCTGGAGGCTGGAGGGGTATTTGGATGAGGGTATAGGCTAAATGGGTGATGGGCATTAAGGGGCACTTATTGGAATGAGCACTGGGTGTTATACATAGGTGATAAATCACTAAATTCTACCCCTGAAATCATTATTACACTATATGTTAACTAAATTGTATTTAAATAAAATTTTAAAAATAAAAAAAGAAAGGAACAGAAAAAATATATACCAGAAAATGGAAATAAAAGAAAGCATATATAACACTATTAATATTATATGAAATAAAACCAATTCAGAAAGCTGAATCTTATCCCAAGAAAGATATTTAGCAAATGTTATTGTTTATCACAATGTGTATCTTAAATCTTTGTTTTCCTTTGAATATGCCTCATATTCTTTTTAAAAAATAATTCTATTAAATAAAGTAAAAAAGAATAAAGCATATCATATAAAGATAATAAACTAGTATAATAGTTCACAATATATTTCCCTAAATCTCAGTCATTCTACCTTAAAATTCCAGTTGGAGGATATCAACATTCCAGTTTAAATCTTGACTTTTCATGACAACTATTCTTCTCTTTCTTGAGGGAAATACATAGATAAAGGCATGCCTTGTTTGATCCCCAGCTGACCTCCTGGCCCTTCAGTCTGCAGCATTTGCAGAAAAGATTTTTTTTCACAGTTTTCTCTAAGAACAATAGGTAGTTAACTATAATTTTATTAAATATATAACAGAGTTCCTGCTCATGTAATACAAACTCCTCCAAAAACTCATCTTCTGAAAAATTTCACACTAAAAGAAGTATCATTTTAAGGGAAAAACAGGTTTGAGAAAGATCAGTCAAAGCTTCTGAAACTTTTTGTTCAGAGCACTAACATAAACAACTGCAACCCCCAAAATGTTCAAGCACAGTTAAAAAACTAAAACATGCTAAATCCCTAAAAAATATCATTTAATATAGGACTTTTTAACATTGAGTGAGAAAAATAAAGGCCAAACTAGGGACAACTGTAGGGAAAGATTAAAACTACAATTTTATGGACACAGGGAAAATGCACTTGCAGGAGAGAACATCTCACCTAGCTGAAGCGAGAGAAAGAATATGGGGGTACATCCAGTACCACATCCTGGTTAGGTGCAGGGCTTGAGGTTCAGCTGCTGTTACTTGGTAGGACAGAAGCATTTATGTGTTGAAGTGAACCTATGAGCCAGTGAGCCTTCTGTCACAACATCATCCCGTTTATGAATCATGTTAACCAATTTGCATCAGAGAAATATTTGCTATGGCAAAACAGAATGTAACTTAAAAAACACACCCAGGTCGGGGTGCCTGGGTGTTTCAGTCATGTTAAGCAGCCAACTTTGGCTCAGATCATGATCTTGTTATTTGTGAGTTTGATCCCCAAGTCGGGCTCTGTGAGGACAGCTCAGAGCCTGGAGCCTGCTTTGGATTCTGTGTCTCCCTCTCTCTCTGCTCCTCCCCTGCTCACTCTCTGTCTCTGTCTCTCTCTCAAAAGTAAATAAACATTAAAAATAAAATTAAAAACAAAAACCCACACACCCAAGTGAATTTTCCAAAGCAATAATGAGGCAGAACTGATGAGGGAGTGTAAGGGAAGCTGAGGGCAAAGTACAAGCTAACACACTGCTCCCAGCCCAGGTGAGATGTGTGTGATATTCCTCAGGCCCTCCTACCCAAGAACAAAGGAAAGGAAAGAAAACAAACGGTTAATTGATAGAGATCACAGTCATACAAGACATGAATCTCCATCAGTTTACAATTATCTTCGTAAATTACAGGAAAAAGGCAATCTTATCAATAGCCTAATCTCCAGAAAATCTATAGACTCAGTTTCCTAGAGCCCTAACATCACCCTCCCCTCCATAGTGATGGGGAACAAAGGCAAGAAGGCAATGGCAGATAAAATTGAATTTCCTTATAACCTGCAGCCCATTGACAAATACTTGAGGCAGGCATAATTCCATGCTTTGCTAAAGGGAAAAACAACTTAGCTTGACAACAGCTAAGCCTCCAGTAATCTGTGAGTCCTTAGCATATGGAAAATCCCTTTAAGAAACTTCCTCTTGACTTTACCTCCCCCAGCCCCACCCATAGTATGTAAGGAGTCACTCTTCACAACCCCAGCGAAGCTCTTTCTTCCAGGACAGGGTCCTGTCCCTGTGCTTTACTAAAATCACCTTTTTGCGCCAAAGACATCTTTAAGAATTCTTTCTTGGCCATCTGCTCCGAACCCTCCATCACCCCAAAACTTCACCAGAACTATTAACTGCTACTCCCTAAAGAATAAAATTTAAAAACAAATAATCAAAAGAACAAAAATCATTTTTAGAAAAGCATCTTTTTTCATCATGCATCTTGCTAGTCAACAAATTATAACTGAAAAAGGATCGGTCCCAAAACCTGATAATAGCCTATGGAAAAATAAAAACTACTAATTGATACCAAAATAAGATATATGATGAGAATATTGAATTCTTATAAAGCTAAATCAACATTACTTTTAAACTTTTTTTAGTGTTTATTTTTGAGAGAGAAAGAGTACGAGGGGGGAAGGGGCGGAGAGAGGTGGGGATAGAGAATCCGAAGCAGGCTCTGAACTGACAGTGGCAAGCCCAATGTAAATTGACATTATTCATATCCTTTGTATGTCAGGTAACCAGACACAATTTACCTCAAATTACCATTTGTTGCCACTTTTTAAAGTATCTTGGTTTTATTATATGGTAATCCTATTTATAGCATTTTTTACTTTTTTGTACAATATTGTGGTCTATTGTTACTTCTTAAAATAGATCAGCACAAGCAGTATGTATAGGTATATAAATTATCTCTAATCTGCACCCTAGCCGAGGACCCACAGAGGCTGTTAGCATATAAAGTACCTTAATCAAGAATCTACACTACAAGTGTGCTTAGTTTGCACTTGACACATCCTAGTCAAGAACCAAACCACAGAAATGGCTAAGACAATTGTTTTAAAAGTGAAGGACTGAACTAGAGGGCTTTTTAATTAGATAAGGGGTATTAGAAATAATTGGTAAACCGAGTAATATTCAAGACATGTGATTGGCCAGAAAGCTTGTATTTAAATCTTTGCATGAACAAAATATAAGAATACCAATTTCAATAACCAACACCTTTATTTTATTTTGAGAGCGTCCATGAGTGGGGGCGAGGGGCAGATAGAATCTTTTTTTTTTTTTTAATGTTTATTTATCTTTGAGAGAGACAAAGAATGTGAGCAGAGGAGGCATGGAGAGAGAGGGAGACAGAATCCAAAGCAGGCTCCAGGCTCTGGGCTGTCAGCACAGAGCCCGACGTGGGGCTTGAACTCACAACCGTGAGATCATGACCTGAGCCGAAGCCAGACGCTTAACCAACTGAGCCCCCAGGGGCCGAGAGAGAGAGAGACAGAGAGCCAGAGACAGAGACAGAGAACAGACAGAGACAGAGAAAGAGAATCTTAAGCAGGCTCCAGACTTCAAGCTGTCAGCACAGAGCCCATCACGGGGCTCAATTCCATGGCCCTGGGATCAAGACCTGAGCTGAAATTAAGAGTTGGATGTTCACCTGACTGAGCCATCCAGGCTCATCAACAACCAGCGCCTGATTGAACTAGAAAATGTCCACTGGTCTTGCCAATAGCATTGTGTTGCTTCCATCTTGAAGTGACTTTTTATGTCAAGTGCTTATTAGAATGCCTGAGGGCCATAAAGCAAAGGTCTTTGCCCACTGCCTGGAATAGGCTTTGTGATTGTTTTGGTGCCTGCTTGCTAATAAATTCTTGCATTCATAGAAAATTCATCCTCAGGCTTTTGATTCATCATAATATCACAACAGGTGGTGAGGTTGTAGGCAAAGAATCACATAGTCCCCACCTGCTTCTAATTGTCACAGACTATTGGCATTTAACAACAAAACCTGACAGACTGTGAAAGGTCAAATTGGCTTAGGGTTTTCAACGTGAGTTGTTGGTTTTTTAAATGAAAGAAGTGTAAAAGTAAATATCAGCATTTGTTTCGTTTTGTTTTACTTATTTTGTGTTGCTTGTCTTATTCTACAGCTCAAAATAAAAAGTAGCAAAATGCTACGATTCATTTGTATTTTACTTCATTATACTTGTTATTTATTCATAAATGGATGGACCTCATCCTTTTGGACTAAAGGAATAGAAACTATTGATCTAAAATGCGCATAGTGGGGTGGTGCCTGGGTGTCTCAGTCAGTTAAGCATCCAACTCTTGGTTTTGGCTCAGGTCACGATCTCACAGTTTGGTGAGTTCGAGCCCAGTGTCAGGCTCTGTGCTGATGGTGCCTGCCTGCTTGGGATTCTCTGTCTCATGTCTCCCTCTCTCTCTGCTCCTCCCCTGCTCACACTGTCTCTGTCTCTCTCAAAAATAAATAAATAGACTTAATTTTTTTTTTAAATTTAAAGATTAAAACATTAAAAATTAAATGCTCACAAAACTAGAGAGGATGGTGAATCAAGCAAGATTTGGTGAATGAAAGGATGTGGACAACAGTAAAATTTATGTGATGAATTAAATACTAATCTGGGGTTTTACAGACTATACGATTGTGTCATTGGAGGAGATGGTAAATTGGGGAAGAGAAATTGGATTGGGGAGGGACATTAATTACATTTTTAATATATTGTACTTAAGGCCACATCAGGTCATTCAATTGAAAATATAGTCTAGGGGTGCCTGGGTGGCTCAGTCGGTAAAGTGTCCAGCTTTGGCTCAGGTCATAAGGCAAATTCTCATGAGTTTGAGCCCCGCTTCAGGCTCTGTGCTTACAGCTCAGAGCCTGGCGCCTGCCTCATATTCTGTGTCTCCCTCTCTCTCTCTCTGCCCCTCCCTGAGTCATGCTCTCCCTCTCTCCCCGCCCCCTCAAAAATAAATAAACATTAAAAAAAACTTTTTTTGAGAAGTATAGCCTAGAGCAAAAGTGAGTGTCGAGGCTGCATTTTATTTATTAAGCAATTATTACTGTGACTTTGCCAGATGTTAAAGTAAGAAACTGGGTATACATACATGGTGAATAGGCAGATTTAGTCCCCACCTTCACAGAGGTTATAATTTGAAATTAATGGTCTAGGATAAGCACTTGCTGATCACTATTTCAAGAATGTATCAAATGTCACAGAAAAGTCAAAGTAAAAATTAAAATGGAGAATGGCACCAAATTTGGCAATAATAAAGTCATCGATAATCACTGAGAAAACAGTTTCATCAGAATGATGGGAATAGAAGTTAGATTATAGAGGGTTCTCGAAGGGGTAGAAAAGAACAGCTTAATAGATGGCATCACTACTGTCCTCAAAATTAAGAAGAGTTTTTATGAAATGATCACTTGTTCTCTTTGGTTCATGCAGAACCAAATTGGAAAAATAAAAGTTGGCTTTAACTAAACCAGGAAGACTTTAAATCCTTATAAGAAATAATTAGCATAACAATAGCATTCTCAAATGTCCAAAATAAAATTTGCAAAATGTAGAAATTGTTGCCTTTCAGGTTTTCACAGATACAAAATTGTCTTAAAATATTCTAAAAAAAACATCCTTTAACACCGTGATCATATACCTCTCAAAGTGTCTTGCAAGCTGCATATAGAGAAGTCAAGAAGACCCAATTTTGAGCCTGGAAATGGAAAATAATGGTCTCTTCAGAGACGTGGGGAACCCCGAAGAGAAGGAGTTGGGGGAGCCTCATCGAGGCAAGTCAATGAGTTGGAGTTAAAAGACTGAGCTGAAGTACAGATGTCCTGTTCACATTGGTTTCTTTTGAGAAAAACTTCTCTTTGGTCATTTTCCAAAGTCATACCAATCTTCCCTAAATTTTTTTCTGCAATATTTCTTAAGATCAGCAACCTATTCCTGGCTTGTCATTTTCTAAATTCACCTATTCTTTTCTTGAAGGATGTATTCCAATGGCCCTTTTAGAGTCTTCTGGAAACTCTCTCATTTTCCACATTACGTCTATAAATGGTGGTTTTGCAATCCCATCTCCAGGTTCTTTCAGGATCCTGATGTACAATCTGTGTGGGCTTAGAGTCTTGAAGTCATTTAAAACAAATGTGTCTCTTTTCATCTACCCGCCTACTTTGAGCTTTAATTCCCTATTAATGATGTTCATTTATTTAAAAAGATTGCAAATTCATACTAATTCAGTTTAGCCTTTGCCCTTTGTCATTTAGTAACACTAGTTAATAACATTGTTGCATTTCATTTTAGACTCTATTTTCATTTGGCCCTGCAGATTATTAGATAGGATTTTGAATGGTCTTGTTATGGGAGGGTTTACTTTAAAAGACTTTCTTTGTGAATTGCAACTTAATGTCACTTAATCATTATTTTAACTAACAAACCAGCAATGGAGTGTTTTCACAGCCACTGGTTACCCAAAAAATGAGCCAACCTATGGCCTTTTCTGGGTGGGAGGAATCCACACTGATAGTATCATCCTTGTTTTCTGTAATTAAAAGAATAAAGACGTCTTATTATAAGAAAACACAAGATGTCTTTGAAACACCTAACTTCTAGTGTTTCTAGAAATTCAATCCATTGAGATGCTTTTCTCCAAATTGAAGAAAAATAGAACCGCTCCTAGGCTGAGGTTTTGGTGTGTCAAGTTTCAGCCTACAGTAGATTTTTTATGGCAAACCTATGAATCTCTGAAAATAAGAATGCATGTGGAACTGCTGACATAGCTTCCTTAATGGAGCTACTCCCTCCTGGCACTGATAGGATTTTATCCAAGAGCCAGAGATGATGGGCCTAAATTGCTTGTCTCAGAGGAAGCAAGATGAACATTTGAATAAAAAAGTGCCTTTTGTCAGTTAATACTTTCTCAATTTGTCAGTAAATTTGTTAGTGAATACAGCATCCTCCCAAAAAAATCACTTCTTAACATCTAAGGGATTCCTAAATGAGTTTTTGTGTTCAAATCTGGATTTTTTTCATGTAATTGTGATATTTTTAAACCATGAGTTTGAAAAAAAAAAATAACCGAAGAAATTCATCCTTGTCTGTTTTGTCTAGGAATGGAACGATAGTTCAGAAATGGAATTCTTATCTTAATCATTTCATTGCAAAGTTTTCCTTGCCTCATTTTCCATGCGTAGAAAGGTAGGTGAATTAGCTCCGAAAACAGCAAGTAAGAATTACTATTACTGGGGGTGCCTGGGTGGCTAAGTCAGCTAGGTGTCTGACTCTTGATTTCAGCTCAGGTCATGATCTCACAGTCATGAGTTCGAGCCCCGCATTGGGCTGACAGTGCAGAGCCTGCTTGGGATTCTCTTTCTCTCCCTCTCTCTGCCCTTCCCCACACCTCAAAATAAGTAAACATTAAAAAAAGAATTACTATTACTAGGAGAGTAATACAAGCTTTGATCTGAACAATGTTTTTCATTTTACCAAATAATATTGCCAGTAATAAAAGGATATAAGATTTGGAAATATCACCCTCTATGAAATGAAAGAAGAGTACAGAGTACTGAACTACAGAATGCACAAAACTTTTAAATAAAAAAAAAAAAAAAAAAAGTCCAAGTCTGATAAGCATGGACCTCTTGATTTTGGCTCAGGTCATGATCTCATGGTTTGTAAGACAGAGCCTGGTGTGCCGGGCTCTGTGCTGTTAGTGTGGAAACTGGGAGTCTCTCTTTCTCTCTTTCTCTCTCTCTGCCCCTCCCCTGCCCCAAATAAATAAATAAACAATAATGCCATTTTAAGTATCATGCATTATGTTAGTTTTCTTTCGCTACTGTTACACATTACTACAAAGTTAGCTGCTTAAAACCACATTTATTACCTTAAAATCTGGAGGTCAAAAATCTGAAATGGGTCTCATTCGGCTAAAATCAAGGTGTTGCTGGGCTGTATTCCATTCTCGAATTCTAAGAGAGATTCTGTTTACTTGCTCTTTCCAGTTTCTTGGAGCTGCCTTTGGCTCTTGCCCCCTTCCATCATCTTCAAAACCAGCAACAGTAGGTTAAGTTCTTCTCCTTTGCCATCCCTCCGACCTCTTTCTTCTTTGGCATACTTCTTCCACATTTAGGGACCTTTGTGCTTACACTGGGCCCAGGTGGCTAACCCAGTATAATCTACCTGTCTTAGAGTCAGCTGATTATCTTAATGCCATCTGCTATCTCAATCCCCCTCTGCCATGGAACATAAATTCACAGCCCTAGGGATTAGGACATAGATATCTGGAGGGCCATTAGTCTGTCTACCAAACATACACAGATTTTAGTTTGCATAAATCAGAAAAAAAAAACACATTCATAAGAATTTTAGCGACCAAAATTGCCTTTCATCCTACAATGTTTGCTTTTTTTTTTTTTCTAGAAACTTTAGTTTAGAAAATTTTCATAATCTTTATCTAAAAGAGCTTTTGGTAGAACTTCAAGATTGAACAAAAATGGGATAAATATTGTCATAAAGGTATCTGTATTATTGATATCAGTGATTTAATCATAAATCAAAAAGGGAAGAAATATATCTATATTGATAGCCTTTCTCTATTGTGTATGTTTTGCTTTCACAGTGTGTTAAGTAGACCTGATTCCATCAGTTTCCTTCCAGGACATTAAAAGTATTTAATTCAACAGATTATATATATAAGTAAAATGAAAATATTAAAATGCAAAATGGCACCAAAATATAATACAGAGTTAATAATTAATAATATCACTGTATTATTAGCTTGGCTTTTACACTCTAAAAACATTAAAAAGCCAAATGAGTCCCAGATTTTTCACTTTACAATCAGACTTTAGTTTTGTAATACTCAGGTTTTATTAAGGGTCCCAAGAGCTTACAATGGCAGACAATTCCCCAAATGCTCACAGTGCTGCCTGAACTCGGCTATATCACCTCCAAACTGCTAGCTCTTTCCCACTGATGCTCTCCACACACTCTCAGGGGTTCTTCCCCCCCCCCCCAACTAAATATTCTTCCTTTTCTTTGCCAGTGGGGCACAATGTCTTTTAAATCCAGTATTTCCTAGCTCCATTAAAGTCATGGCCTTAAGAATAAAGAATTGAATCAGTGTCATACATAAATTTCAAAGGCAGAAAAGGGAATTGTCTATGAAAATCCATCTTGGGGAGCCTGGGTGGCTCAGTTGGTTCAGTGTCCCACTTCAGCTCAGGTCATGATCTCAAAGTTCATGGGTTTGAGCCCCACATAAGGCTCTGTGCTGAAAGCTCAGAGCCTGGAGCCTGCTTCAGATTCTGTATCTCCCTCTCTCTCTGCCCTTCCCCCACTCATGCTCCATTTCTCCCTCTCTCTCTCAAAAATTAACATTTAAAAAATTGTTTAAAAAATAAATAAAAATTAAAAATGCTGTATTATTTAAAAAGAAAATCCATCTTAACCCCTCTCTTTTCTGTTTTACATGCCATTGTTTAACATTCTAGCTTTCTATTTGGTTAGTGTTAGGAACTCAGGAGTTGCTATAACAGGACGAAGAGCGAGTTAATCATCATTTTACATTATACATCACAACACTCTCTTTTAGTAAGTCAGGTATTCATTTACTGACTTCTGTTTGGCCTGAACTCCTTTAAGCTCTTTGTTCCTCAATTTTTTTGGCTGCAAATAGGAATGCTATTTATGCATTGCTCCAATGTGTACATTGTAAGGAATGCTACCTCTGAATTTGATCATATTGTCCTTATTTTCTACACTGATAAGTACATCTTTTTGTAACATTATTTCAATAGGAAAGAGGAAGATACTGGACTAAGCATGGCTTAAGTGTTACAAAGAGCAGGAAAATTACATAAAAAGCAAATCAGCATCTCATGGCTAAAGAAGATGGAGCCTCATCCTGGAAAAATAGTAGGATTTCCTCTTTTAGACAAAATTAAAAATAGGAAAGAGAGGGCATTAAGGAGATAGACAGAAAATGCCGATAGAGCACCCAGTATCACACAATCTCCTGTTTTAGACTTTATTCCTTTCTTTATCACTAATTTATTTACTTCAGAGATCTATGAAGAGAAAAAATAGCTGTCATCAATTTAAGTTTGAAGACTGGAAATGTGAATGAACCAATTCTCAACTGATTCCTCATATTTCAAAGTCCTGCTAATATTAGCTATCATGTATACTTGAAAGCCAATTGCACTCCAGGGATTGAGGAAGTCAGGTAAGGACTTTACAATGGTTATTTGCTAGATGGGTGTGCTAATACTGGGACTGCACTTAGGACAGGAAGGTAAGACCCAAAATGGCATTTCCCAAAGTGCATATCTTACAAATTAATCTTAAGTGGCTTCATGTTAAAATCATTCTATGGTCAAAATGTTTAGAAAAGATTACACAGCACATCCCTCTCATGGAAGCTACCTCTAACCTGCTCATATAGCAATCTTCTTATCTTAGTAAATGGCTACTCCATTCCTCTGTTGCTCAAGCAAAAATCATTGGAACTATTTCAAATCTTCACTTTTGTTTATGCCCCACATCCAAACCAATGGCAAATACTGTCAATCTATTCTGAAAATATATTCAAAATTTAACTAATTCTTTGGTTTATAATACTACTACTCTGATACAAGCCATCATCACCTCTCAAGTGGATTATTTCATAGACTCCTAACTGGTCTACTTGCTTTCACCTTGTGATCTGTTAAATTTTAGTCTTGTGTTCATACCCTTCCAATGGCTTCTAATTTTTTGTTATTTCTATTTATTTGCAATCCAGTGTGATTGGTTTTTTGCTGGACTTCTGACCCTTCCTTTGTTCAATCCATTCGCACTGGTTTCTACTTTGTTTCTCAAACATGTCAATTATATTCCTAATTCGGGGCTATGGGAAATGTTTCCTCTTCCTTTAGACCTTTTTTCTGCAGAGAGACACACGGCTCACTTCTTAACTGTATTTAGGACTGTGCTCTAATAAAACATGATCAGAGAGATCTCCCCAAACAAATCCATTAAAAAGGCACCCCTCCCCAGCTATATTGCTTTGATCTATTTTATTCACTATTGCACTTCTAGTGTCTAGAAGAGTAGATACTCAGTAAGTAAATATTTATGATTTGAAACAAAAATAGCCTAAAGTTAATTCCAAAATTAAAAGAATTGGGAAGAAATATAACTCATGTGTTACCCAGCATAACCTGCCCAAATCACTCAATTTTCACTGGGGAGAGACAAAGAATATTTGCTCAATAATCTAGAAAAAACTAGACGGAAGAACTTCCTCAGTATGGCAGAATAATTCAAAGTTGTCATACCTTCTTAAGCCTCTGGTTTTAATTCCTGCTCTACCATTTAATAACTCTGTGGCTTTGGTCAAGTCACTGAGTTAAAATCCCTGAGACTCACTACCTTCTTAGTGATAGCCCATCATCCTCCAGAATAGCAGAAAGAGGCCCCTTGGGGGACAAGCCATGTTACATGTGCTGTTGAGGCACAGTGGACATTGAGAGGCAGGGGTTTCAAATATAAGTCAGCAAGTGAAAAATAAATTTGGGCCTACTGGCTTATTTCCTGAAATCAGTGCTTATTAATTCTAACACATGTGGGGGGAAAAGTTATAAAATAGAGGTATGTATGTATGTGTTTGATGCCAAGGGGAATACACAAATATAATTTTATATAGTCCAACATTTAAATTTAGGAGGGTATCTTTGAACCAGAGGGAATATTTATTAACAAGATGTCTCTTGGGCCTAAACCCGCATTTCTGGTATCTTTCCTAGTTCCAGCGCATATTAAACTCTTAGAGTTGAGGTCAGCATTGAGCACACTTCCAAAGCTCTGTGTCTTCTGTTACTAATTTTAATGAACACCAAGGGCTTATATGTATTTAGTGTTTAAAAATGCCACACTGTTTTGAGGGTCTGGAAATTCTCACTTCTGAAAATACTGGTGCCAAAGAATGCCTCCATAACCTTCACATTTTAGGAGAAATATTTGCTTGTGTCATTCTTTTGTTTCCGCACACACAAAATCATCAGAGATGTTACACTATTCAGCTCTCAGACAAAAAAACTAAACTCAGAGCACTATTGAGCAAAGGTGGGAGAAAGGTCAAAAATCAGGAATGGTCCTAATTGCAATATTTTAAAAATGGATATTCCATAAGTACACAGTATGTTATTTGCTTTTTCATAACGAAAACATTTTTTAAAAACTGTATAATTCTAGCTGTTCTTAGAATTCTGGCCCAAATGGAGAGATCTTAAAACACATTTTGTAGCAGAAAACAGAAATAAAGGCTGGAAAAGTAACATTAAAACTTTTTACAAATCATAGTTCAAAGCTCCTAGGGTTCCAGATTCCATTTTGATGTCCTCTGACTCTAATATCTCTTTCTCTTCCTCTCTCCCTCCTTCACTTCTTCCCCTTCTCTCATACATACATACCAAAACACACACACACACACACACACACACTGACCCCTCACAGGGAACAGAGTCCAAATATGGCACTCTATCTGCAATCTTGACCTTTTTTAAGATAAAGCAACAATGAATAAATTGAACTTTGGAAACTCAGTTTTCTCATCTGTAAATATATAATTACTATTCTACATATCTCAGAAAAACTGGTAAAATTTAAAGAAATGAATATAAGGCATTTTTCAAATGGTAAAGAACTATACAAATGCAAACTGTTACCATTCTCCAGTGTTGTAACAGTGTCAATATCATTATCAAGAGAAAGAGCATATTTCAGTTGAATTAATTAGGGTATAGGTTGTGAATAAGGATCACAGAATCTTGGTGCTAGAAGAGAATTCAAACAAACATTATGTTATCTAATCTTCCAACCCATTTAAGGAATTGCCCTCTACTACATCCCTGACAAAAGGCCACTGAGCTTCTACTTAAATAATTCCATTGATGGGCAATTTGATGGGGTTTTTTTAGACTGTTTATTCCACTAATGGAAATAGAAATTTTCTTCTTATGTTGAATTGAAATCTTCTCCATAATTTCTAATATAACCAGACACATAGCTTGAAAACTTATATCCCTCTTCTCTCTGGCAGTTCTCCAAATGCTTTATAAAAATTATTATGCCTCACCTTTTGCATTTATCCAACAATGCTATGTGTCAAGCACTGAGTTAAGTGCAAAGACTTAAAGATTAATCAGAGCTAATGCCTGTCCTTGAGTAGTGTGCCAGTCAGGGTCTAGCCTCCCAAAATAAAAACCAGACTCATAAATAAATAGAACAAACCGGTGGTAGCCAGAGAGGAGGGGTTGGGTGGATGGGTGAAATGGGTAAAGGGATTAAGAGGTACAAATTTTCAGTTATAAAATTACATGAGTCATGGGGATGTGAAATACAGCATCGGGAATATAGTCAATAATGTTGTAATAACTTTGTACGGCGACTGATAGTGACTACACTTACAATGGGCAGCATAGGGTAATATATATGAATGTTGAATCACTATGGTAAACACCTGAAACTAATATAATACTATATGTCAACTATATGTCAACTAAAAAAATTAATTGAGACAGTACAGGAGAGATTTGAAACAAATAGAATTTAATAGAGGGAATTAATTAGTAAGAGTTGGAATGCTTAGGTAACTGGTTATTGTCTACAGGAAGCAATGACTACCCAGTGGCTGAGCAGGAAGCAGTGGTCACCATTTTGAAGAGGTGGAGCTAACAGAACCTAGCAACTTGGCAGAGGAACCACTTCATGGTTGGTGCTTAGATCTATAAGGGCAGCATAGCATACCTGGTGCTCACCTTTCCCTGGGAGCAAGCATGCTGTGTAGCAACGCATGGACCACCAAAAGTAGAATAGTCAACTAGCTTCAAAACTCTGAGGAGGCCTAGCACAATTGTTAATGAGGGTGCAAAGAAAAGCTGGAGACTGAAGCCATAGCTGTCCTTGATTGCCTGTGGAAAGCTGACAGTTCAGAAAAGGATATAAATCCTTCTCCCTGTCTTTTTTCCCTCCTGTCTGCCATCAGTGACTACCATTTGCAAAACCAATTGCAAAGAAATTTACATGGTAGTCTGGAAAATGTACCCTGAAGAATCCCAATCCTAGCAACACAGAGTAAAGTGTGTAGAGCAAGCTTGATGCTAAGACACAGTAGGTAGATTAATAGCAAAATCTATACTTTTGGCCACTCAACATCCCTATGCATTCTCCCATCTTTATTTAAAACTCCATAGAGCAACAATAGCATCACATATCTTTCTAATAAGATTGAAGTATCCTTCATAAAAATAATTCTCTCATCTCCCCAGAAAGGGCAAATACAAGTTTTAAGAGTGGCCACACCCATCTCTTGATGATGTTATTCCTCTTCTAACTCACTCAACCTCCATCTGAATATTCTCTAACACAAAGACTAAAGTTTACCACTAAAAACAACCAGTACTTAAGAGGATAGGGGAAAGATATAAGAAAGGAAAATTTAGTTAATATATATAAAGTATCTATGTTCGGTTGCTACAGTCATCAATTGTAAATCTGCTCTCAAGAACATAGATGCTATTTATATCTTCCTTATTCTTCTACCTATTCCATTACCCCCTTGTCCTCAGCTGATCAGGGTTCTATAACCTATTAGAATCACACACAACTTCATTTGGGAAGGTTATGAGTTATCAAAAGCACTGTTTTTATTTTGTTGCTCTAGTTTTTGGTTAAATTTTACTACAGATAAAAAGGGGGATAATGGGAAGACTAAGAAGCCCCTACCCCAGATCTCCTAGAATCCAGATATAGAGCCTCCCTACTCCCATTTTGCTTCAATCACCCAGTTTCTCCTCAATAGTCAGGGTCAGTAATACTATCCAGCAGAGACACTGCCTTCTTTGCTGGTAATTTCAGTGGCATGAAGAGCCCTCTATGGTCAGGTGGAAATCTTAACTCCCAACTCAACGGGACTGAAGTTTTGAGTTCCCTGCTAGAAGTTTTTCTCTCCTAAAGATGAATGTACCTAAATTATTAGAGCCTAAAGTTGAAGTTTTAGGAAACCCAAGTTATTCAAATGGTTCATCTTTTTAACAATAAGAGATGCTTCTCCAACTCTATTTGCTTTTCAGACCCAGGTATTCTTTACTAGTTGCTTGTTAAAAGCATGTCTTATGGGATAATGCCCTAACCTTGCAAGTATTCCTTCCAATTAACATATTAACTGAATCTTCTATTAGTTACCTATTGCTGGTTGAGTGGGTATGGACATTAATACATTTCTTAAGAGTTAATCTTTTGCTATACTTCTTTTTCTGTTAAAAGAGTTTCTTGGTTAGAAGCAGTGTTGTATAGAAAGAGACTTCTGGGGAAGATGGTGGAGTAGGAGGACCTTAAGCTCGCCTTGTCGCACAGATACAACTAGATAACATTCACATTAAATAACCCAGAAAACAACCTGAAGACTGGCAGAACAAATTCCACAACTAAAGATAGAGAAGAGGTCACATAAAAGAGGGTAGGAAAGGCAGAGCCATAGTCAGGACCTAAATGGGCCCTCGAATCTGTCTGTAGGGGGGAAGGAGTTACTGGTACAGAGAGAGGAAGAAAACAGACTATCCTACCAGGGAGCCAGACACACAGGGAAGACAAATCCCCACAACATTTGGTTTTGAAAACCAGAGAGGTCAAATTTCTTAGTTCTTACAACCAGTGAGACTGGTTTTAAAGCCTAGAACTTTAAAAATCAGTAGGCTCAGTTCTGCAAGAGCCTAGAGGGTGAGAAGAAACTAAGTCTCCACCCTTAAAGTGACAGAACAATAATCAGCCCACAAAGATACAACATAGAAGCAGCAGCTTGAAAAATGCCTGGAGCATACAAGAGAAAGAGTGATTTACTAATGTCAGAGCATGTCCCAGAGAAACAGAAGTCAGTGGGAGAGTCCTCTGGGAACAAAGGAGCTGACATGTGCCATTTATTTCCCCTACCCCAAGCATAAACACACAGCCACCTATAGGAGCCAGCACAGCACTTGTATTTACTACCTAACTTGCTTACACAATGCCCTGGCCCCTCCAGCCAGACCTGCCTCAGTCCCTGTGTTGCAGATTCCCTCCCCTAGAAGACCAACACAAACTTTGCAAACACCGTGTCTCCCAACCAGGCACTTTATGGGGCCTCAGTCCCAGCAGCAGTGGTGGTGGCCAGTCAATCACCTCCCATGGAGGAGGCACACACCTTTTTAAAACTGAATGTCCTGCCTGCATGCTTTGCAGAACTACCTGGCCAACCCTAGTCTCAGTGTTGGAAGTATGTCCCTTTGGAAGAGGCCCATGATACACCCTGTTAAAACTGTGCACCTGGACTATTACTTTCAAGAGAAAGAGATGTAGCTAACTTTTCTAACAGAGAAACAGACACAGGGAGTTAGACAAAATGAGAGGACAGAGGAGTATACCCCAAATAGAAGAACAGGACAACACCACAGTAAGAGACCTAAGTGAAAGGGAAATAAGTAATATGCCTGATAAGGAATTTAAAGTAATGATCATAAAGATACTCAATGGACCTGAGAAGAGTGAAGGACATCAGTGAGACCCTTAACAGAGAGATATAAAAGAACCAATCTGAGAAGAACACAATAATTAAAATAAAAAATACACTAGATAGAATAAGTAGAACAGAGGAAAAAGAACAAACCAGTAACCCAGAAGACAGCGAAATGGAAAGTAGTCAAGGTGAGAGGGAGAGAAAAAAATTATGCAAAATGAGAATAGACTTAGGGAATTCAGTGACTCCATCAAGCATAACAATAGTCATAGTATATGGATCCCAGAAGAAGAGGTGAGACAAAAGGGGGAAGAAAATTTATTTAGCTGAAAACTCCCCAAATCTGGGGAAAGGGATATAAATTCAGATCAAGGAGGCACAGAGATCCCCACAAGAAACAAAGTAATTAAAATAACAAAAAAAAATAGTGATGAATAGAGATTTTAAAAGCAGTATGAAAAAGGGGGAGGAGTTAAGATGGAGTGGTAGAAGGACCCTGGACTTACCTCATCCCACGAGCACAAATATTTGATCATCAAATCATTTTGAACACCTAAGAAATCGTTCTGAGGATTAACAGAAAAATATGTATAATTGGAGGAAGAGAACAAGGCGTGTACAAGATGCAGAGACATGAATTTGGGGAAAGAAAAGCTGTGGTGCCATGGAGGGGTGGGAGCCCTTTTCAAGGAGAGAAGATAGAGAAGGAGAAAGGGGGAGAGAGAGAGCAGGTTCACGCCAAGAAAAGCACTCCTCCCAAATCATTGATGGGTAAATTGGGAGGAACTGACTATGGCAAGTTTTTGCAAGCAGTGGAGCTCAAATTCTTAGGTTTTGGAAGTCTAAGCCATTTGCTGGAGTCGATATGGGTGGGTGGCAGTATTGCTGGGAAGGAGGGTGGAGGCTCAGGAAAGGACAGTAGATAGCGTGGTGTGGGGATCAAGAGAATGTTCCCCTTCCTGGAGTGCATTTGGAAGAAGGTATATTGCCTCTCCAAGGACAAAAGACCCTGTAGGCACCACTGAGTGACCATTCAACAGCAGAAGACAGAGGCACACACAGAGGATGGATAACCTAATCACAGATTTTTGCTATGCTTCACCATAAACTCCAGGCACCTGTGTGGCCCTCTGACTGCTTTTCTGGGACAGAACAACACCAGGTGCAGAGCTGTGAGACTCTTCTCAGAAGTAGGGGAGTGGATCCATGCCTTACTAGGTCCTTTAAGATTTGGAGTTTTGAGTCCTGGCCATGTGCCAGGGATAAAATACGGGAAAGCTGTGGTGCCAGGTATGACAATGGCCTCAGGCACAGATGGGTTGAGGGCAGGGATCTAACAGAATCCTGGGACACAGGAGGGGAGGGCTTCCTGAACAGCAGTGGCTGAGAACTCCCCTCCCCAGGGATGAGAGCAGGGTGATGGCATACCCTCTCACATACACCTCCCATCAGCACAGTCAGCTCTCAGAGAGCAACATAGCACCCCCAGGTGGGACTGGAGCTGCCTACACCAAACCCCTCCCCCTTGGGCTCTACAGGGCATCTTTATCAGGACAGGTTTGACTGTAAGCCAGCACAGCAAGCTTCTCCCTCAGAGGACTAACACAGGCCCCTACATGCACCAAATCTATTGATCATAGAATGCTCCAAAGCATCAATTTCATGTCCAGTGGAAATAAGACCAGAATCAGGCTCATAGTTTTTTGTTCATTTGGGGTTTTTATTTGTTTGTTTGTTTGTTTTTGTGTCTCATTTTTTTGAAACTACCTTTTTTTCTTTCTTTTTCTTTGAAATCAGTCTTATAGTTTTTTTGTTTGTGGGTATTTTTGTTATTATTATTGTTGTTTTTGTTATTACTTTTCCCTTTCTCTTTTTTTGAATCAGGTTTTTTTTTATTATTTAAAACAGGCTTATTTTAACCAACAAATTAAAGCACACCTAGTTAAAGGTTCAAACACTGCCCATTGCAACCAAAAACAACTCTGCAGAGGAATGACCTGGGGGAAGAGCAGCCAAATCACAACAATATAGTGCACACAGCATACACCAGAAACACTTCCTGAAATGCCAAGCCCTGGACAGTGTATGACCCCTAATATAGTAATACTCTCAGGAGCAGGAAACATAACAAACTTTTATAACACACACACACACACACACACACACACACACACACACAAATAGAAACCCAGAAAAAAAATGACAAGATATGGGGAAATTCTTCCCAAAAGGAAAATCAAAAAGAAGCCACAGCCAGGGATTTTCTCAAAATGGATATAAGCAATATATCTGAACAAGAATTTAGAACAAGTCATAAGAATACTAGCTGGGCTTGAAACAAAGGATAGGAGACACCAGAAAAACCCTTGCTGTAGAGATTAAAGACCTAAAAAATAGTCAAGCTGAAATAAAAAAATGCTATAACTGAGATGCAAAACTGACTGAATGTAATGAATCAGAGGAAAGAATAGGTGATATAGAAGATAAAATTATGGAAAATAATGAAGCTGAAAAAAGAGGGAGAAAAAACTATTAGCTTATGAATGTAGACTTAGGGAATCAATGACTCCATAAAGTACAATAATACCCATATCATAGGAGGCCCAGAAGAAGACCAGGAAAGGGGGTCAGAAGGTTTATTTAAACAAATTATAGGTGAGAACTTCCCTAACCTGGGAAAGGAAATAGGCACTCAAGTCCAAGAGGCACAGAGAACTCCTCTCAAAATCAACAAAAACAGGACAACACCAAGACATATCATAGTGAAACTTGTAAATTACAAAGATAAAGACAGAATTTTGAAAGCAGCAAGAGACAAAAAGTCCTTAATCTACAAAGGTAGATACATAAGGTTCACAGCCGACCTGTCCAAAGAAACTTGGCAGGCCAGAAGAGAGTGACATGATGTAGTCAACATGCTAAACAGGAAAAATATGCAGCAAGAATTCTTTATTCAGCAAGGCTGTCATTCAGAATAGACGGAGAAATAAAGAGTTTCCAAGAGAAGCAAAAACTAAAGGAGTTTGTGAACACTAAACCAGCTCAGCAGAAATATTAATGGGGACCCTTTGAGTGGAAAAGAAAGGCCAAAAACAACAAAGACTAATAAGGAACAGAGACAATCTATAGGAACCGCAACTTTATAGGTAATACAATGGCACTAAATTCATATTTATCAATAATTACTCTAAACAACAATGGACAATGCTCTAATCAAAAGAAGTAGAGTATCAGAATGGATTAAAAACAAAACAAAACAAAAAACAAACAAAACAACACCCATCAATATGCTGCTTACAAGAGTTTCATTTTAAACCCAAAGTAACCTCCAGATTGAAAGTGTAGTTGCATGCAAAAAAATGAAACTGGACCACTTTCTTACACCACACACAAAAATAAACTCAAGGGGTGCCTGGGGGGCTCAGATGGTTAAGTGTCTGACTCTTGGTTTCAGCTCATGATCTCATAGTTTCATGGGTTTGAGACCCCCATCAGTCTCTGCACTGACAGCATGGAGCCTACTAGGCATTCTCTGTCTCCCTCTCTCTGCCTCTCCCCCACTTGTTCTGTCTCTGTGTGTCTCTCAAAATAAATGAATAAACTTAAAAAAAATAAATTCAAAATGAATTAAGGACCAAAATGTGACACCTGAAACCATTAAAATCCTAGAAGAGAGCCAAGACAGTAATTTCTCTGACATCAGCCATAACAGCATCTTTTCAGATATGTCTCCTGAGGAAAGGGAAACAAAAGCAAAAGTAAACTATTGGGACTTCATCAAAATAAAAGCTTATGCACAGCAAAGGAAAGAATCAACAAAACTCAAAGGCAGCCTCCTGAATGGGAGAAGATATTTGCAAATGACATATCCAATAAAGGGTTAATATCCAAACTATAAAGAGAACTGATACAACTCAACACCAAAACAATAAATTGTCCAATTTAAAAAATGGGCAGAAGACATAAACAGACATTTCTCCAAAGAAGACATACAGATGGCCAACAGACACATGAAAAGATGCTCAACATTACTCATCATCAGGGAAATGAAAATCAAAACTACAATGAGATATCACCTCATATCTATCAGAATGACAAAAATCAAAAACACAAGAAACAGTGAGTGTTCATGAGGATGTGGAGAAAAAGGAATCCTCTTGTACTGTTGGTGCGAATGCAAACTGGTTCAGCCACTGTAGAAGACAGTATGGAGGTTCCTCAAAAAATTAAATATAGAATTACCATATGATCCAGCAATCACACTATTGGGTATTTATCCAAAGAATACAAAACACTGATTCAAAGGGATATATTCGCCCTTATGTTTATGGCAGAATTATTTATAATAGCCAAATTACGGAAGCATCTCAAGTGTCCATTGATAGATGAATGGATAAAGAAGAGGTGGGATAGATAGATAGACAGATAGTGTATTTAGCATTTCTGAGCACAAGCTTCAAGGTTCAGTTTCTCATCATCCTTACTCCAGGATGTAAGTCTAGACCAGAGTCGACAAATAGCCCATGAGCCTAAAGTTTTATTGAAACATAGCCACACTCTTTCATTTACATATCTTCTATGGCAGTTTATATATATATATATATATATATATATATATATATATATATATTCCATATATAGCAGAATATTATTCAGCTATTAAAAATAATGAAATTTTACCATTTGCAACAACATGGATGGATCTGGAGAGTATAATGCTAAGTGAAATAAACTAGTCAAAGACAAATACCATGTGATTTCACCCATATGTGGAATTTAAGAAACGAAACAAAGGGAAGGGGGAAAAAGAGACAAACCAAAAAAAAGCTGACTTCTAACTATAAAGAACAAAGAGATACATAATTACCAGAAGGGTGGGGGAGGGAGTATGGGTGAAATAGGTGAAGGGGATTAAGAGAACACTTACCTTGGGACACCTGGGCAACTCAGTGGGTTAAGCATCAGACTCTTGGTTTCAGTTCACATCATGATCTCATGGTTTCATGAGTTTGAGCCCCGCATTGAGCTCTATGCTGGTGGTGCAGAGCGTGCTTGTGATTCTCTGTTTCCCTCTCTCTGTCCCTCCCCCACTTGCGCTGTCTCTGTCTCTCTCAAAATAAATAAACTTTAAAAAAGTTTAATAAAAAAAGGGTACACTTCTCATGATGATCACTGAGTAATATATGGAGTTGCTGAACCATTACATTTTACACCTGAAACTAATATAACAGCATATGTTAACTATATTGGAATAAAAATGAAATAAATTTTTAAAAAGCAATGTTGTGTAGAAAACCAAGATGGTGAATCAGAGCTGCATTAAGTTCCTGGGTAGTTGCACTGGTAAAAGTACTGCTAACACAAAGGAAAATTCTATATTCAAAATAAATGTTCATTGTAGTAAGGAATTGCTTCCCTTATATAATGGAAGGTGCCCAACCTGCCAACAGTTGGCTGCTTGGTTTCCTCAGAGAATGGTCCATATCAAGAATTGAGTATTGGTCTCTTGTAGGCTAGTTAGGCAGTTGGCAGTGATAGTATTTATATCAAGCTTTTGTGAGGGATGCCTTCGTTGTTAAATACACATGTAAGCTGTACCCCTCCTACAAAGAATAATTTGTTCTTGAGTCCTTTGAGCAACACTGGGGATTCTGAGGGAAAGGGCTTACTGACATCTACAGAATGGGTTACAGGTCTGTAGAGAAACTATAATCAACTATCCAATGTGAAAGAACTCTGAAGGTCAAAAACCCTGATTACCATTGCGTCCCTGCTTCACTTTATGCTCGGTGTGCCACCTTGTTTCTGGCAATTAAGTACTGTCGCATTGGTTTTGGGCTCTCCAGGACCCCATGATCCCCACTGAAGTTAAAAGACCTATTCCAAAAGCAGTTTCTCTCTCTACAGAGAATAATCACTACAGAGCCTTTCAAAGATGCTGGAGACAGCTCCCTGGTGGCTTTCTTGACTTTGTTAAATATCCTCTGGACCCTCTCAGGGAATTTGTTCAGGGCAGAGAATGAGGGGATGAGTAGAATGAGTAAGGATGAGGTTATATGTGATAAATATACTCCAACATTCTTATCATGGATTCCTTCTGGCAGATTGTGTATTTAGCATTTACGAGCATAAGCTTCAAGGTTCAGTTTCTTGTCATCCTTACTCCAGGATGTAACAGTCTAGACCGGAGTTGGCAAACCAATAGCCCATGAGCCTACTTAAAGTTTTAATGAAACATAACCACACTCTTTCATTTACATATTTTCTACGGCAGTTTTCATGTTAGTACTGCAGAATTGAGTAGTTGTGACAAAGACCTTATTCTAGGCTGGCGATACTAGAATCTATATAGCCCTTTAGAAAAAATTCTGACCCCTGGCTTAGATTGCCTTCAGTCTTGCCTCTGCCTATTTGAACTCTCTGTGTTTGTTTTTTTGTCTGCTGTTTGCTTATCCATATTTTCTATTTTGTCTTTAGTAAACATCCCAATTAGTCAATCAGGAAAACATAGTCATTAAGCTTTTGACACATGCAAGTTATGTATTAACCATAGAGTAATGGTGAACAAAACAGATATGAGCCTCATGGAGCTTAGAGCCTACATCATACTTTATTTCACGCATTAAAACACTAAAAGTAAATTATATACATAACATATTTTATATACATTATATATATGTAATATAATATATAATATATATATGTATACATATATATAATATCTCTAGCCATGTGATGTAAAGGAAACCAGTAAACCAGTATGTTTTCACCTACTGCTGAGAAGACCCAGGGACTAACTCCTGTTATATCATGGGGTGATGAGACCCTGACAGCCTGATTTATGAGCATAGAAACATACACAAGATGGGCTCAGACATCAGAATGCTAACTTACTGATTTACAATGAAAAATTCCTGTCACAGAGACCAGAAATATGTGATGGCCATATGCTCAGCACATGCTCTCCTACAGTCAAGCTGTAGGGAAAGCCAAAACCTAATCAGAAACCACTTTATTGATTTCTCAGGAAAAATTATTGCAAAGCAGGACAAAAATACCCATAACTATATGATTAGTGCATTTTCCATGTTGGTGAAATTGCATGGGGATTAGAAGACTGTTTGTTGAACACAGAAACAGAATAAGGAGGTACGATTAATGGCATCAAGCCATTACAGAAATTTGGATGCACTCATCAAATGTAAAGGTGATTTTGTAAGTGGGAGCAGAAACAGTTGAAGGCTAATGCTGACAAATCCCTACATTATCTCTGCCTCAAAGAGAGCCTTAGCAGTTGGCCTTATCAGAATATGCAAGACTTCCTCATTTTTATAATATTTCTTTACCTACATCTCTACAAATGATCAAGCTTTCTTGTTATTGAAATTGCATCTCTTTAAGTGTGCTAATTATAAGACCCATATAACTTTCAACCTCTTTCAGATTATTTTGCCTATTTCAGTTCTAGTGTGTTATGTGATGATCTTATATTTGTATACTCAGAAACATCCATCCATAGTTAATCATTTATGATACTTTCCAAATAAGTTTGCTGTGGGAATTGAACACGATAATTTTTGTAAAGTGCTATTACTAAATGCAACACATAGCAGGTGCTTAGTAATGAAAAACAGTATTATACTGGAGGAGGCAGATACCACAATGCATGGTATGTCATGAACACTAGTGGTAGGAACCATGTGCTATGGGAACATATAGAGGAAATACTCCCAGGACCTTTAACTATTCAACATATGCGATTGTAAATTGCTTCCTTACTGTCTGTCACTTTTCTCTGGCTGTATTCCAGAGCATAAATACCAGATTCCATGTGGGGCCCAGAGTTTGACACTGTACATAGAATGTAGTTCAGCTCAGGCTGAGTACAGGATAAACATCACTTCTTTATTAACTCAGACTAAGGAAAGCTTCACTGATGCTCACATTAATCTTGTGGTCACCCAACCACTGTGGGTTTTGTTATGTTAATTATTTTCACATCAAGTCTCTCCAATCCTGCTCTTATAGGACTGATTAAAACACACACACACACACACCTAAAACAGTATTTTAAACTAACTTATTTTCCTTCCTCTAAACCATGGCTTTCTTTCTCATGTCATGGTGTCATAATCTACACTTACTTGAAGCTAGAAAATTCAGTCATAGCCATGTCTGCAAAATCTATATACACTGTCAGTTCTTCTGAAATTGCCCCATATTGATCTTCACTTATATCTACTGCCTTGTTTGCTTAGTTTTATTTATTTTTATTTAAAAAATTCTTACTGAGTGCCAGGTACTGTTCTAAGCACTTTAAAAATACTAACTCATTTTATCCTCCTAACAACTCTGAGGAACAAAATATTATTACCCTTAAGGCACAGAAAGGCTCCATGATTCTCCCAATGTCACAAACCCAATGTATGGATATTAACCCAGGCAGTCTGACTCCTGAGAATGAGTCTTATCTATTCTGTTCCATGCACTTTTAGTTTAGTTTTTTATTATCCTTACTCTAAGCCAATTGCCTGAGTATTAATCTCCCTGTCTCCAGGTTGGCCTCTTCCCATTTGAACTTGTCATCCTCATTGTAGATAGAGCTACATCTTGAAATAACAGATATATTTATACTATCGCTGGGCTTAAAAACTTGAGAAGTCTCCCTAGAGATGCAAGGTAAAATCTTTAACATAAAGAATGATCTGTAATAATTGCCAGGGCACTCATGTCTTTTCATAATCTGCTTTCAATCATCCTGTCTAGCTTTATCTACTATTTTCCCACCATCCCCTCAATAGACTCTCTTAGAGCCATACTAGACACTGCATGCTGTTTCCTGAATATATCCTAAATGTTTCTACCTCTATATTACTCACTTTCACTGAACGTCTTCATCCCTCCAACTGCTTACCATATGTGCATGTGCATACACACACACACACACACACACACACACACACACACACACAAATACAATACCCATATCCATACTCATGGAATTCTAATGATACATCAAAGCTCTAACGAAATGTCCTTGAGACAGTTTATATAACCATAGTATATACATAATAACTACTCTCACCTTTAAGCTCTCATACCAATTTATTTCTTCTGCAAAATTGGCACTTCAAAAATTGTCATATACATTGTTGAATACATATCCATCTCTCCTACACGACTGCAAAATCCTAGAAGTTAGGAGCTGGGTTTTGCATATGTTTCTATTTTTATTACTTAGCATTTTTGGTACTTAAAAATATTAAATTAAAATAAATTAGGCTGACCTAAACTTTAATAAATAATATTTTTTAAATTGTAAGCATATTATCCCAATTTTTATAAACATTTAGGTGTAGGTATCTGAGTGTGTTATGTATTATACATACATATTAAAATACTAAGAATGATTTATTTAACAAAATGAGATTCTGGATTGTTTCAAGTTTACTCTGTAGTTCTATGTTTTATAAATTTTCAATTAAAACTTTTAATCGGAGCACCTGGGTGGCTTAGTCACTTAAGTGTCTGATTCTTTATTTCAGCGCAGGTATGATCTTACAGTTCATAGATCACGCCCCACGTTGGGCTCTGAGCTGACAGCATGGAGCCTGCTTGGGATTTTCTCTCTCCCTGTCTCTCTGCCCCTCCCCTGCATGTGCATTCTCGCTGTCCCACTCTCTTTCTTAAAATAAGTAAACTTAAAAAAAAACCTTTTAATAACAAAAAAGTTGTCTTCATATATAAAATTTTATTTTGGTGATTTTAGCCATATTTGAAGCTCGATCTGACTTGTAAAAATCTTTATACTGTTTATCAAACTTCCATTTCCAGTAAGGATGTGGAATGTGAAACTGCTGTGGTCCCAAGGCAATCACAAGAAAAGTCTGAACAAAACAAAACAATACTTTCCTATGAAGAAAGCCAATAGGATTCAAAGAATCCTTGTTAAACTGAATTCTAGAAGGAAATGAGCCCTTCATAGTAAGAGGAGACCCTTGGCATCTTCTAAACTTGAGAGCAGACTCCCGGTCTCAGAACAGGTTAATGAGTGGTGAAATAAGTCTCATATAAACAACGAAACTTTGTAGGAAATAAGCTGAGCCTCAGGTGGCAGTGCAGTCTGGGGGTAGATTTTGGAATCTGGAAGAGTGGCAAATGTAAAAACAAATCGTGTGATGCCCAAACAATCTCTTTCCCTGACCAACCACTGAATTTTGCTATGAAAGGAGCAATGGAAACAGGCCCAAAAGTAGAGGGAAACAGCAATCGTCCCACACGTTCTCACAATCAGATTGTGGAGACACACTGGAGTTGAATCCAGAAATAAACCAAACCAAACCAAGCAAAACAAAACAAAACAAAACAAACAACAACGACAACAAAAACAGAGGAAACTGATAAACCAGTTCCCTCTCAGATCAAATACTGACTTGTTGAAAAGGTGGAGGTGGTGCTTGCAGGAGTTTAGCAAAGGCCATCTAAGTGAATCTAAATGAGCAAAGGCTAATGTAAATGAGCTCAATCTAAATGAATCTCAGACCCAGGCCCCAAAATACTTACTCTCACCCTAACCACTAGACAGAAGAAAAGAGCTTGCTTCTCTTATGAAATGAATAAAACAATCTCTACTATCATTTTATACACAATATAACAAAAAAATGTATATGAGACATACAAAGAACAGGCAAAAGTGACTCATAATCAAGAGAACATAACTATTAGAAGAGAAACCTTAGATCAACACCAATTAACTGAAGCAGAGAGAAAAAGAAAAGATTAAGGAAAACTAAGGGAGGATTACTGACATGTGAGATAATGTAAAGCCACCTAACATATTTGTAATTGCCATCCCAGAAGGAGAGGAGAGACAAAATGAGGAAGGGGAAGAAGGACTTGAAGAAATATTAGTCAAAAGTTTTCAAAATTTAATTTAAGACATCAACCCAGAAGTACAAGAAATGTGATTATGATTAATGCAAAGAAAGCTTCATTTAGGCACATCGTTATCAGGTTTCTGAAAATAAGATATAAAAAGAAAGTCTTAAAACAATTCAGAGAAAAGACACATTACCTCCAGGTGAACAATGATAAACATGATTAACTTCTCACCAGAAAAATGCAAGTTATAAGAAAATGAAACATCATCTATGAAGTACCAAAGAAAACAAGACATATCAACCTAGAATTCTACATCCGGCATAAATATCCTTCAAAAATAAAGACATTTTGGGGTGCCTGTATGGCTCAGTCAGTTAAGTGACCAACTTTGGCTCAGGCCATGGTTTCACGGTTAGTTGAGTTTGAGCCCCAAATCGAGCTCCACACTGATGGTGCAGATCAGTATGGAGCCTTCTTGGGATTCAATCTCTCTCTCTCTCTCTCTCTCTCTCTCTTTCTCTCTTTCTCTGCTCCTCCCCTACTCTTGCACTCTCTCTCTCTCTCTCTCTCAAAAATAAATAAACTTTTAAAAAATCTTTTAAAAAAGGCATTTTAAAATCAGTGAAACTATAAAAAATTCATTGCCAGCAAAAAAAAAGCATAATATAAATATTTAATAGAGAATTTATATCATATCCAAAATAAATAACTCCTGAGCAAATGGTCAAAGCACTCAAGCAGATGCTTATCAGGGACAAAATAAGACATAAAATAGCTACTGAGTACATAATAAGGTATATTATAGCATTAGTTATCAGGGAAATGTAAATTCAAATCAAAATGAGATACTTCACACCCACTAGAGTAGCTAAATAGGTTTTAAGAAAACTGATAATACAAAATGCTGGTGAGGATATGGAGTAACTGGATTTTTTATATTTTGCTGGCGGGGATGCAATCACTTTGGAAAACTGTAGGAAAATTTCTTATAAGGTTAAACATGCACATGCCTTAGCAATTTCTTTCCTGGAGAAACAAAAACATATGTCCACAAAAAGATTTATACAAGAAGTATTATTCTTCAAAAATAAAAACTTCTACATGAGTGGACAACTGATACAAAGAATAGCATGGATAAATCTCAAAAACATTACATTGAAAGAAATAATGCAATCACAAAAGAGTACATACACATAATTTCATTTATGTGCAATTCAGGAACAGGCAAAATTAATCTAAGAGATGGAAACTGTAATAATAGTTACCTCTCAGTAATGGAACTGAATGGAAAGTGGTACATGGGAACCCTTTCTGGGTGATGAAATCTGTATTTGAAATGTATGCTACAACAGTCAAAACTAATCAACCTGTACCTTTAAGGTATGTCAATCTCTACTGATGGACGTAAAAATAAAGACTACTGTCTACAAGCACACTGCTTATGCCCCTCAAGGTTTCTGCCATATGCAAATTATTGTTATTATTATTATTATTATTATTATTCAAATACTCTTATTAATTCCATTGTAGTTGGTGAAGTAGAATCACAGGTGGCTAATCACTACATCATTTTGTTCATACTAGAACTTAACTTTCAGCAGGTAATCAATTGAAATCAATACTTTTAATGTACAATTATTATATTAATCTCAAGTTAATAATTTTTAGTTATTGGCTAAACCACAATCAGGGTGAGTTCCATCCGGAAATTGTTTCCGTCCAAAATCTGGCCCTCTCCTTCTCTAGCTTTGGTACTAAGTGGACCTGTAATAACTGTCTTCCACAGCCTCACAGTTGTGTCACAGATCCAGATCTAATCAAAGCACTTAGTTTCTGTGTCCACTGATTGCTCCAGCATGAGCAGGTGACTCAATCTAGGCCAACAGAGTTCTTTCCCAGGACTATTTTATTTAGAGTTAAACGAAAAGGGACTTTCTCTTTTTTGAGTATTTTCCTAGAAAGATGCAAATTGGGGACTATTAGCAGTCTACTTTTCCACTAGATAAGGAATGCTCATAGTAAGAAAGTGTAAAGTCAAGTAAAGACAAACATACAAAAGAGGAAGAGTTCTATTCTTTGCACTGAGGATCCAATTTTCTTCTGTAAGATTCCTATAAGGACCTAGTTAACTATGAGAAAAACCATCTTGGTTTCCTGAGCCAAAAAATTTCCTTTTTGTTAATGTTAGCTTGATGTTAAATTGATGTTAATGTTAAATTTCTGTTGCTTTCAATATAAAAAAAAAATTGGACTACTATATCATACTATCACTGAGATAATGAAACAACACCAAAATAAAAAGCTTCTGCAAAGTAAAGGAAACAATCAACAAAACTGAAAGGCAACCTACAGAATGGGAAAAGGTATTTGCAAATCACATCTCCGATAAAGGGTTAGTATTCAAAATATATGAAGAACTGATACAACTCAAGACCCAAAAAACAAATCCAATAAAAATGGGCAGAAGAGGGGTATCTGGATGGCTCAGTCGGTTGAGCATCCAAGTCTTGATTTTGGCTCAGGTCATGACCCCAGGATTGTGGGATTGAGCCCCATATCAGTCTCTACACTCAGCGTGGATTTTCTCAAAAAAAAAGGGGGGGGGGCAGAAGATATGAATAGACATTACTCCAAAGAAGACATACAGATGACCAACAGACACATGAAAAGATGCTCATCATCACTTATCAGAGAAATGCAAATCAAAATTATGATGTGCTACCACCTCACACCTGTCAGAATGGCTAAAATTAACAAAAGGAACACTGTACTTGCATTGTTGGTGGGAATGCAACCTGGTGTAGCCATCTGGAAAACAGTATAAAGATTCCTCAAAAGTTAAAAATAGAACTACCCTATGATCCAGCAATCACACTATTGTGTATTTACCCCCAAAATACAAAAATACTAATTCAAAGGGATATATACACCCCAATGTTTATAGTAGCATTATATGTATGTTAACTAACTGCAATTACAATAAAAACTTCTTTAAAAAAGAAAAAAGTGAAAATTAGTAACAATAATATTAAAATGGTATGTAAAATTCTTATATGATATATATAGATAGATAGATATAAAAAAATCAAGAATACTTTGATTAAGGTATTTTAAGTTTAATAACTATTTTTTAAGAAATTTAGTATGACTACTCCTGGCACCTACTAATCTATTTATTTTGTTCTGTGCTTAGAAATAATGCATTTAACATTTAATTCTAAAGTATCAGTAGATATTAATATCAAGTCCAATAATAAGTAATCTCCAGTGTCTTCCTTTATAAAAAAAATAATCCTTGGAAAATGGCAGTGATTGTATCATTTTTTAACATTTCCAAGTCATCTATCAAAATAAATATACTAACTAGACTGGGGGTGGTGGCACACAGGGCCCATATAATATGTGTGCATAAAAATGAAGAGGGAAACAATGGGGAATCTAAAAAATCTAAAAATAGGAGAACCCCCAAATATCCAAAGTGTTCACTGGGAAGTATGATGGGACAATTTTGGAATAACAGCTAAAAATGGGAGGAATTTTGGGATGTGTACAGAAATGAAAGTAGTGTAGGCTCTACGATGTCTCAAAACTATCCAAATCTCCCTTCCAAAACAAAGTCCCACACTAAGTAGAACTCATAGGAACAGAATATAAATTGAATAGTACATGAATAAAGGGGTGTATTGGTCAGCTTGGGCTGCCATGACAAAATACCAGAGTGGGTGGCTTAAAAAGCAGAAATTATTTTCTGGAGGTTAGAAATCCAAGATCAAGGTGCTAGAAAATTTGGTTGCTAATGAGAGTTTTCCTTCTGGTTTGTAGATAGCTTCCTTCTTGCTGTGTCCTCACATGGCCTTTTGTCTGTGCACACATAGAGAGAAAAATATTTCCCTGATGTGTCTCTCATGATTTAAGAATACCAGTCCTAGAGGAGTAGCATCACACTTATGGCCTCACTAATTATTACCTCCTGATAGACCCTATCTCCAAATGCAGTCATATTGGAGATTAGGGCTTCAAATATATGAATTGGCAAGATGGGGGCACAATTTAGTGCATAACAAGGGGTCAAAGGAAATAGAAGTTCTAGATAAAAACTGGAAAGAAGAACAAAGACAGGAAATCTCAAGAAGTCCATGACTATATATTATTTAATACTTCACAAAAATAACAAAACACAGAACTTTAGAGTCATAAAGTTAAACTGCTGTCCTGACCTATTTTCTCCCTTTTAAAAGTTTAGAAAGCAAAAATGTACAACAGAAATGATTGTGATTAAATCCCAAATAATGTCACTATAATAAAAAGGATAATAAGGAACAAGCTAATACCCTTACAAGAAGAGAAAAATGACAGAAAGTCAGGATCACAAAATAGATAAAAAGTGTAACCTAATATTTCAAAATCAGGTTAAGGAAATTAAGAAAATAATATAAGATATAACATAAAAACAAATCAGAATTAAACATAAATAAGAGAAGACCTCTGGTTTCTGTTCTGACATGCAAAGATCTTAGAATTTATCAATCCCTCATAAAAATTTTAAAAATGTGGAACAAGCTAAAAATCAATGATTTGTCTTAGGTTCCTTAGAGAATTGAGATCACATCGCTGCCAACCCAAAATCCAAGGGAAAATGTGAATACAGAGAATCAAGACAAGATCAGCCTACCTAAAGCAAAGCTTTTGGAGACTGTAACTGGACAAGGAGGGAAGGAGGAACCAACCGCAGACAAATTAATGAACAAACAAACGAAGAGGTTAATGTTTCCCAAAATTAATTACAGACACAAAACCACAAATTTAGATAATTCAGAGAACACCAAGCAGGATAAGTACCAAAATATTTAAACCTAGCCTCACATTCAAACAGCAGAAATTCAATGATAAAAAATCTTGAAAGAAGCCAGGTGGAGGATGGGTTAAATAGGTGATGGATATTAAGGAGGGCATTTATTGTGATGAGCAATGGGTGTTGTATGTAAGTGATGAATCACTAAATTCTACACCTGGAATTAATGTTACAATGTATGTTGAACTAACTGGAATTTAAATAAAAACATGAAGGAAAAAAAGAGCCAGAGGATAAAATACCTTACCTGTTGTTATAGATGAATTGTGTCCCCCCAAAATTCATATGCAAAGTTCTAACACCTAATGTGGCTGTATTTGGAGATAAGGTCTTTAGGGAGGGAATTACAATTAAATGAGATCATAAGGGTGGGACCTAATTCAACATGACTGGTGCCCTTAGAAGAGAAAGAGAGACACCAGGGAAGTGGATGCAGAAAGGAAAAGCCTTCTGGTAACACAGAAAGAAAATGGCCATATGGAAGCCAAAGAGAGAGGCTTCAGGAGAAATCAAATCTTCCAACACCTTGATCTTAGACTTTTAGCTTCCAGAATTGTGAGAAAACAAATTTCTGTTATTAAAGCTCCCTACTCTGTGATATTTTGTTACAGCAGCCATAGTAGACTAATACACTTATACAGAAAAAGGGATACTAATTGCATCAGACTTCACATTAGAAACTATGCAGCAAACTGGAGTTTTTAAAAAGTGAACTTAGATTATTTATAAATGTATATTAAAAACTTTAGGGCAACACTAAATAAAATTAAAAGAAGTATAATTACAATGTTAAGGAAAGAAAGCAATGGAATTATATTAAATGTTCAAATAACAACAGAGAAGGCAGACAATGAGAGAAAGACAAAGGAAAAAAAAGAACAAAAATAATGAAAAAAATCATCACACATATGGTAGATAGATATCAATCCAACTATACCAATAAGAACTTTAAATGTGAATGGCCCAAATACACTAATTAAAAGACAGAGACTATCAGAGTGGATTTTAAAAAGCAGGTATTTGCTAAAAGAAATCCACTTTAAATATAAACCTAGGGATAGTTTAAATGGAAAGAGATGAATAAAGCTATACCATGCTAATACTAATCAAAAGAAAGCTGGATGTTAACTAACTTGGATTTAAATAAAATCTTGGGGGAAGAAAAGAAAGCTGGAATAGCTATATTAATTTCAGATAAAGCAGACTTCAGAAAAGGGAAAATTATTAAGGATAAAGAGAGGCATTACCAAATGTTAAAGGGGTCAATTCTCAAAGAGGTCATAACAATCCCAAATATACATATAACTAATAACAGAGCACCACATACATGAAACAAAAACTGATAAAACAGCACGGAGAAATGGACAAACTTACTAGTTATAGTTGGAGCCTTCAATAGCCTTCTTTCAATTTTGATAGGCCCAGTAAGCAGAAAATCATTGAGAACATAGTTGATCTTAACAACACCATCAATCAATTAGATCCAGCAACAGTGGAATATATATTCTTCTCACGGTCACATGAAACATTTTCCAAGATAGGCCACATGCTGGGCCATAAAACACACCTTAACAAAATAAAATGAATAGAAACAATGTAAAGTATGCTCTCAGACCTCAATGGAATCAAACTCGAAAACAATAACAGAAACATATTTGGAAAATCCAAAATATTTGGAGATTAAATAACACATTTCTAAATAAAACATGGGTGGAAAAGTTTAAAATTTTTAAAAATATTTTGAGCTAAACAAAAATGAAAAGAAAACTTGCCTAAATTTGTGATATGCATTGAAATCAGTGCTTACAGAAAAATTAACAGCATTGAATGCGTATGTTACAAAAGAAGATAAATCTAAAATCAGTAATATAAACTTCCACCTTAGGAAACTAGAAAAAGAAAAGCAATATAAACCTAAGCAAGCAGAAAAGAAACAATATATATATAAAGAAAAAATCAATGAAATTGAAAACAGGAAATCAATAGAAGAAATCAACTAAACCAAAAGTTGGTACTTTGAAAAGATGAATAAAATTTATAAACGTCTAGCCAGATTAAGAAGAGAGAATACATAAATTATAAAAATCAGAAGTGAGAGTGAGGATATCACTATTGATCCCAGGGACACTAAAAGAATACTGAAGGAATATTGTGTACAAGTCTGTGCCCACAAATTGAATAACTTAGGTGAAATGGACCTATCTTTGGGAGGCACAAGCTACTTAAACTTACAAAGGAGAGATAGATAATCTAAATATGTATATATCTATGAAATAAAGTAAATAAATAATTAATAACCTTCCAAAAAAAGAGTACCAGGCCCAGATGGTTTCACTGATGACTTCTACCAAACATTTAAGAAAGCAATGACATTGCAGTGCCTGAGTGCCTCAGTCAGTTGAGCAGCGAACTTTTCATTTCGGCTCAGGTCATGATTCCAGGGTCATGGGATTGAGCCCTGCATCAGGCTCTATGCTGCATGGAGCCTGCTTAAAATTCTCTCTCTCTCTCTCTCTCTCTCTCTCTTTCTCCCTCTGGCCCTCTCCCCCGTAGTGCTCTCTCTCTCTAAAGAGAAAGAAAGACAGAAAGAAAGACAGACAGAAAGAGAAAGAAAGAAAGAAAGAAAGAAAGAAAGAAAGAAAGAAAGAAAGAAAGAGGAGGGAGGGAAGGAGGGAGGGAGGGAGAGAGGGAAGGAGAGAGGAAGGAAGGAAGGAAGGAAGGAAGGAAGGAAGGAAGGAAGGAAGGACATCAATTCTCTATAATCTCTTCTGGAAGAGGGAAATAGAGGGATTACTTCCTAACTTATTTTATGAGGCCACTATTACCAAAATACCTAAACCAGGTCAAGACATTATGAGAAAGAAAGACAAAAGGCCAATCTCTCATGATAGCTGTGAAAATCCTCAACAAAATATCAACAAATTGAATCAAATGATGTATAAAAGGATTATACAGCATGGCCAAGGGATACTTATTCCAGGTAAGAAAAGCTGGGGTCATAAAAACTATACCAGTTAATGTAATCCATCACATCAATGGATAAAGAAGAAAACTCATAATCATATCAATAGATACCAAAAAAGAAAAGCATCTGACAAAACCTAATACCCACTACTGATAAAAACTTTCAGCTAAATGGAATAGAGGAGCACTTCCTCAACTTGACCAGGAATACCTGCAAATAACCCACAACAAACATCATTCTGAATGGTGAGAAATCAGATGCTTCCCCACTAAGTTTGAGCACAAGACAAAAATGATCCCTCCCACAACTCCTTTTCAACATCATATGAGAAGACCTAGCTAATGCAGTATAACATAAAGAAAATAAAATATATACACATTGGAAAGGAAGACATAAAGCTGCCTTAGCTGTCTTTGCAGATGACATGATTGCCCTATGAAGAAAAACCCAAAGATAAAAAAAACAAAACAAAGCCTCTTGGAACTAATAAGCAATTATGTAAAAGTTGCAGGACTTATGATTAATATATGAAATTGAATTTCTTTCTTATATACCTGTAATAAACAATTGAAATTTGAAATTTAAATCACAATATTATTTAATTAGCATAAACATAATGAATACTTAGGTATGAACCTAATAATACATGTACAGATTTATGTGAAGAAAACTAAAACATTAATATATATCAAAGAAATTCTAAAAAAATGGACAAATATCCCATGTTCACTGGTAGAAAGGCTCAATTATCATTAGGATATCAATTCTTCCCAACTTGATCTATAGATCCTATGCAACACCAATCAAAAATCTCATTTTGTGGATATTGATAAACTGGTTCTAAAGCTTATATGGAAAGGTAAAATTCCCAGAATGGCCAAAAAAATGTTGACCAAAAAAAAAATTGGAGAACTAACTTCAAGACTTACTATAAAACTAAATTAATCAAAGCAACATAGTGTTTGCAAAAGAATAATGTATGATAATGTAATGTAAGAATATTCAGTGGAACAGAATAGAGTCCAGAAATACACACACAAATATACTCATAAAATACAGTCATATAAGCTGATCTTTTACAAATGAACAAAGACAACTCAATGGAGAAAGTATAGTCTTTTTAACAAATGGTGCTGGAACATTGGGACATGTGCAAAAAATAAAATTGAGACAGATACTATACCTTTCACAAAAATTAACTCAAAATTTTTCATAGACCTAAATGTAAAAGATAAGACTAAAACTTCTAGAAAGTAATACAGGAAAAAATCTAGATGACCTTGGATTTGGCAATAAGTTTTTACATACATACTGAAAGTACTCTCCTTGAAAAAATTCTGATATTTTGTACTTTATTAAAATTAAAAACTTCTGCCCAACCTAAAGACACTCAAGTAAACAAAAAGACAAGCCACAAAATGGGTGAAAGTATTTGCAAAACATACATATGATAAAGTACTTGCATCCAAAATAAACAAAAACTCTTAAAATTCAATAATAAAAAAGCCATACAATCCAAATGAACAATAAGCAAAAGAACTAAACAAACACTTCACTAAAGAAGAGGTAGAGATGATAAACTGATACATAAAAAAAGATAGTCAACATCATATCCTATTAGAGAATTTCAAATTAAAACAATAAGTTACTAATACACACCTTTTAGAATGGCTAAAATCCGAAAAACTGAAAAGGGGGGGTGATGACGTGTAACATCAGGAACTTTCATCAATGCTGGTGCAAATGCACAATGGTACTAACACTTTGGAAGACTAGTTTGCAGTTTTTTTTTTTTAGAAAGCTAAATATGACTTTGTTGCCTAGCAATTATATTCCTAAGTATGTACCCAGTGGAGTTGAAATGTGTAAACACAAAAGCCTGCACCTAAATGTTTATAGCAGGTTTACTGATAGTTATCAAGAACTGGAAGCCGCCAAGAGGTCCTTCAGTAAGCCGAATGGATATACAAACTGTGGTATATACATACAATGGAATATCACTCAATGATTTTTTAAAATAAGCTATGAAGGCATAAGAACACATGGAGGAACTTTAAATGCATATTCTTATGTGAACAAAGTTATCTGAGAAGACTACATACTCTTCAATTCCAACTATGTGACATTCCGGTAAAAACAAAATTATAGAGAAAGTAAAAAGATGAATGGTGTTTCTAGAGACTTAGGGGAGGGGAAGAGGGATGAATAAGTGAAACACCAGTTCATAGGGGATTTTTATGACAGTGAGGCTACTTTGTAGGATATTATGATGAAGCATATATGATATTATACATGTACTAAAACCCAAGACCAATATAGCACAAAGAATAAACCTTAATGTAAATGGTGGTCATTAATCATAATGTATCAATATTGGCTAATTAATTCAATAGATATACCACACTAATGCATGATGCTAATAAAAGGAGAAACTGTGTTGCGGGGTGGGGAGCATATCTATTCAATTTTTCTATTAATCTAAAACTGTTTTTAAAAAACCTGTAAAACAAATAAACCTAGAAGGGAATTAAAAATAAAAGAAAAATGCATTTAAAAAATAGAGATTAAACCAAAAGAAACACAAGAGCAAATAAACCCAGTACATAGTAACTTCAGAGAAATAGAAGGTGAAAAGAAAAATAAATAAAGGAAAGAGAAATAAAGAAAAAAAGTAAAAAGGATTAGAGAGAAACTGATAAATTAGAAGCTGGTAAAGAAACTCCAGCATACATAACAGAAGTCCCTGGAAAAGTAAAGTAATGCAATGGAATAGAATAGCACCAACAAAAACCTGTAATTCAAGAAAATGCTTCAAACAGAAGGATAAAGTTTGAAACTTCATATTGAAATGATCTACTGTGTTCCTGGGAAATTGGCCCAGAACAAACAATATCAAGAGTGCTAGGCAGAGTTATGACCACCCTACAAGATGGCTGCACCCTAATCTTCAGAACTCTGAATGTGCTCCCTTGCATGACAGAGGGACTTTACATGTGTAGTTAATGTTAAGGACCTTGAGATGAGATAATCCTGTGTCATCTGAGTGGGCCCAATCTAACCACATGAATCCTTAAAAGAGGAGAACATTTCCTGACTGAGGTCAGAGGGAGATGTGACTACTGAAGAACTATCAGAGGAAGATACAGTGATGCTGGCTTTAGAGATGAAGGAAGGGCTCCACATGAGCCAACAAAAGACAAGGAAATGGATTCTCCCTCAGAGCTTCCAGAAAGAAATGCATCTTTGCTAATACTGTGATTTTAGCCTAGTGAGACCGACCCATTTTAAATATCTGACACAGAGACCTGTAAGAAGATAAATTTGTGTTTTTTTAAGCCATTGGGTTAATACATTACCCATTGGGTTAATGTACCAAAAAATAATAAAATCATTCAACCTTAAAAATAAAAATTCTAGGCAAGAAAGAAATTCAGACTGCAATTAGGCTTTTCAGTAGCAGTGCTATTGGATGCAGCAAAGACGGAAAATGATGAGTAACTTTTTTAAGATATCCAAAGAAAAAAGTGAGACAGATTTTATATCCAGTTACCAATAAATTAACAACATGCAAGTTCACAGTGACTACCCTCAAACCTTTCCTAAGGAATCTTCTACAAAATGAGCTTCAGAGAACAAAGATGACCTGAGAGACACTGACATAAAAACTATTATGTCACTAAAACTGAGATTGATAGCATGGGAGAAAGAAAATATAAATGTAAAAATCTGAATTTAATAAGAAAATATCAACATAAGGCATGAAATATTTTATCTTTATTTTTTAAATGTTTATTTTTGAGAGAGAGAGAAAGAGAGAGAGAGAGAGAGAGAGCGCGCACAAGCAGGGGAGGAGCAGAGAGAGAGGGAGACAGAACCCAAAGCAGGCTCCAGGCTCTGCCTTGTCAGTGCCCAGCCCAATGCAGGGTCAAACTCACAAACCGTGAGATCACGACCTGAGCGAGCCAAAGCCAGATGCTTAACCGACTGAGCCACCCAGTTGCCCCAATATTCTATCTTTAAAAAGCAAGAACTTACAGGGGCGCCTGTGTGGCTCAGTTGGTTGGGCAACCAGCTTCGGCTCAGGTCATGATCTCAGTTTGTTGAGTTCGAGCCCTGATTCAGGCTCTGTGCTGACAGCTCGGAGCCTGGAGTCTGCTTCGGATTCTATGTCTCCCTCTCTCTCTGCCCCTCTCCTGCTCATGCTCTGTGTCTCTCTGTCTCTCAATAATAAATAAATGTTAAAAAAAAATTAAAAAGCAAGAACTTGTATCTAGTTTTGTCTACTGAAAGGAAATAGTGACTAACCTAGGTGCAATGTATGCCGCTGGTACACAAAACCCAAGCTGTGGTCTCTAAGTACTATTTCCTACTGAAAAAGAACCCAAGGATTCTTAGCAGAAGCGTTGTCCAGGTTTGGGGAAGGAAACATACAAGAAGGCTGAAATATCTTATAATACAAGATAGCCGTGACTCTATCAAAAACTATCCAAATAGTTTGAAAGATCTCAGGAGTCAAATTGAAGAGGCTCCTGCTGGCCAAAATGACTTAATTTGAACATCATTGAAAATTATAGGTGCAATTGCTGAAATATATCAAACATGTTTATTTACATGACTTTATTATAATACCAAAAAAAAAAAGACTTGATCATCATCAGAACATGGAAGAAACTGAACTCAATATTTGAGAAATGGGTGAAGAGAAATAATCAAACATTTATCCTGCTTTTCCAATACTATTGTACCATTGACTTACCTAACAGCAGATCAGATGAAGTTTCACTTTATAATAGTATTCTAGCTGAGAAATGTAGAAGGAAGGACAGAAGTAGAATGTCACCATTTTCTCCCTTAATCAAGTATTCAATCCAAGCACTGAGCATCAGTGCCTGTTAACATCATAAAAGAAGAGAGAACCAGACATAATTTGCCTTGTGATGGAACACACCCCCACCTATGAAATTGCCTTGGGAAAAAAAACCCAACCAAATATGATCAAAACTCTAGATCCACTACCAATTTTCAGGATATTTAGAAGACAGAGCAACCTGTTCAAGTACAAAAAAAACCAGCCAGCTTTTCTTTAACAATGACAACAACAAAAGCAAGAAATAAAAGAAGTAGAGACAGAGAAAGAAACCAAAGATTAAAAGAAACAAAAAAACCCCATTGCCACATACTGCGCTTATTTGGATTTTGATTCAAATAAAATGTAAAATAAATTGACTTATTGAATTTATGAGACAATGGGAAGTTTGTATGTTTACTGGATATAGGATCATATTTTAAAATATTGTTCAATTTTCAATTAGGGCATTGATATTTTCATTACATTAATAAGTAAATTCTTTTAAAAGAGATACTGAAATACAAAGAGATGAAATTGGATGTTTGAAATTGGATTCAAAATTTAAATTTTTTTTTTACATTTATTTATTTTTTGATAGAGAGAGACAGAGCACAAGTGGCGGAGGGGCAGAAAGAGAGGGAGACACAGAATCCGAAGCAGGCTCCAGGCTCCGAGCTGTCAGCACAGAGCCCGACGCGGGGCTCCGACCCACAAACTGCGAGATCATGACCTGAGCCGAAGTCAGACCCTTAACCGACTGAACCACCCAGGCACCCCTGGATTCAAAATTTTATAGGCTGAGAGAAAGTAGATATATTATGGGCAACAGAATATAGTATAAGAGTTGGTAATTATTGAAGTTGTATAATAAGTTTAGAAATTTTATTATATTATTCTATTCTCAAATATGTTTGACATTCTCAACAATAAAAAGTTTCTTTAAAAAATCAAGATAATTTGACTTTTTCTAGCCTTGTGATGACTATTTTGTTTTTTCTCTTCAAGATTACTACACAACACTTATCATGATGAGCACTGAGTAATATACAGAATTACTGAATCACCAGAAACTGTTGTATACCTGAAACTGATATAATGCAGCATGGTAACCATACTGGAATTAAAATTAAAAACTTAATAAAAAGTTAAGAAATCTAAAAAGATTATTATATATGTTATGAGAACAGCATTATGAAGCACTTTAAGTAGTTTGGAATATAATGTATATGGAAGTGGAGACTTGAATACATGTAAAGCAGCTCAGTTCCCTCTTACATTTCCTTCACTCTTTCCAGATTGATTAGTTGTATGGACAAATAACATGGAAACAAAGGATTGAGGCAGGAACAGCTTAGCCTTGACTAAGTCAAAGGAAAGAGTTGTCATAACCCAAGAGCCCACCAGGCATTTCTCTTTTAAGACAGGTAAAGTCTTGAGTCTACATTTGAAATATATGTGATTCACTTTCTTTTTACATTAAGTAAACCCAACTCTCACTTGGGCCAAGAGGGAAGCTACAGATAGACACTGCAATTATTATAGATTTGAAGTTCTTGGCAACGGAGTTCATTGCTCTGTTAATGGGACAACATCATTTGTTTTCTTCATGTTGAATTAAAAAATGTACGATGCTTACTTTTCTAATTTTCACTCATATTATTTCCCAATAATTTTAAAAGACACTTGACACTTTCTGCTTATACTCTCCAGTCTCTGTGAATGATATTTATTATGTGACCTTTGTGAATAGAGAAATGTTAAAATTTATTAAAAGTTATATTCTATTATTCCCTAACTTGAATTTAAGAGCTTAATACAAAACTATTTGAATTTCTAATTTCTCCCCTCACAGTACAGCAGTAGCATACATCCAGCTGCAGGATAATATTGGCAAGCACAGCAATGAATTTTCATGAAAACCCCAAACACTGAATGCTTCATTTTTCTTTTTCATTCTTCTTTTTTTTTTTTTCAAGAAATTCCCTATCGTATGAGATATGTAATGCCATTTGTGCCAGACTGCTTTGCATAATAATGGTCTCCTTCAGTTTTCCAGGCTTACACAGAAGAATCACTAAGGAAACTAGGCTGTAACACCAACAACAAAAAAGAAAATTGCCCATTTTTCACTGAAACTGCTCTTATTCTTCTCCTAATTTTTTTTAGCAATTTTATCTTTTTACATGTAAATACTTGTAAGAGTTCAGAAAAAGATATCCAGTTATTAACATTTCAGGTATAATTATTACTCTTCCTAATCTCCACCTTCTCCATGGAGCAGTTTTCTTTAGAAGAAGTATTATTACCTTCCTACTTGTGTGGGCCCTCAGACATCTTCAAATAAATGTCTGTAGGTGGGACTCTGATTATAAAGGCTGAGTGAAATTAATGTTATTAATGTACCAAGGTGTGAAGTATGAACTTCAACTGGATTTCCATAAAGAACTCTGTTGATTATGTGTTTTAAACTACAGAAGATCTGTCTAAAATGTCGCTATTGAGGCCTTTCACTAGCTCTTGTGCTAATCAGGGAGGAAAGCCTGAAGCTTTTCTATACTGTGGAGTCAGAGTGCTGACAAGCAGCTTATCAGTGCTAATGATAACTTCTGTGTTTCAGCAGCCAGGATCAGAAGATGCATTTCACATTTGAGCTCTTTTTTTTCCAAAATTGAATACTTGAGAAATCAGTAGAATGTTGCCAGGAGCCTGGCCTACAAGCTGCTGCCTTTGAGAATTTTTGCAAGCCTTTAAAAGAGTACCCAGAATATATTCTGTAACTCGTGAATTTCTTAGTCTATGGGAAAAGCAGAATTGTAAGGTATCCTCCTATGGACTGTTAGACATATCTAATATTCTAATCATTTTCTGCATGTCTGAAATCTCTTAAGACTTATATTTTGAAATATTTCAAAAGATGCAACTGTCAGGATATTGATGTAAACTGTATTTGATAATGACAAGGGGGATTCTGAGTCAAAATTCTACAGGTTTCTCCTAATCCTCCAGCTTCTACATCCTTGCCAAACTTAGAAATCTTGACTTGGTGAACTACCTTCAACCCACATCATTGGTCTCAAACATTCACTTATTAATTCATTCATCCATTTACTCATGGATCAGTCAATAAATATTTGCTGAGCACTCACTGTGTACTCATAGAAAAGAGGATAAAATTATCCTGAAAGAACTCATGATCTATAGAGGATGCATAAAAACATGAGCTTTCATTGAGTACCTCTGGTGGCTAGGGAAGGAATAAAGAACGCTCCTTGGGCAGTGAGGCAGGCTTCATAGAGGAGGTAACAGTTATCCTAGGCCTTAAAGAATAAGGACTCTGTGAAAATGAGTATCGGTACATTTTATAATGTGTTCTTTATAGTACCAGTGGGACATCTTCCTTGCCCCGTGGGGGGGGGGGGGGGTGGGAGGGAATATCATGATTATAAGCTAGTAACAACGCTTTGATCTTTGGTGTCAAGAAATCTATCTCCAGAAAGTCCCTGTTAAAATGTGAAGGAGGCTTGCTCATTAACTCTTTTATAGGATTTCTAATAACTCTCTTGTCACATCACATACTGATATGAAGTTCAAATGAAAAGATATTTGAGAAATCACATTCTTTGTAAATTGCAAAATACAATGCAAATGTTAGTTATTTGTGCTATTACTATTATCACAGTAATAACGTTATTACTTTAATAAGGATTATTTTATCAATTTTCTGGACTCTGGCAATATAACTTGGAGAAAACTGAAAAATATCAAATGTCTTTAAAATATTTTTATGTAATATCATGGTGGATACTTTCAAAAAAACTTATTAGGGGAAACTAACTTGGAGCTTTGTGGTGAAGAAAAATCCCTTTGTGCTACCAGACAGACAAAACAGCAAATAGGCTAGATTATCGGATCTAGTTTAGAAATTATGATGACTTCCAACTAGTTGTCACACTGTGGAATCCAGGGCTCCATCTCACACATCTACCTTAGCTGCAGCACCTTATTTCAGTAAAGCTGGCTTTATCCTTCATCTGCTTTCCCAGTCCATCTATGGATAATCCATGTCAGCTACCATGCAAAAAGTTACCTAGTGGATAGCCTAAACCCATACTCGGGTGCCAACAAATTAGAGACCCCACAAGGAATATATCAGAAGGAATATACTTGATATTTCAATTAGATGTATCAAAGAACTTAATCCTAAAAAAAAAAAAAAAACTCTTCTGTATTACCTAGTCTTCTTTTATCATTCAGAACTGTTTTTATTTTTAATACATGTGGAAGAGGCACCACAAAGTTTCCAGTGTTTAAGGTTCACTAAAGGTCTTAATATGTCCCCACTTGGGATTTTAAAAATGTTTCATAGTTTTCCTGCAACTCTAAATGACTGAAAGGAGTGACAGCATGATTTTGTAAACTGAGGGAAAAACTGAACGTCACATTCTCTGAGCACCCCCTCTCCGCAAACAGCCAATGAATGGTGCTTGGCAAATGGGAAAGGATATTCTTAAACCAGGTGATATTCTTGGGTGCAGACTGAAGGTAGCCAGCACTAGCAACAAGAATGACTGTTAATGACTCCCAGTAAAATTCCCCACGTCTAAAAGGGGCTAGCCTCAAGCCTTCCTGTCTCCTCCATGCTACACACAAGAATTAAAAGCTGTTCCCACAGTTTGATTTGAGGTATACCATAGGTACCCAGGGTGCACAAAACTTCTCCTTAGTTATTTCCTCCTGGTCTGAACTAGTTCCCTATGAAGTCACATTAGACATGTGGTGCATTAGGCAACAAAGCCTCCCATCCATCGGAACATGTGTGACCACAGGTGAGGTGAGAGGTCTCCACTCAAGAAGCACATTCTCCATGAACATGTTTGCATGGATTAGTTCCCCAGAATGTGCTGAGTTTGTAAACCTCAAACTGTGAAATGACTGTGGTGTTTAACATTAATGTAGTGGTATAATCAAAAACACACTCCAGAAAATAGAACAGGAAATTCAAAATAGCAAGTTTTTTTCCTCACATTTCTAGAACATTGTTCACTGCAACCTTTCTTAAAATTCCCCTTTCCTTTCACATCCCCTTCTTATGCTCCTAACCTTTGCCTGAAAAATTCTCCCACTGTCTTTCTATAAATTCCCCTTTCCCTCTACTTACCACCATGTGAAGTCCCCATTTGGTCCCCTCCTTAATTATAATATCATATCATAAAAGCCCAGGATGAAAGAATTGGCTTGGAAATAGCAGACTTTTCCTTAGTGTGTGCAGCAGAGGAAAGCCCTTAGTGGTAAAATCTAAACATTTGATTTTTTTAAAAAAATTATTTTTCCCCAGCACAGTTGTCATTTGAGAAAGCTGAACATAAGGTCCTTAAGTAAATGAGATGAGACAGGCAAGTTTTATTTGGGTGTGGGTGATCCTGAGAATCTATAATACCATTCAGGAAAGGCACCCACAGAATAGTCACAATCATAAGAGCCACTGATTTGAAACCTTCTGTGTACTAGGGAGTTTCATGCGCTTTATTTTTCTTCAGAGTAATATGGTGGGATAGATTTAATTATCCCTGTCTTACAAATGAAGAAATAGAGAAAATCGAGGAAATAATATGCAGCTAATTATAACAGGCAGCATGAGAACCCAGTGCCTGGTTAGTTTTTAGGCCAAAATATTTCCCTTTAAGTCACATTATTTCCATGGTGAGAGGAGACAGCATTAGGGCTGTGGGAGCTCCTGGAATACGTAGAATTTTACCAAAGACGACATTCATCCACCTGCCCCTTGGCCCAGCCTCTCTACAGATTTGAAGGCTGTGTTCATATCAAGCACACTTTGACCTGCCCCTTGTAGGATGAGAGCTCTCCACTATCATTCCAGTCATAGGTGTCTGATTTCCACTGGGAGCTGCAAAGAGGAAATACCCATGGTGGGGGGGGGGGGGGGGGAGGAGGGAGGGGAAGAGGGCAGCCACTCAGCTTTGGGGTAGTTCATGCTAAGTGATAGAAAGTAATCTTTTTCTTCCTGCCTCCTCCCCTTCCCTGTGATTCAGATGGGAAGGTTCTCAGTGTTCTTAGGGGTGAAGGGGGTTAAATCTCTATAGGCCATTTTCAGAGCTTTAAAACAAAACAATAAAAAGGCTCTGTAAGCCCTAACACCTTTTATATATTTTGTTGTTAAAAGAAGAAAGAGAACAGTGTGCCCCTAGCAAGACAGTTATATACTTTCCATTTCAACTTCTTTCCATTCTAGCCCTGTTTTCTCTATATAGCCTGCTGGCAATATTCTTAATTAGGGGTCAATATTTCTTCCCTTTTAAAATAAGAAATAGTATAAAACCTCCCATGTTCCACTTTAATGGGAAGGACCCAGAAACACATTGGTTAAAGGCAGTTTGCATTCTATTTTCCACACTGAAGTGATCCTTATAAAACCCAGTTCACTGTATAATTAATGACCCTTTTCTCATGCTTTAGGGCATAAGCCGATCACCAGTCCCGGTCAGAGAAAACACTTCCCAGGTACAGGATTGCACAATTAAACATGTGGTGAGCAATTTGTGCTTTTCTTTGATTCTTTGGTCTTTGCCGTGGTGGGGGGCAGGATACTGGGCAGGACAGGGAGGCAGTTGTGGTACAATGCCATATCATCTGTTTCCCCAAACATACTGGAAAACAAATTGAGACCACCTGAAACACTTATTCCACTGGTTCCTTTGGTGCCCCCATGTGGAGAGGGGGTGTCTGCATGTCAATAGTCTGGATGCAGCCAACTGAAGCAATTTTTAACACTAGGTGAAAATTTATTTTTCTGGAAAGACAAAAAAGACCCCCTCCCGACTCCATTTGCTTTCACTCAGAAGTTGCTGACCTATCATTTTTTGTACACATTAACACTAGTGTTTTTCGTTTTAACCCAAGCAAAAGTAAATCGTGTGTTCTCTAAAACAGACAGAAAAAAACTGTAAGAACGGTACACATAATATAGGAATTTAAATAATTCAAATGGATATGGTTTGCTATAAGTTTGGCCAAAATTTATTTTCTAAAGCAGTACCATCTAACAGAGCTTTCTGTGATGATAAAAATGTTCTATATCCTTGCTGTTCAAGGTGGGAGCCACTGAAATATGGCTAGTATGACTGAGGAGATGAAATTTTAATTAAATTTAAATTTATCTAGTCACATGTGGCTAGTGACTACCATATTTGACAGTGCAGTCTTAAAGTGTATGCTGTGACTATTTAGCATTTGATATAATGAGCATATTAAAATAATATTAGCAATTCAATGTGGTTTCTCTACTGTTCATTGAAAATATTTTGTCTCACACATGGGGATAGCAAGCATAGGATATGTGCTTGATCTCCATCTATGGCCCTGCTTTAAGGTGATAAAAACAAGCCCCCAAAATGTTAAGAAACCCTGCTACACTTACTCTTTCACTCATCCTCACTTCTGACTTGCCTCATTAAACTATGAAAGTAAGAGAGATCTGTTATAAGGAAACAGATGAACATTTGTAGTTGAGGAAAGTCTCCAATGAACATTTCTACTAGCCCCATTATCTTTTGAAAGACCAATGTAATGCAAGAGTTGAAAAGACATATAACCAAACAATTTCCAAGATAAAATAATTATCTTTCATTATTTCTCTCACTTACTTTTCTTATCTTCATATTCCCTTTCCAAGCCTAATTTCTTCTTTCTGGCTTGATAATCATATTAGTTTTCTAGGGCTGCTATGACAAAATATCATAAACCAGGTGGCTTAAACAACAGAAATTTATTTTCTCACAGTTCTGGAGGCTGGAAGTCCAAGAAACCCTCTTGCACTATCAGTGGGAATGCAAAGTGGTACAGCCACTATGGAAAACAGCATGGAATTTCCTCAAAAAGCTAAAAATAAAACTACACTAAGATTTATAATCACACTACTGGGTATTTACCTACAGAATGCAAAAGTACTAATTCAAAGGGATACATACAGCCCTATGTTTATAGCAGCACTATTTACAATAGCCAAATTATGGAAGTAGCCCAAGTGCCATTAATAGATGAATGGAGAAAGAAGAGGTGGTATATCTATATACAGTGGAATATTATTCAGCCATAAAAAAGAATGAAAACTTGCCATTTGCAATGACACGGATGGAGTTAGAGAGTTTTATGCTAAGTGAAATAAGTCAATCAGAGAAAGGCAAATACCAGATGATCTCACTCATATGTGAAATTTAAGAAACAAAACAAATGAACAAAGTGAATGAAAAAAAGAGACAAGCCAGGAAATAGACTCTCAACTATAAAGAACAAACTGATAATTACCATAGGGGAGTTAGGTGGGGGGATGAGGGAAATAGGGGATGGGGATTAAAGAGTACACTTATCATGATATTAATAAAATAGTAAATAAGTGAAATAAAATAAGCAAAAAAATGAAAATAAAGGGGTTCTCAACTTTACTTAATGCCATATTTTAGCTGTTTACCTAATTAAAGATTTACCTAATTAAGATTTCTATGAGGATAGTCATATCAGCATTATTCATAAGCCAATAACTAGAAGAAACCCAAATGTTCATCAATATAAGGAGATACAAAGTGTGTTATATTTATATAAGAGAATGAAACTCAGGAAAAAGAGAACATATTTCAAATAAAATAAGGATGAATCTCAAAAGTTTTTGAATGAAATAATTCAGGCAGAAAAGATAATATGCTATATGACTGTTTATGTGCAGCCCAAGAACAAGCAAAACTAATCTGTGCTGATAGAAAAATTAGAAATGTTTTCTGGGAGGATTATGGAGAAAATGGAGCAGGCTGCAAGAAGGAAACTTTGTGGGGCATGGAAATAGTTTATATCTTTTTTTTTTGAAAGTGTGGGAAGTTGCACAGGTGTATACAGCTGTCAAAACTCATCTAACTGAACATTAGGATCTGTTATTTTATGTAAATTTGACATCTTTTTTTAAAACAGTTTTCAAAATTGTTCTAAGTTTGGAATTGCAGGTAAAGCACTGTGGATCTGTATTAAATGTTTATTTTCTAACAAATCTTACCACTGATGGAAGAAGTTAAGTACATTCTATGGTACAAAAAAATTCTGTTGCTAAGGACTGCTGACCTGCAGTTTCAATACTTAGTGATTGACTTTTCACAGATAAACCTTAGACAGATTGGTTTGGTAAACTGATTAGGTTTACTTCAAAGATAGAAAATGTGGTTTTGCATTTAAATCCTCAACATACACCTCAACATAATACACCTATTATCTAATATTTAAATCTTAAAGAAAAGGCGTGGGGCCCTTTCTAGCTACCTCACTCATCTGTACTCCAAAATGTTAATTTTCCAACGACAAGGAGAGTGAACTGAAACTGAGAGATGAGACTTCACTTGTTTGTACTCATTATGGAGGGGTCTGCAGATGGAGCACCTGCTGTTCACTTAACTTCTGCAATCCTATTGGATTTCAATATGTCCAGTCACATGGCAGTGCTAGGCCTTGAACTTCCTTTTCAAATTATGTTCCATATTGTAGAATAAACACACAGCTCCAATGGGAAAACCCTTCCAATTGGCAGGCAGAGCATTTGCTACAATTAAGACTCTTTGGGGAATGACCTGATAAAGATTTTCAAACCAGATTTTGCTGTCTTCATTTAAATGTTGGCTTTGAAGAAGGTGAAAAGCTATGATTATCTTTTATACAACCGTCAAAAATCAAATGATTGTACCTGTATGCTTCTATTCTAAAGGAAAATCAAAATTAGAGTGATGTTAAATCTTTAAATTGTGCTATATGTTTCCATAAATTACAGTTCATTGAGAAGAATCTTTTTGTTTACTTTATGATATTCTTGCATTTATTTAGATTATGGTCTACTGGGTGAATGGCAGAAAACAAATTTAATACATATATATGCTATTTATACATATAATGTTATAAATTATGTTGGTTATACAAATCTTAAGACAATTCACTGTTTATTCCTGAAAGTAAAAGGCACTGTGGAAAGGAACCCACAGAAGTTGGGTGGCATGCCAGTGTGTATTCAAATGCAGTTATCTTTCCTAGCCATGGAACCAGAGATACTTTCCTGATACTACTTAAGTTCTAGTTTCCTCATCTATAAAGTGAGAATGATAATATTTACTTCAGTAACTGCTCTGAAGAGCTACTGAAAGAACTGATAAAAGACACTTTTGAAATGTCTAGCAGAGAAGCACCATATTTAACTTCTCTTCACAAATTATTGAGCAAATCAAATAATTTCTCTTTGCCTCAATTTTCTCATCTGTAAAATAGAAATAACATCAGTACCTGACTTATAGGGTAAAATTAATATACGTAAAGGTTTTAAAAATTGGCTGGCCAAATCAAAATAATAAAAGGCACCTAATATTAACATTATTTCTCTCCATTCCTACCGTTTATTGTGACATGAACAGTCTCATGTCACTTCTTTCTATACCACCTTTATTTTGGATCTTCACCTGTCATTGAAAATTAAGTTCCAGAACTGTTCAAGGCCTGAATAAGTACTGGACTGACACTTCAGTCTTTGCAGTGTAGAAACATGATAAAAACAGTTGACATTTATTGCAAGTTTATCATGTGTAAGACACTATACTGTTTTACATACACAATGCCATTTAATACTAACAACAATAACAAAAAAACAGTGATATCAGTAGTATTATTATCCTCATTAAAAAGAGGTGAAAGTTTAAAATGTTAATCTATCCATGAATATATAGGAAAGAATTAAGATCTAACCCAAGTCTAATGATTCAGGAAGCAAAAAAGCATAACCAAAATGCAGCAAGGCCTCCACAGGAAAGAGATGAGTTAAACTGGGGGTTGGGTTAGGAGATGGGAGGATGGGGCCTCAGAGTAAAAGGTCTCCTTGATTAGAGGAGAAGCACAGTACTTCTCTGAAGTATAATTCATTGGAGCAAAACTGCCTTTTTCATTTCTGATGATCTCCAATGCCTAAGAGAGCCCTTGGTACATAGTATGGGTTCAAGAAACGCATGCTGAGCTAAATAAACTGTTAAAACTCGCCTGACCTAAAAAGAGTTTCCCTGAATCTCCCTGATAGGGGGGGATTAAATACGCATAAACACAGTACAATTTAGTGATTTGCATTAAGACTTTTAACGATATTCTTACATTTTAATAGAATAAGTTCTCTTCTCAGAGTACATTCTAAAGAGATAATTGGTGTGGGAAACAAAGGCAAATGAAAAATTAAATTTCCTTACAACTTAGAGCCCATTGACAAGGCAGAGTGACATTCCTCTAGGAACTCAGCTGCCTCGATGATGACACTTTGCTGAGGGCAAAAGGCAATCTCAGTCTGACCCCCCAGGATCCTCTAAGTCTACTTTAACATATAAAAATTCCTTTGGAAATTTCCTTTAACTCTACCCCCACCACAGATAAATGGTGGTAATCATACTCCAAGCTTATGGCCCACTGATATATATCTGAAGGGTTTCATGACTGAGTTTTTACTAAACAGTAATAAATGACCTTTCCTAACAACAGCTAGCCCCTTCAAAGTCATGGAAACCTTGCTTCCAAAATTCCTTAGAGACCTACACTATCCCTAACCCCCTCCCAACTTGAAGATATATAACCAGTCACCTATCACAACCCCAGTGCAACTCTTTCTGCCCACAGGTGCTCTCCCTGTGTTTTAATAAAACCACATTTTCACACCAAAGACACCTCAATAATTCTTTCTTGGCCATCAGCTCTGAACCCCAACATTTTCTACATCAATAATCAGTTGTGAAATAAGTCTTGTACAATGACATTTTATGCAGAATTGCTTATAATAGTATAAAATTGAAAACATAAAACCAAAGGAAAAGAGTTACATATGTTGTGGAAAACCTTTACATACAATACTATAGAAATTTTAATAATGATGTTTTCAAAGTTAATTTGATAACTGGAAAATACTTATGAAAAACATAAAGTGAAAAAGCATATATAAAGATAGAGATAAATTTTTCTAAAATGTGAATGGTATTATCTCTGGCAAGCTCTCAGATAATTTTTATTTGCTTCTCTTTTATTTTTATGTTTTTTCTAATTTTCTCTGCTGTTTTACTTTAATGAATAAAGAGAAAACATTCAAGATCACAAACTATAATAAAGACCTAAAAAAAGAATAATTTATACTGTGAACTCCTCTGCACCTCTATTGCCAAGCAGAGGGGTGCCTGGGTGGCTCAATCAGTTAAGCATCTGACTCTTGGTTTCAGCTTAGGTCATGATCTCACCATTCATGGACTTAAGCCTCACACTGGGCTCTGTCCTGAGAGTGCAGAGCCTGCTTGGGATTCTCTCTCTCTCTCCCACTCTCTCTGCACCTCCCACTTCTCTCTCTCTCAAAATGAATAAAATTTAAAAACAAATTTTAAAGCAGAGAAATACAACAAAAGCACAAAGAAATGAACAAGGGTATCCCATGTTCTTACTCCATTTCTTATTTTAGTTACTTGGGCCCTCTCTCTTTTTATCTTTATTGCTAAAGGTTTATCAATTTTGTTTGTCTTTTCAAAGAGCAAGCTCTTAGTTTTGTTGATCTTTTCTATTTTTTTTAAATGTTGGTCTATCTCATGTATTTCCATTCTGATCATTATTATGTCCTTCCTCCTCCTAACTATAGGCTTTGTTTGTTCTTATTTTTATAGATCCTTTAGGTATAAGGTTAGATTATTTGAGATTTTCCTTGTTTCCTGAAGTAAGTCTATATTACCATAAACTTCCCTCTTAGAGCTGTTTTTGCTGTGTCCCATAGATTTTGGACCACTGCATTTCCATTTTCATTTGTCTTAAGGTATTATTTATTTTTTTTATTTTTTACGTTATTTAAATACTAGTTAGTTAACATACACTGTAATATTAGTTTCAGGTGTACAATATAGCGATTCAACATTTCCATACAAGTGCTCATCACAACAAGTGCACTCCTTAATCCCCATCACTTATTTAACCCATCCCCCCTACCCATTTCCCATCTGGTAACCATCAGTTGTTCTCTAGAGTTAAGAGTCTGTTTCTCAGTTTACCTCTCTCTCTGTTTAATAGATCACATCTCTACCCCCTTTTCCCATTTCAATGTAGCTTTTTCTTTATACCCTTAGTTATATAAGATCTGTTCTGCTAGTCCTCAGTTCATTCTCAGAGATAGTTGTCCTACTAATTGAAGATTTTGGTGTGTCCACGAGAGAAGATGAGCTACCTTTATCTACTTGTATTTAAATTCCCTTATTAGAAGACTCCTGATTGGGGCATCTGGGTGGCTCAGTTGGTTAAGCATCTGACTTCGGCTCGGGTCATGATCTCACAGTTCGTGAGTTTGAGCCCTGCATCAGGCTCTGTGCTGACAGCTTACAGCCTGGAGCCTGTTTCAGATTCTGTCTCCCTCCCTCTGCCCCTCCCCTGCTCACACTCTGTCTGTCTGTCTCTGTCTCTCAAAAATAAATAAATTAAAAAAAATTTTTAGAAGACCCGTGATCTTGCTCTACATTCTAGTCTCATCATATTATCAACTTCCTTTTGAAGTCTCTGCTCCAGTCCTTTGTTCATTTCCTCCCTCACACTTTTATGTTCTCTCCTACCACAAATAGTGTTCAACCTTGTTTTCAGTGCCTCAAATGCATTTCATCCTCCCTTTGCCTTCTTAACTTCTCCTCATCTTACCAGTCTCAGCTTAAATGTCACTCTTTCAAGAAGTCCACTAGATATTTCTGAACCAATGAAATTCCCCTACTGTATTTTAGCAATGCACCAAGTAACTCGTCTTCACTGATACCATCACATGTTTATTTTTTTAACCACATGATGCCTATTAGCCGCTCAACAAACAACTGCAAGAATGATGAATAAGCTCTTTACAGGCCTGAGTCAGATTAGCCTTAGGATCAAAAACAAGCTCCAAGATCTCGCTAACTCCAGTGTCACTACATCAAGCACTACGCTATGTTATTAGCTATGTGACTCTGGGGAAAGTATTTAACTTCCTTTGTTTGTTCTCTCAAGAGACTTTTGGTTATATTAGGAACTATCTTGAAGTGGTGTAAGTCAAATTCACTGGCTCAAGTACCTAGAAAGAGAAGTTCCTCAGACTCTAACCTCCTATATTTAACCCATAACAGTATCTGTTTTCATAGACTCTTTCTTCCTATTACTATAGATGGACTATTTTCTTGTAAAATACTTCTCCATTTAAAAAAAATCCTTCTGCATTTGCCCCCTTAATTCCATTTTCCTCTCCCCTGCTCAGGGAATGTGATCCAGAAATTTTTCCTCTTACTTATTCATCATCAATTTTTCTTTTTCTCCTAGATCATTCCCATTGAGCCACAAATATTTTCTCTTAAAAAAGAAAATATTTTTTTTTAAAGAGCACTCCTTCTTTGCAGCCAAATGCTGCCTTATGTATTTGTTTCCCTTCACAGCAAAAATCTACAACAAAGTTGCTCACTGTCCTCCACTGTCCTCACTGTCCACCAATCATTCTTCTCTTGTAATTTCTTAGAAGCATTCTAGTCAAGTTTTACTCCAGCTATTGCACTGAAACTACTTCCAGGAAACTTCTCCTAACAAGGCCATCAGTGGCTTCCGTGCTGACCCATCTGACACAGTTGATCATGCCTTCCTCCTGGATCCATTTTCTTCACTTGCCTGACAAAACACCACCCTCTACTGATTTCTCTCACACTTTAGAATTCACTTCTTGGAGGGATTCCTCTGCAGTTCTTACGACCTCTAAATATTGGATTGCCCCAGTACTCTGTACTTAGATTTTCTCTACCTTCATATATTGTTTTGGCAAACTCCTCCCTTTTCAGGTCATTAATGCCGAATTCATATCTTTCACAGACCCATTTTCTTAACTCCATATTTACATATTCAATCCCTTATTATCATAAGCACACAGATGTCTAACAGATGTCTTAAATCCAACATGTCCAAAACTAAACTCCTGCTCCACCTACCACCCACAAAATCTCAGCTGACAACAGTTGCTCAGGGGGAAAAAATGATATCATCACTGATCTTTCTCATTTTCTCCTAATATCATCCAATACCTCAGGAAATCCATCTGACCTTGTATTCAAATCCATAACCCAATCATTTCTCATATTCTTGTCCAAGTCACCAGTAATTATCTCCTCCTTCAATTATTAAAATAGCTTCCTTCCTAGTTATTTCTACTTCCATTGTTGCTCATCAGTACAGTCCTTCTCAATAAATCTTTTATTTTTTAAATTTTAATAAAATATTTTATTTAACCTGATGTGTCTAAGATATTCTCACTTCAACATATAATCACCATAAAAGTATTAATGAGATACTTTACATTCTTTACATTCTTCTTTTTTTTTTTTTTTTTTTAAATTGTACTAAGCCTCAAACTCTGGTGTGTATTTTACACTTCTCATATCTCAGTTTGGACTAGCCACATTTCAAGTGCTTAGTAGCCACATGTCGCCCAGGGCTACTGTTTTAGACAGTGCAATGCTAGACTTCTGGCAGTGGTAATTTCAAGTATGCCCAAGCATACTTTGTCCAGCACTATGGAGGAATTCTAACACACTGAATAAAGAGTCAAATATTCTGTTTCTAGTCTTCACACAACTATCAATCTTCTTTCCCCTCAGCTAATTCATCCTCAAAACTGAGATAACACCTTCCTTACCACTGCCATTTAATTTTCTTTTTCTTTCTTTCTTTTTTTTAAAATTTAAATCCAAGTTAGTTAACACATAGTGTAATAATGGTTTCAGGAGTAGAATTTACTGATTAATCACTTACGTATAATACCCAGTGCTCATCACAACAAGTGCCCTTTTAATGCCTATCACACTTTTAGCCCATATCCTCACTCAACACCCCTCCAGCAACCCTAAGTTTGATCTCTGTACTTAAGAGTTTCTTATGATTTGCCTTCCTGTTTTTAACTTATTTTTCCTTCCCTTCCCCTATGTTTATCTGTTGTGTTTCTCAAATTCCACATGAGTGAAATAATATGGTATTTGTATTTCATTTAGCATAATACACTCTAGTTCCATCCATGTAGTTGCAAATGGCAAGCTTTCATTCTTTTTGATCCCCAAGTAATATATTCCATTACACACACACACACACACACACACACACACACACACACACACACACCACTTCTTTATCCATTCATCAGTAGATGGACATTTGAATTTTTCATAATTTGGTTATTGTTGATACAGTTGCTATAACCATTGAGGTGCATGTGCCCCTTCTAACCAGCATTTTTGTATCCTTTGGATAAATACCTAGCAGTACAATTGCTGGGTCATAGGGTACTTCTATTTTTAACTTGTTTAGGAACTTCCATATTGTTTTCCAGAGTGACTGCATTCCAGTTTGCATTCTCACCAGCAGTTCAAAGGGGTTCCCTTTTCTCCACATCCTTGTCAACATCTGTTGTTTCCTGAGTTGTTAATTTTAGATATTCTAATAGGTGTGAAGTGGTATCTCATTGTGGTTTTGATTTGTATTTCCCTGATGATGAGTGATGTGGAGCATCTTTTCATGTGTCTGTTAGTCATCTGTTAGCCACTTTTCTTTGGAAAAAAATGTCTGTTCATGTCTTTTGCCCATTTCTTCACTAGATTATGTGTTTTGGGGGCGTTGAGTTGAATAAAGTCTTATAGAATTTGGATACTAACCCTTTATCTGATCTGTCATTTGCAAATATCTTTTTCCATTCTATCAGTTGCTATTTATTTTTGTTGATCATTTCCTTTGCTGTGCAGAAGCTTTTTATCTTGATGAGGTCCCAAGAGTTCATTTCTGCTTTTGTTTACCTTGCCTACAGAGACATGTCTAGTAAGAAGTTGCTGTGGCTGAGGTCAAAGAAGTTGTTGCCTGTGTTCTTCTATAGGATTTTGATGGTTTCCTGTCTCACATTTAGGTCTTTAATCCATTTTGAGTTAATTTTTGTGTGTGGTATAAAAAAGTGGTCTAGTTTCATTCACCTGTATGTTGCTGTCCAGTTTTCCCAGCACCATTTGCTGAAAAGACTGTCTTTTTTTCCATTGGATATTCTTTCCTGCTTTGTCAAAAATTAGTTTGCCATAAACTTGTGAATTCATTTCTGGGTTCTCTATTATGTTCCATTGATCTATATGTCTGTTTTTTTGCCAGTATCATACTGTCTTGATGAACATAGCTTTGTAATACAGCTTGAAGTCTGGAATTGTGATGTCTCCAGGTTTGTTTGTTTTTTTTTTTTTTAACATTACTTTGGCTATTCAGAGACTTTTCCAGTTCCGTACAAATTTTAGAATTGTTTGTTCTAGCTCTGTGAAGAATTCTAGTGGTATTTTGATAGGGATTGCATTCAATCTGTTGATTGCCTTGGGTAGAATAGACATTTTAACAATATTTGTTCCTCTAATCCATGAACATGGAATGTTTTTCCATTTCTTTGTGTCTTCTTCAATTTCTTTCATAAGGTTTCTACAGATTTCAGTGTACAGAACTTTTGCTTCTTTGGTTAGGTTTACTCCTAGGTATTTTATGGTTTTTCATGTAATTGAAAATGGGATCAATTCCTTGATTTTTCTTTCTGCGGCTTCATTATTGGTGTATAGAAATGCCACAGATTTCTGTACACTGATTTTATATCTTGAGATTTTGCACAATTCATGTACCAGTTATAGCAGTTTTTGGTGGAGCCTTTTGGGTCTTCCAAGTAGAGTATCATGTCATCTGTGAAGAGTGAAAGTTTGACTTCCTCCTTGCCAATCTGGATGCCTTTTATTTCTTTTTTTTCTTTTTTTTTTTTTTTTTTTGTGTCTGATTGCCAAGGTTAGGACTTCCAGTACCATATTAAACAACAGTGGTGGGAGTAGACATCCCTGTCATGTATCTAACCTTAGGGGGAAAGCTCTCAGTTTTTCCCCATTGAGGATGATATTAGCTGTGTGTCTTTCATATACAGCCTTTAGGATCTGGAGGTATGTTCCTTCTATCCCTACTTTCCTGAGGGTTTTTATTCAAGAAAGGATATTTTAAATGTATTTTTTCAAATGCTTTTCCTGCATCTATTGAGAGAATCATATGGTTCTTATCATTTCTTCTATTAAGGTGATATATCACGTTGAATGAATTGCAAATATTGAACCTCTGCTGCCCCCAAAGAATAAATCCCACTTGATTGTGGTGAATAATTCTTTTAAAATATTGTTGGATTCAATTTTCTAGTATCTTGTTGAGAATTCTTGCATCCATGTTCGTCAGTGAAATTGTTCTGTAATTCTCCTTTTTAGTGGGGTCTTTGTCTGCTTTTGGAATCAAGGTAATGCAGACTTCATAAAGTGAGTTTAGAAGTTTTCCTTCCATTTTTATTTTTTGCAACACTTCAAAAGAATAGGTATTAACTCTTCTTTAAATGGTTGATAGAATTCCCCTGGGAAATCATCCAGTCCTGGACTCTTGTTTGTTGGGAGATTTTTGATTACTGATTCAATTCCTTTACTGGCTATGGGTCTGTTCAAATTTTCTATTTCTTCCTGTTTCTGTTTGGGTACTTTATATGTTTCCAGGAATTTATCCATTTCTTCCAGATTGCCCAATTTGTTGGTGTATAATTTCTCATAATATTCTATTATTGTTTATATTTCTGCAGTGTTGGTTGTGAATCTTTCCTCTTTTTGTGATTTTATTTATTTGGGTCCTTTCCTTTTTCTTTTTGATCAATCTGGCTAGGGGTTTATCAGTTTTGTTAATTCTTTCAAAGAAGCACCTGCTAGTTTCATTGATCAGTTCTACTGTGTTGTGCTTTTTTTCCATAACATTAATGTCTGCTTTAGTCTTTATTATTTCCCTTCTTCTGTTGGTTTTGAGCTATATTTGCTGTTCTTTTTCCAGCCCTTTTAGGTGTAAGGTTAGGTTGAAACCTTAATTCCTTCTTCAGGATGGCCTGGATTGCTATATACTTCCCTCTATGACCTCTTTTGCTGCATTCCAAAGTTTCTGTACTATCGTGTTTTCATTTTCATTGGCCTCCATGTACTTTTTATTTCCTCTTTAATTTCTTGGTTAACCCATTCATTCCTTAATAGGATGTTCTTTAATCTCCAAAGATTTGTGGTCTTTCCAAATTTTTTCTTGTCATTGACTTGAAGTTTCATAGCACTGTGGTCTGATAGTATGCATGATATGATATTGATCTTTTTGTACTTGTTGAGGGCTGATTTGTGACCCAGTATGTGATCGATTCTAGACAATGTTCATGTGCACTTGAGAAGAACGTGCATTCTGCTGCTTTAGGATGAAATGTTCTGAATATATCTATTAAGTCCATCCAGTCCAGTATGTCATTCAAAGTCATCGTTTCCTGTTGATTTTCTGATTAGATGATCTGTCCATTGCTGTAAGTGGGGTGTTAAAGTGCCCTATTATTATTGTATTATTATCAATGAGTTTCTTTATGGCTGTGATTAAAAGATTTATATTCTGGTGCTCCAAGTTGGGGGCATAAATATTTATAATTATTAGATCTTTTGGATACATCCCTTATAATGTCCTTCTTCATCTCTTGTTACAGTCTTTGATTCAAAATCTAGTTTGTCAAATGTAAGTATGGCTACTCGGGCTTTTTATTTTTTTTTGATGTCCATTAGCATGATAGATGTTTCTCTATTCCCTTACTTTCACTCTGAACGTGTCTCTAGGTCTAAAATGAATCCCTTGTAGACAGCACATAGATGAGATGATTTTTTCATCCATTCTTATGTGCTATGTCTTTTGATTGGAGCATTTAGTCCATTTACATTGAGAGTGATTATTGAAAGATATTAATTTAGTGCCATTGTGTTGCCTTCACAGTTGGTGTTTCTGGTGACATTCTCTAGTCCTTTCTAATATTTGTTGCTTTGGTGTTTTTTGTTTCGTTTTGTTTCTCCAAAGAGTCTCCCTTAAAATTTCTTCCAGGGCTCATTTAGTGATCACAAACTCCTTTAGTTTTTGTTTGTCTGGGAAACCCTTTATCTCTCCTTCTATTCTTAAAGACAATCTTTCTGATTAATGAATTCTTGGTTCATATTTTTCTGACTCAGCATGTTGAATATATCCTGCCACTTCTTTCTGGCCTGACAAGTTTCTATGAATAGATCTGCTGCAACCTGATCTGTCTTCCCGTGTAGGTTAAGGACTTTTTTCTCTTTGCTGTTTTCAGGATTCATTCTTTAACTGTGTATTTTGTGAATTTAACTATGATATGCCTTGGTGATGGCCAGGTTTTTTTGATCGAATGGAAGTTCTCTGTGCTTCTTGGATTTTGACATCTGTATCTTTCCCCAGAGTAGGAAAGTTTTCAGCTAAAAATTGTGCACATAAACATTATGCCTCCTTTTCTCTTTCTTCATCTTCTGGGTTTCCTATGATATGAATGTTATTCCTCTTTAATAAGTCGCTGAGTTCTCTAAGTCTTGTATCATGATCTTTTGTCTTTGTTTTCCTTTTTTTTGCCTCATTATTTTCCATTTTATCTTCTATATCACTGATTCACTGCTCTGTTTCATCTATTCTTGCTGTTATAGCACCCATTAGAGGTTGCATTTAATTTATGGCATTTTTAATTTCAGCCTGACTAGATTTTATTCTTTATCTCCGCAGAAAGGGGTTCTCTGGTGTCTTCTATGCTTTTTTCAACCCCAGCTAGTATTCTTATAACTTTGGTTTAAATTGCAGTTCAGACATCTTGTGTTGATTAAATCACTGGCCATCATCTTTCCTTTGGGGTGAATTCCTCTGTGTTGTCATTTTGGAAGAAGAAAAAATAATAAAATTAAAAATTAAAATTAAAAACAAAACAAAAATATCAAATAAAGGAAGCTAGATTCTAGGTGTGTTTGATCTGCTTGTTGAGAGAAGCTTGATAGAAAACAGGAAAAAGAGAAAGGAAAAAAAATTAATTTAAAAAGTAAAAAAAAGTCAAATAATCTAAAAAAATAGAGATAATAAAATAGAATAAAAAAAATTTAAAAAAAATCTTTCTGTATCTAAGAGGAAGAAAAGAAAGAAAAACGAAAGCAACATGAGCAGAAACAGCAGCAAACACAACAAACAAACGAAATGAACAAACAGAATGAAACTCAAATGAAGTTACATCCAGTTTCCCCCAAACTGAAACTCTGCAGCACACCATAGTCCATAGACTAACCTGGTGGAAGAAATTTGTGGGTCTTCTGGGGAATGTGCCCGGAGGGTGCGGGTGGGCAGGGTTTGGTGTAACGGCTTCATTCTCCACACGGTGGCATTGTTTAGCTCACTGGAATAACCCCATGGGTGTGTGCATGCACACTATCGGTGAAAATGGCTTCACGCAGTTCTCTGGTCTCTGGCACAGCAATTTCATGCCCTCACAGACACATGATCAAGCAACCCTCCTTTGTCTCAGGTTTCCATCTGTTCCCTGCCTTTACCTTGTTTATGTCCAAGCTGTCTGCCTGCCAGGTTTGTCTCCCTCCAGAGTTTTAGCTCAGATGGGGCTGGGTTTCAAAGCCCCCACACTTCAGAGACCCCCATGGCTTGGACCTGCACTGATTCTTTGTGGGATATCCTCTCAGAGCAATGGCCCAGTATCAGTTTGTTCCCAAAAACATCCCCATGATTGCTCAGTGGCAGAGACTCAAAGTTTATGGTAAGTCACACACACAGCTGGCTCCAGGTTTTTCTGCTCTTTGACATCTTTGTTCCAATATCAGTAAATATGGCAGCTCTCCAGGTCCACAGGGACTTTTGCACACAGGGAGGGTATATGGCCTCTACCAAATGCACTACAAGCAGGGAAACTGCTTCTCCCCATGTGGCCCATGGACCCCCTCAGACCACGCTACCTGCTCCTGGGTATTAACCCTACTTCCTCACCAGAGCACTTGTAGGCACTGAGCTCTGAAACTTCAGACTCTGTGTCCCACTGTTTATAGAATCCTGGTGGTATTGAAACTCTCTCCTTTCTCCCCATCAATGGTTTTGGGGAATAGTTTCCTTGTAGTCCCCTGTGAGAGTTTTCATCCTTTCTCTCTCTCTTTCTCTCCAGCTCAGCTATTCAGGCAAGTGCGTTTCTTGCACGATCCTGATGTGCTGCACTCTTCCTCTTTCTTTCTTTCTTTCTTTCTTTCTTTCTTTCTTTCTTTCTCTCTCTCTCTCTCTCCCCCTCTGTCTTCTCACCACGAAAATGGGTCCCTAACCTCCGAGCCACTGTTGCTTTTCTCTCTCCCAATTCACTTCTCCACACCACATACCTGCCAAGTTTTCTGGCTCAAATTATGCAGATTGTTGAATCCTCAGATCAATTTCCTAAATGTCCAAAATTTGATCCTGATCTAGCTGTGTTTCAGGGATGAGACAAGCTCAGGGCCCTCCATACTACTTTGCCATCTTGACTCCTCCCCTCTACTCTCAACAAATCCTTTAAATGTATAACCCAGATCACTTCACTCTGATGCTTAAAATTTGATAGTGGCTTCATATTTCACAGAGATAAAAACAAAAACTCTCACACATGGCTATCCAGCCCCATATAATCTGGACCCATCCTTTTTTGCCTCTCTGACTTTACCTCCTTCAATTTTCCCTTCAGTTTCAGCCACACTGGCTATCTTATCATTGGCATATACTTGGCTTGTTTTTGCTGGAGGTTGCTGCACTTGCTGTTTCAGCTCCTTGGATCACTCTTCCCGATACCTGTTTGGCTCACTCTCTACTTCTTTCACATATGTGTGTAAATGCCGGCCGTAACTCTCTTATTTAAATCAAAACCTGCCTACTTCCTTACTCCTATGCTTTCCTACTTGTTGTTTCACCCTACTCAATCCCTTGTACCTCATGGGATTTATCATTCCCTAACATACTATGTAATTTACTTATCATTTTATTGTCTGCCTCTTCCTACTATTTACTGATGTAAATCCCACCAGGCAAGTATTTTTAAGTGTTCTTAAATCCCCCAAACCTACAATAGTGCTCAGCACTAGACTTGGTAGGAACTCAGTAAGTATCCACTGACTGAATGGGAAAATTACAAGTGGATTGGGCCTCAGGGACAACTAGCTGCAAACACAGGACCATATTACCCATGAAGGTTTTCTACATCCATTGTCTCTGTTTCATTTTCTCTGTGTTTTAGCCACATTCTCTCCTAGTACAGGTATATTTCTTCTACAGTGTGGTGGGGGTGGGGTTGGTAACATGACCACAGACAGTCCTACATTTATGTTGTCCCAGCTATTGATACAAAAGTGAAAAGACAGCTTTTCTCTTTTAAAAGTCAACAAAATTCCAGGGAAGAATTCTGGTTCAGTTTGTCAATGAATAAAACAATTGCCCAAGTCTAGGTCATAAGGCTACCCCTCTGGGAGTACAATTCTGTGACTGACAGCCTCACAGGAACCATATGCAGGAGCTAAGTTGTATTACCAAAATATAATAGAATATTACGGAATCTAATAAACTGGAAATATCAAAAGATGATCACTACACTGTTTTGTTTCTCTAAACTTTTCCTTTTCTGTTATCCTTTTCCTAATTTCATTTTATTTCTTATTCTATTAGTCAATATGTTGTTTAAAAAAAATGTCTCTAATTGGAGTACGAAAAATCTGGAAAATATTACCTCAAGCCTTAAAATGCAGGGGGTAAAAAGACCGTGAAACTGAAAACTGGAGAAGGGAGTATCACACATTCATTGGCAAGGCATGTCTAATAAATACTTCCGTAACAATCACAATAATAACTTATCTGCATATAATGCCTAAAGTGTATAAAACTAATTAACATACAGACCTTTAAGATAAATTATTATTATTAACTGATTTTATAAATGATAAATCTGAGGGATAAATATTTATTTTCCCAGGGTCCTGAGACAATGAAATGGTATATTCTGAATTCAAATTCTGACTTTGTGTCCAGGTATCACAAATTTCTTACTAAACAACACTACTTGCATATAAAAATTTTGCTAGAAAGTAACGTTTTATCACTTAAAAGTTTTCACAGTGGCTACATTCTTATCCAGCACCCCAATGACATCATCAAGAGTAGATACATAACTAGAATCCTCTCTATTCCAGACCAAGTCCAATTCTAAGGAACATGGCCAAAAGTATGTTTTTGTTTCTTCCATATCTATGAGGAGGTAATTATATGTAAGAAATTTGTGCATATTCTATGCTTTCCACCCAATCTTTAAAGATTGATATTCCTGCCATAGCAACTTCTTTATAGCGATGCCTCCTGAACCAAGAGGAAAAAAAACTAAAACTATTGAAACTTCATCAAAATAAAAAGTTTCTGCACGATGAAGGAAACAATCAACAACAACAACAAAGGCAATCTAAGGGATGGGAGAAGATAATTACAAATGACATATCTGATATGGGGTTAGTATCCAAAATATTTAAAGAACTTATATAACTCAACACCCCAAAAATGAATAATCCATGGGCAGAAGACGTGAATAGACATTTTCCCAAAGAAGGTATAAAGACGGCCAACAGACACATGAAAAGATGCTCATCATCACTGATCAGCAGAGAACTACAAATCAAAACTACAATGCAACATTATTTCATACCTGTCAGAATGGCTAAAATCAACACCATAACAAACAAAAGGTGTTGGCAAAGATGTGGAGAAAAAGGAACCTTCTTGCCCTGGTGATGGGAATGCAAATTGGGGCAGCCACTATGGGAAACGGTATGGAGGCTCCACAAAAAGTTAAAAATAGAACTACTCTATGAGCTAGCAATTGCACTACTAGGCATCTACCCAACAAATACAAAAATACTAATTCAAAGGGGTACACGCACCCTGATGTTTATAGCCAAATTATGGAAACAGCCCAAGTGTCTACCAACTGGTGAATGGATAAAGCAGAGGAGGTGTAGGTGTGTGTGTGTGTGTGTGTGTGTGTGTGTGTGTGTATGCAAAGACATATTACTCAGCCATAAAAATAAAAATGAAATCTTATCATTTGCAATGACATGGATGGAGCTACAGAGTATTATGCTAAGTGAAAAAAGTTAGTCATAGAAAGACAAGTATCATGACTTCACTCATATGTGGAATTAAAACAAAGCAAAACAAAACAAAACAAAACAAATGAGCAAGGGGGAAAAAAGAGAAAGAGGCAAACCAATCCAGACTCTTAACTATAGGGATCAAACTGATGGTTACCAGAAGGGAGCTGGTGGGGAAGGGATGAGTTAAATAGGTGATGGGGATCAAGGAGGGCATTTGCTGTGACAAGCACTGCATGTTGTATGTAAGTGTTGAATCACTATATTGTACACCTAAAATTAATATTATGCTGTAGGCAAGATTATTGGAATTTAAATAAAAACTTTAAAAACAAGATTGATATCCCTAGGAAATATCTTATCTACTGTGAGTGAATCAGTCTCAAACCATTAAGAAATGGATATTCTTTCTAAGATGAATTAAGGATGGGAATGTTCAGCTCAATTGTCCTATTTTTGTCCTCTCCTCTTCACTGATTCATCATTGCAGTTTCAAGAAACTACTTTATAAAAGACTTTTAAAAACAGATTCATACTGGCTTGGTGTATGAATATTATACCTCCCACTGATTCTGGGCAATAAAACAAATTTTATACAAAATTAGGTACTAGCTTCTAGATAACATTTCCCCTTGCTACCTAACAGTAAAAATATAGTCACTAAAGTACTCAAAGAAGTATAGGATAACAATTAGATCATGGATCCTAACGCCAGAATACCCCATTGAAAATTTCAGCTCTGTCACTTACTAGCCAGGTGACTGGGTAAGTTGCCTCTTTCCACTGCCTGTCTTTCTCCATCTATAAAAAAATGGAATTGATAATAGATCACACTCCATAAGATCACTGTGAGTATTCAGTGAATTATATAAAAAGCACTTAGAACAGTGCCAGGAATAGAATAAATGCTATATAAGGGTATGATTTTAGGATGTTATTCAACCTTGTCATTTTACAGATGAGGAAACTGAGGCAAAAAGAGGTTAAGGAAATTGCCCAATGTCATAAATCTAGTGTATAAACATCTGTTAAGTCTTAATCCCTTTGCTTTTATTTGCATCATCTTGCCTTTTGTATACATCTTTTTAACACACAAAAAATTTCCGTTCATTAAGAGTAAATGTTTAAAAAACTTTCAAAACTGAACGTTACATGTAAAATAACTTTGGACACCTGAATACATACCATAGTTTAGGTAGTAAATAGTTTCAGGTATATAACTGAAGGACATTGAGAATGACACACAAGTCAAGCCATATTTTAAAACTCTGTTAGCCATTTGATGAGGGCAATGAGGAGTTCGTGTTTTGTGTTTCTGTGATTATAATATTGCTTTGCATGAATAAAGACCTATTCCTTTCTTATTTACTTTGGTTAATTTGCTGTGCAGATGGACACCAGCAGAGATACACTTAATAAAGTGTGAAACATAAAAATGGACAACTTACTATTTGTTCCAACAAAGTATAGGGGAGACAAACAATGCACTGGCTATGCATTCATCAAGGTGTAGTGTCAAAGTCAATGTATGTTACAGAGAAGGATGTTGCATTCAAAGGCTGGCCTTGTCATATAAAGCAGGACATATGAAATCCCAATATACTATCTAGGCTATGAATTATCATCCCCTTTTCTACTCACTTTCTTCTTCCTTTTTATTTTAATGATAATGAAACCCTGAGTTAGGTATTACATGTCAACCTGAAGCATATGTCTTCAGTGCCCTTGCATTTATTGCCAAATACAGCATCCTCCACCTCAATATACACTTTCAGTATACAGTGCTTTCTTGCCTGGGAAGGTGAACAAGGACAGAGCAGACAAATCAGAGGTTGACAATAAGGCACACTGATGTAATGTATATAATGTGTCACATTGACAAGTCACTCCAGGAAACACTAAAGGGCATAGTCTACACTGTTTTCATTAGAGTGCTTATTAGAGGGAATTTATGTTTAGACAGAGATTAATTTCTAGATGGTCTGAATGTAAAATTGTTGGTATCACTTCTGAAGAAAGCCAGTACTTGGTCCTTTCATTCTTAAGTATTTAGTTATGCTTTGAATATATAATTTTTCTTAGAATATCGGCTTAACTCTGTTTCATAATAGTAAGTAAGTTATATGATGGAATGTAAACAATCGTGAGTTAAGAAAGTTGACCTGGATATCTACAGCCTAAGAATGTATCTGAATTGACCAAAATATCCTTTAGCTACATTAAATCTCTCCTTTCATTTGCATGTGCTCATTCATCTATTTGCCAAGTGTTTATTTAGATCTCATAGTCACTGTGTGAGGCCCTAGGGATACAAAGTCCATCATTTTCCCCATGGGGCTTAATGACTAGTGAAGGAAGTAAGCATATTCAGAAAATTACAGTGCATAGCTCCTGAACACAGTGAGTTCACTCAAGCATGTGTTTGAGTGAATAACTATCCATAAATTGTTAATATAGCTTTATATTTGATATAATATAGGTATAAATACAGTTCTGAGAGGGAAGAGACTACCTCTGTCCCCCTGGAGTGTGAGAAGGTGTCAGAGAAGGGATGACATATGCAATAGGTCTTAAAGGATTAATAGGGAGTCAAAAGGAAAAGATAGAACACATTTCAAACATAGGGATAAGCCTGTGCAAAGGCACAAAAACTTGACAGAGAGTGATGTGTTTGGGCCTGGGTAGAAGCTCATTCATTGTTCATCTTCTCAAATCATGGATGTAAGAGTTGCAGGGGGAAAACATAGCCAAAGGGGTAGGATAGAGTTGGATTTTATTCCATGGGAAAACTTTTTTAGTTTATCTTACGGTAATTATGGGATCACCAAAAAGTTTATGCAAAACTGTGATTTGTTGTTTTGGAAGAAAGTATCTGGCAACAGTATACAGTCTAAAGGAAAGATGATAGAGTAGTATCAGGAAGCCACTGACAAGACAAATGAAAGAGATGTCCCTAGCCAAAAATGATCAAAAGTCAAAGTAAAGCAAAGCAGGGAAAATTGAATATAAAAGTTGAATTCAAAGAAACAAAATCCCCTTTCCCAAGATCATTATTTCATTCCTTCAACTGAAGACATCTCTGTGACAGAGTAGCACCTGATCAGGCAGTCTTTGATTAGGAATAAGGAAAAGACAGACATATTTAGAAGGACTAAATGCAAGGCACTTTAGGTAAGATATTAAGTTCGAAAGCATGAAGTAGTAACAGCTGATGAAGAGAGAGGCAGAGATGCATCAGATGCAGAGATGATTGTCAGCAGGCTGACTTGGGTACGGTAGGCACTACTGGCTCATCAGCCATCGTGAGCTGAAGTCACAGTGCAAAGACCACAAATTCTCGTCTGTACACACACAGCATCATCTTTACCTCCCAGAACCTTTCAGTTTTATTCTTGTGACATAATCAGACTGGAAGGTGTTCATTATAAAAATGAGTGTAGTGGGTTAAATGGCGGTCCCCCAAAAGATATGTCCACCTGAACCTGTAAATGTAACCTTTTTTGAAAAAGGGGTCCTTACAGATGTAAATTAAGGATCTTAAGATAAGATCATCCTAGAGTAAGGTGGACAGTAATCCAATGACTACTGACCTTAGAAAAAAAGGAAAGAAGACACACAAAAAGAACATGTAAAACAGAGACTGGAATGTTGCATCTATCTACAAGTGAAGGAAGGCCAAAGATTTCCAGCAGCCGCTGGAAACTAAGAGAGACACACACAACAGACTTTTCCTCAGAACCTCCAGAAGGAACTGCTGAAGGGGTTAACAGAGAGAACATGACCACTGGTTGACACCTGAACTGGACCTGGGCAATCAGAGGTTTCTCACCTCCTCCCCTGTCCTCAGAATATATGCTCTGTTTACTATTCTTCCAGTGGGAGCTGTTCCAAAGACATAGCCTTGAGACAGTAAGGTTTTGTTCAGACCATCTGGACAGTATATGTGACTAAACCTCATTAAGGCTTATATATAAACTTTTAAGATTCTGGTTGGCAGATGTAGAGATCTATTTCCTCTTTCGGCCACCCAAGACAAGCCTCATAAGTAAGTTCCCCTGCTTATTAAAACTGCCATCTACCAATCTGAAGTGGTCTTCCTCTTTCTTCAGTCTGTCCTTGCCTTCTATGTAAGGGGGCCAGTTTGTGAACCAACAGAAACCAACCCTGCCAACACCTACATTTCAGACTTCTGGCACCTAGAACTGAGAAAGAATAATCTTCTGTTGATTTAGGCCACCCATTTTGCAGTAATTTTTTACAGCAGCCACAGAAAACTAATAGAATAAGTGGTCTTGTTCTAATGCATGAGTTAGCACTCCCCACTTAAGAAGTCATAGGTATACTCAGCATTTGGGGTATTCAGACTCAAATCTATCTGAGTTGTTCTACAATACAACTGCAAATTTTAACTTGAGAATATAATTAAAAGATCAAATAGGAGGTGAATATTTTACATGCTGCTAAAAAAAACCCCAGTTTTCTATATGTACATTAGAAAATGCTGCCATGGGTCCATTTTGATTTCCTAGACATTCTGGTCAAATTAAGATTCAGTCTCTAGAGAAAGAGAGACATAAATGAGAATAAACTCTTGGTCCCATCAGTGCCTAAGCTACCCAAAGCAGACCCCTTTTGTGACAAGGTTGCCCTCAATTTTACTTTTACATTTATAATGACTCTCATTACCCTTTCCACTTGTGACATTCCTATTTGCCACTAATTGACCAAATTAATCAGTGGGACGGGAAATAATCGCTCACTAGCTGTCAAGCAAACCTTGTCACTTTGTGACTTCCAAGGGCTCAAAGCCATTCAATTCAATTAGCTTCAGTGTTTTATACACAGTACTATACAGCCATTTGGAAAATTCCTACGTGTTTTGTTTTCCTTTTTCCCCCATTAGACAATGACACGTCTTAATAAAAATGCTAAAAATACATACAGAACTAACAATGCTAAAAGTGCTGCTTTTGAGGGATTCAATATCATCTGCTTCAAAATTATCTACTACAAAAGTTGTATCCTTTCTGAGTGTCCTCTTAATGTCTGGAGGAAAAACCAGATTTTCTGGTTGTCCAAAAAGATCAGTAGCTAATTACAGCTAATTACAGTCAACTTTCACCTATCTTTGCTAATGGAAGGAAGCACTGATGCAGGCAATTCCCAAATGGCAAATCTTCCATTCGATTTCAGCAAGTAAAACACAAAAGACATTTAAACTTCAAGGATTTTCTCACAGTTTTTTAAGAAAACTCCTGATCAAGTCAGGGGTTCACTTTTAGATTGTCTGGAGGTAACACAGTTATGTTTCCACGACTGACCCACTGGACTTACCATGCAACTGTACTTAAACTAGAATTAAGATGTAATTCGCGTCCCTTGGCAAGCACTGGCTGAGAAATAAATGGAAGGAGCTCAAAGGGCTCATGTCACCAGGTCATAAACTTGTAAGTCACACTCGAACTACCGGTAGTAATTAATAACAACAACCATAATAACAGTTCCTGTTACTGAGTATCTATTACATGCCAGATACATTACCTTCATTATCTACAATGCTAGAAACAATCCTGCAAAGGTTTTATTACCTTCATTTTACAAATAAGGAACTGAGTCTTGGAGAAGTTATGTGACTGACAGTGTTACCTGAACAGTATATAACTGAAGGTTAGATTCAAATTGGATTGGACTCCACAGCTTAGGCTCTTTCCACAAGGATGTTTGGATAAAACAAGTGGACAATGTTTACTGGACATTTTTTAATTCTTGTTACAATTACACACACCTAGTTCATGTACTAGTTAAGCCACTTTCTAAGCCTAGATACTTAACTAATAATGTACTAAATAAAAGCAGAATTTATTGTATGATAGATGGAGCTTAAGGGTTTATTTACTGAAATTTTAAAAGATCTACTTAAAGATTGTTTTCTTTTAGAAGGTGTCTGACACTAAAATGTACATGCAAGAGCCATTATGTCAGTGAAAGACCTATTATATCAAGACTCTAGCATCCAAAAGTGTCATAATCTTGTTTCTACATTAACTTTACCCAGTGCCTGGTTCTCAGCCAAAATTTTCATCAATCAAGTGTAATTTGTGTCCTAACTATGTAAATAATTGTTTTCTAGAAGTGAAGTGAACTTTTATTTTAAAAATATCTTGAAACTGGGGGCACCTGCGTGGCTCAGTCGGTTAAGCGGCCAACTTCAGTTCAGGTCATGATCTCACAGTCTGTGAGTTTGAGCCCCGCATAACGCTCTGTGCTGACAGCTCTGTGTTGACAACAGGCGTGGAGACTGCTTTGGATTCTGTGTCTCCTTCTCTCTCTGACCCTCCCCCATTCACACTCTGTATCTCTCTCTCAAAAATAAAAATAAACGTTAAAAAAAATATCTTAAAACTAGACATACTAGAAAAAAAGATAAACATAGGAATCCTCAATAAAGAGAAATTATACTTCTACAGAATGAAAATTGTGATGAAGACATATTATAAATGTTCTTTATATTCCTCAATTAGCCATTATCCTTGAAGATATTGACTCAACTAATAATTTCATGTTATAATGGTGGTAATTAAATTATTATCAGTAAAGTACATTCTTATCCACACTTACAGATTGAGCCTGGTGCTACAGTAAGGGCTGGAACACGGAAATAATTAGTAGTCTCTGACCACATTTCAATGTAAGAAGCACACATATACACAAATAATTATATCCCAAACTATAGCTTTTATTGATAGCACCACCATTCACAATATCTCCTAAAATAGAAATATGAAGCCAGTCTTCATTCCTCACTCTCTGAAACCTCTACTTTCTGTCATTCTCAATGTCTTGATAACTTTACTTTGTTTTTGGTTTTGTTTTCAATTCTAACCCCTCCTCTCCACCCCCACTCTCATTGCCTTTGGCCACGCCTTTATCATATCTCACACCTAGACTTTCATTATGGCCTCTGTCCAATCCTCTTATTTCTAACATATCTAACATTCCCATATTTTCCCCCATAGAATTATCTGTCTTAATTGAGAGTTTGACCATGTGATTCTCATGCTCTCAGTCAACTAATGAATGTTTTTGTGATACAAAATAGGATTTAAAAACAAAAGAAGTTCAAATCCTGGATTTTCTATGTACTAAACATATGATCTTGGGAATAACTTATTCTCTGTGAACCTTGTTCTTGATATATAAATTGTCAATAATAATATCTTGGCAACCTCAGGAATAAATGAGAATATTATAAATAATACAGAGTAATCACTCAATAAAAGAGTCATAATCATTATTTCATGTTCACAATCATTATATAGCTTTGCATACACAAGTCCTCTGTGGCATCTTCAACATCTTTCTTCCTTGTACTTTATGCTCTAAAAACATATAAACATTAATTATCACCTAAAAATGCCATCGTTTTCCACACCTTGTAACTTTCCACACCTATTCTAATAGATCAGTTTGGAATGTCCTTTCTTCTCAGGAAAGCAGGATCACCAGCAGTAAAGCCACCTCTGCAGTCACAATTTTCCTAGAGCAACCTACATCTGGTGCCTAAGGTAGGCAGGAGTATAAAAGCCCAGTCATTTTGACCCAAATTCTGTCAGTCCCAAATATTCATAAAATTGGGTAGACCCAGAATGCACACACTGTGAGATGGAAATGTTGCATGTGCATCAAGTCCAACCATGGCCAGAGGGCATGTTAGTCCAGTCACCCATGTCACATCCCAAAGTTGCAACAGCATCCCTCCCTCAGCTCCTACGTAAGGCCACCTGGGTCCCATGGACAAGCTTAATGAAGAAGGGAAAAAACCCAACCTTCACATGCCAATTGGCCACGTATGTGATTAAAGCCAAAAGCAGGTGATGACTTTATTCCTGCCACATTTAAGAAATGGCTGTTGAACGTTACTTATAGGAGTTATCTGCCCCTATGAGTACTAACCACTAGCTCTCTCAGGATGGAAGAGACCCAATGTAGTCAACTGGCCACCAACTAATCCTCTTAAGTAATGGTGTCATATTGGGAATACAATGTTGGTAGGCTGGGCATTCAGAAATGACAACAGCTATAATAGTAATAGGAAGTGGAAGTCTATGCTGTTGGACTCATGTATATCCTACATTTCTTCTACCATTGCTATTCTTATCATTTACCCTTGTGTTAGCTCTGGGGTTGCTGCTACTGATGACAGGCTAATATCAATGAGATGAGTTGTATTCTTGGTTATTTAGTGCATCTTCTGTGGTTCATGCTTTCCAGTAGACATTAAGATATGATACAAAAAATCTTCATGTTTTACTTCTACTTTCATATGCCACTACCATATTTCTTTCTTCCGTATCTCTGATCAGACATTCAGACCATTGGCCATTGCCCAGAATCTACATATATACTAGCACCAACCACTTTCTCTTTCATACAGCATAAATGATCAGATTCACCACTTTCTGTTCTACCCATTAGTAAGATTTTCCTTCTCCCTTATTCCTTAATGCTGCACTAAATTAGAGAATTCCAATATTGTGCTATGTTTCTAATAGGAAGAACACATAAGTTAGGGAAATAAGGAATGGAAGCATGAATGACCTCAATTATCATCATCCCTAATGATCCACTGAGGAACTTTCCATACCCACAACTCTTGGTTAAAAGTCCTGGTTCCCAAAGGAGCACACTCTAGCCAAAGAACACACCACAGTTCCCACTGAACTACATATCATAGTTGTCCCCTAGGCACTTTGGGCTTATTGTATTCGAAGACCAACAGGCAAGAAGAGTCAACATTAGTGGCAGGGACATTTGATTTTGATCATCATGAGAATATAGTGCTTTTTTCACGCAATGAGTGAAGTGAAGAATATAGTTGGAACCTAGGTGTTTCACTTGGTTCACTTAGGATGACCCACTCCCTTACCCAATTAGAACTATGACTGTACCACAGCCATGACCTAAGATGGTTGTAATTACCAGGGATTTGGGTATATCAGGAATGAGGGCTAAGATTACATCATAAACTAAAAAAACCAAGATCTGCAGAGGTGGTAGCTGAGGTTGGGGAGAATTTAGAATAAATAGTGAGTAAGGGTGATAGTGAATACCATAGCAATGGGGGATGTATTTTTTTAAGTTTTTATTTATTTATTTTGAGAGAGAGAAAGAGAGCAAGTAGGGAAGGGGCAGAGAGAGAGAGGGAGAGAGAGAGAATCCCAAGCAGGCTCCCTACCAATGCGGGGCTGGAACTCACAAATCATGAGATCCTGACCTGAGCTGAGTTGGATGTTTGACTGAGCCACCTAGGTTCCCTGCACTGTATTTCTTCACATTTACTTCCCTCTCCTAGGTCTTTCCCTCAATAGGAGAGGCCCACATGAACCATGAGGGAACTTCTCCTTGCGTATAGATATAGACATGGTACTATGGAAAGGATATACTGAGGCAGCCATAGGGTATGCTACTCAGATCCCTAAGATATAGGGATCTACTACACCACTTATTCTAAAGCCTCACTCTCCCTGGGATCCTCCCAGCCAATGACTGAGCACCATCAGTAAACTGAGGCCAGAAGTACTGGAGCCTGACCATTTCTGAACTCCATGAGAGGTCTGGGACTCTTCCATCAAGTAACTTTGTTCTGGAGCTCCCTACAGGCCTGGCCAAGACATTCCAAAGCTACACTGCAATTTGAGCTTCTCCTACTCTATCCTCCCTTCCTCCACTTTTCCTTTCATGTGTATTAGGCTTGCATCAAACTCTAAGACCTTCCACTACCGCTCTTGCCTCCTTGTCTCTTTATCCTTCAGAAGCATTTCCCTCAAAGAATCCTTTGCACATGTAATTCTATCTTGGCATCTGCTTCCGGGAAGATTCAACAAGTGCAGTCAGTTATATCTATTTCTCACTTTTGAGTCATTTCAGTATGCTGTTCTTTTCTGCCCAAATATCTATCCTCCCTTCACTTAGCTGGCTTCAATTTTGGCCACTTTGACCACAGACAACAGATACCAGCTCAGGTATCACTTTCCCCCCTTCCTGACCTCTCCACTACCACTAAAATCCATGTTGGATGGTCCTGCTAAAGGTTCCACAGCACAATGAACATTCCCATGTAGCCCTCATCCCTCTGATTTGTAGTTTCTTCTTCTTCCTCTCCTTCCTCTTCTTACTCTTCTTCTTCCTTTTTCCTCTCCTCCTCCTCGTCTTCCTCTTCCTCCTCCCCCTCCTCCTCCCCCTCCTCCTCCTCCCCCTTCTCTTCCTCCTCCTCCTCCTTTTTCTTCTTCTCCTCCTCCTCTTCCTCCTCCTCCTCCTCATCCTCCTCCTCCTCCTCCTCCTTCTCCTTCTTCTTCTTTTGCCTGCATCCCTCCTCAATATAAACATCATGATGGAAGGTCACAATCTATTTCTTCACTATTGTATACCTAGCATCCTTAACAATGTCTCACAATACTTGGCTTTTTTTAGGGACCCAATAAATATTTATTGAATGAATAACTAAATACAAAGCAGGATAATGAAAATCATGGAAATAAGTCAAGGGAGGACCTAGGGAGGAAGGGCAGAGGTGGAACTTAGGAGAACTCCACTGAATAAAAAACATTCTGCAGACATTTTTAAAAGGTAGCCTGCAGTTTCAGAAGTAGGCAGAGTGGAAACTATTAAGGGCACTGACCCAGCTTAGACACAAATCTTCAGAACATTGGATTCTACCCATGACATTAGTTTTATTGGCAGTGTGGTCAGTTCTTGTCTACATGGGGATAAGGATGTCATTGCACTCTAGAAGTAACCCAAGCCAGATGACACCAGATACAATAACTCCCTAGAGCCACAGCTTTATTTTGGCCAGTGATAAGAACCAGTCTATTGATGAGCAGGTTATGGAACTTAGATGCACAAAGATTTGCAACTCCTATCATACGGGAAAAAAGTTAAAACAAAAGATGCTCTAAGAAGTAGCTCCTCAAGACCTCTTCTCTTTTCACCTTCCAATTTGCTGGACTCTCTTGTACTTATTCTTGTTAACTTCATTCCAGATTCTAAGTTTTATATGCCAGATTCTATACTTGCTTCTAAACACTATTGGATTCAATGACTCTGAATTCTTTCCTTGACTTTTCTACCAAGTTTATGTATTCTTCTATGTTTGGGAACTTTTTCTGTTCCAGCTATTTCTGTGTACATCTTTACTTTGAGTGAAGACTCTCCACTTTTTTCCAAAGGAAACCCAATCCTCATCCTCATAAATAGACCATTTTATTTGAGGCAAAGAGAATCATCATTGTAATAATATTTATTTAAAATGTATCATCCAGAAGCTATAAAAATTACATTCATTTTTCTGAGTTAAAAAGAATTACATGCATGAGTACTTAGTAAAGTCTATTAAATCAACATTGGTTTGAAGATAGTTATTATGAAGTCATCAGAAACTGATGTCACTTCAATTAGACATCAGAAGTTGACATGCCCAAGAACGTATCTTATGCAGTAAATTTTAGTCTTAATGTATCACTTTCAAAAAGCCTTAAATTCTCAGAGGGACATTTGTTAAAAGAATAAAAAGTAAAGCATGCCTGAAATGTAGAACATTTTCCAACAGCGTTCTTTCTTACTGATCCATCCTTCCCCAGCAAGGAAGCTGTGTAGGTTTGCCAGGAGGCTATACAACCTATGGAACTAAGCAGGCAACAGAAGCACTTCTTAAGCATAGGTGTAGCATCTCAATGCAGAGTGCAAGATCTAAAAAGTGTCTCAGTAGTTTTTCAAATACAGATGATCTTAGGGGCTGGGCAGTGCAAGGGTGTGCAAGGGCAGTGCAAGGACTGAGTTGGAGAACGAGGGACTCAAAGGAAAGAAATAGCAGGTTTACAAGGACAAGTACAAGGGGGACCAGAAAAAAATATTACAGACAATAAATTAGAACCCACAGCCCAATCCAGATGTTAGTTCATGGCACTCCAGTAGCCACTGCATGGAGAGTTTAGTGAACTACATTTAACATGTGTGCATTTCATTTTATTTAATGTTTAAGCTCTTTAATTCTCTGTGTCTATGAAAAGTCACAGTCAGAAAATCCAGATGGACTATATTAATCAGAGCACATAATTTTAGTGGTAGACATGCTTATTCCCAAAGCCTGGATATATTCCTAGAGCCGTTGCAATGCCTCGTTGTCTCGAGGTAAGAAATATGGTTGGCTCAGCAGCATTTGTTAATTTATGTAAGAAAGAAAATGAATCACATATAAACATATGGAAATATCCAAATGCCAATTTTTTTTAGGTTAGCTCTTTGCGTCCTCATTTTCCTTTTAACCTGGGATTTATGCTATCAATTTTTAACATTAAACAGATTCCTCACTTATACTTAGTTTTTAAATGTATGTATGTATGTATATACATATATATGTGTGTGTGTGTATAAATCTAAGATATATATGTATGCATGTATATAAATATAAATATATAAATATATATATGTATATATATATATATATATATATATATATATATCAGACTAAGTAAAATTAGTGTTTTCTTTGGATAGAAAACTGACAAAGAATGGGAAATCCTTACTTCAGGATATTACAGTTAAGGGTTGTGAACATTTAAGCAGGAGTTACTGCCATCCAGAGGCAGAAAGCCATGAACTGCCATATCCTATTACAGTTTTACCAAAAAGGAAGTAAGCCAAGAAAAATGTGTACATTGTTGCAGTTCTGCTCATTAAATCACCATATAATGGGAAAATCATAGTTAGAATCAAGTGTCACTGGGTCTGTGGTCCTACTGTCATCATAAATGATGGAATATATTTAGCATTCATCAAAGCTAGTCATAGTGAAGGAGAATGCAGCTTTCTGTGATATAAGGCTAACCATTTCCACAGACTCCTCCAAGTGCAAAAGTATAAAACATCTTGTAAATGAACTCTTCTATGTTTCTTTGAAAGTATATTTATTCTTGTTTTGAAGGCATATGATACCTCAGTGGAGACATTAAAAATTAATGATTCCAGTGGGTGATGAAGGCAGACTATTACCTTCAGCATAGGTAAAATACAGATTTCCTGGCTATGAAAAGTCTATTAGGACACTAATATCCATCCTATAAAATAGTACTCAGTATTTGAACGTGGGCTTCCAAAAATTGTTTATAATATATATAGTAAATCGTTGTAGTGGTATTAGTAAGTAAAATTCTAAAAGAGATGACAGAGTTGAAAAGTGATGGGATTACTTTGAGAGAGTTCCTTATTATACAGGTTCTGACTTGGAGAAAATTATATGCTATTTTTCTAGTACTCCATCATTTGACATTACTATCTGACTATGTAAGGGTCAGTTTTCACAGCTGTTCCATAGGCCAAATTCCCTCTGTCAATCAAAGAATAAACAAATACATTAACTCTAGAGTATTACCACTTGCTTACATTTTGTTGAAGATCCAAATTCAAAACCCACATTAATTTCAGGTTTTAACACAAGAACAAATAATGTTCTTTCTTTTCTCAGGAACTTTACATGCCAATGAAAGGTATAGATATGACCTTTTTAAATGCCTTTTATAACTTTGAATACACACACACAATCTGAAAGATAAATCAAGTAAAAATGCAATCCTGTTAACCCAAGGCTACTTCCATTTTCTAACCAATTCATACTACACAAAGGATTTCAGTGTCATACCATTTGGAATCAAATAACATAATTGATAATTAGATAAGAAAATGTTATTAAATAATAATTTTCACTCTGCCCAAAATATTTGTTTTATATGTTAGGATGTTTTCTAGAAGCCCACATTCAAATGTACTAAAGGTGGGGGGAACAAAGAAGGCTTCACCCATTAGTAGTATAAATAGTTTTGACTGTCAAAAAAATCCCCAAACTACACGTTGGTAGTGTCCTGTGTTTTCATCCCTGTCTTAAAGCCCTATTCCACTTTTTGTTTGTGAGTATCTTTCCATTAGACTTCTTCCATGTACAGGGTTATCAGTGCCCTCTACTGGTTTTCAGCCTGAAGTAAAGAAAAAAAAAAAAAAAAGAAGAAGAAAAAAAAAATTGAATGGAAACAGTCTTTTAAATCCTGGGAAATTGCACTCTATCTAAATACAAATTAATTAATTAATTAATTAAAGTCTCACTTATGCTGATGTTATTTGTTTTTTCACTTGTTGTCTTAGTGAACTATTTATATCAAAGATCATTTGTGAGGTGGGTTGTTTCTGAGGAGTTCCAAATCATTATTATGTCTTAATTGAGCTACAGAAAAGGAGGTAGCAACACAGGATAAAGGAGTAAAAAAAACCTGAAAATAAATTGAAAATCCTTTATTTATTTATGTTTATATATATATATATATATATATATATATATATATATATAAATTATTTGTAAATGACATAGAGTAAGATTTGGTGATGTATATATACTAAACTGTTAATAATAGTTACCTCTGAAAAATAGATTGGTATTTTCTTTCTATACACATCATTTAAAACTTTAACAGAGAGATTGCATCTTGAATCCCTATACTTCTCAACTCTTTTCCAACTACCATTCTCTCACTGGGCTACAAGCATCCCTCAGCAGTCTGCTAACTTCTCTTCTTGCATCCCTTTTGATCTCCCTATAGTCAGTCTCATATAGTGGTCGGAGTATTCCTTCTTAAATATGACTAATATTATGCCTTTCCCTCACCAAAGCCAGCCTATAGCTTTCCCTCATACTTAAAATAAAACATGATCTGTTATTCTCCAAATTCTCCAGAAGCCATATATATCTATATCTATATCTATATATCTGGCACATAGTAGATACTTTGTAAATGAGTTTTTAATACACAGATGAATAGACAAACAAGAATGTACTATGAAAATTTTAAAAGAAAAATCAACTTGGAGAATACATGAAAACCAATTGCTAACAGTCTGACTTGAGTGAATTTATTTTACCTCTTTGGGTCTTATTTGTCATATGGACTAAATAATGGCTCTACATCTAAAGTTTTAATGGTTTGAGGTCTCCAGTTTTCATACCTACACAACCACACAAACATACCAGATGTCTGCTTATTTTAGGGGGAATCCTATCTTAAGCTGTTCTTTGATGACATTACACTATACAAGTGACAGAACTCTAAAGAATATAGGTGACACTGAAAATATGCTATGTGCCAGTAGTAGGCTACACATTTATAAACTGATTTAGAACTTCAGGTATATTCACTTATTTATACTTCAAACAACCAATGATATAGGTGCTGTTATTAATTTAAATATGGGGGAAATGAGACAGAGTTTTGATTAAATATCATTCATACAGTCATAGTCACTAAGTGATACATTTGGGATGTAAACTCCTTCTGTCTGGTTGCACCACCCTAAGCCACTCCAGACCAGTGATACTCACCAAAGGAATGCCAGAGGCTGGTAGGCTTTGTCAAACTAGCTTCCACTCTGAGACTAGAAATGGACACATCCTCCACTGAGTCACATAGGAGATGTGTGGATAGTTGTACAAAACTGGGGTTCTGTTAGAAAGGAAAAAGAGGGAAATGGCTTCTGTGTGGACAAACAATAGTGTTTCTTACAAAACAAAGACTTGTTAACAACATAAATGTCCACCACAACAGAGAAAGAGAGAGAGTTAAGTAAATGAGTCCATATCACAAAGGTAAAATATGATGAAGCCACTAAAACTGAGGACAACATTGAACAGTAAGAGAAATGCACAGAGGAAAATCAGAAAGCACTATAATTATAATTATGCAAAATTGTACATGCATATGAACAAGATGGAGAAAAATTGTGTGTGTTTAGTTTTTTTATTTTTAGATTTCCATTATTCTTGATTTATTATTGTTTGTGTAGCAGAGAAAAAGAAAACCAGTAATCAACATCAATTTTCCTAAAAACCTACTCTAGACAAATGAACTAAATATAATATAGCCTGAGCAACAGCCCAAGGAAAACCATAAAGAATGTTTATCACATAATGAAAATATTGATCCCCATGAAAAGCACATGATTTGTTATATTCCTCCTTATTATCTTCTCTACCATCATTTCCTTAGAGTGAAATTTTTCCTTTAATGCATCTCATTCCTCAACCTGTTTCTCAGAACCTGAGAAACCCTAGAACCTGTTTCTCATTACACATTTACCTTAAAACTTAATCTATAATGTGTTTTTTTCTAGTTAAAACCACCCAATAGAGTTTATTACTTAATTCTATGACCTATTATCTATTTAGTGTATGAGACATTTCACATTCATATAGTTTATCATTAATGAAGTACTACGAAATCTCAAATATATAGCACTATATTTTTTTTAACGTTTACTTATTTTTGAGACAGAGAGAGACAGAGCATGAATGGGGGAGGGTCAGAGAGAGAGGGAGACACAGAATCCGAAGCAGGCTCCAGGCTCCGAGCTGTCAGCACAGAGCCCGACGTGGGGCTCGAACTCACGGACCGTGAGATCATGACCTGAGCCGAAGTCGGACGCTTAACCGACTGAGCCACCCAGGCGCCCCTATATAGCACTATATTTAGATAAAAAGCCCATGAGTAACATGTTTTGTTTGGGGAATAGGAGGAGAAAGTGTGTTTGTTATACAGAATGGATGGTTAAGATTACTTTCTTGGAAATTTACCCTCTAAATTGTAGAATTTTAAATTAAAAAAATTAAAATCACATGGTTTTCATGTACTTTGTTAAACTGTATGTGTATATAGGTATCTATGTAACATGTGCTGTGTAAATATCAAGTTATAAATGTTTTTATTTTTGTTTATGTGTGTTCCACGAATAGATCTAATTGAATTATAATTAATAGATTAATTAATTAACATAATTAATAGCACCAATTATAATTGGTGCTTTGTTGCTGTTTTCTTCTTTTACATGTTTAAAACTCAAAATACAATCAGAAATGTCCAATGGGGTGCAACTTGAATCATAGCAACACTAGACAAATATTTTCAACTGTCCAAAGGGTTCTTTACATTTCAATATTGTTTGCCACAAAATGGTAAGAGGGTCAGAAAATACTCAACTGAATTGGAAAGAGAAATTATCTGATATAGAAAAAGCAAAAGTTCACATCTAGTTCAACCACTTGCAGAACAAGGTTGATAAAATTAACTATTAACAAAACAAAAATGTATATATAGGAAAAAAGATTGTGGAAACAACTTAAGATATTATATAATATTGTAGATAATATTTTTTAAATTGTGGAAGCAATAAATTTAAGTCCTATGAAAAGCAAATAAAACTTTAAATCAACAAAAGAAATAAAGAACAGAATTAGACTCCCAAAGATTTTTGATCATGGATAACCAGTTGTACAACATAAAATAGACATATTAAAAATATTTCTTAAAAGCAAAGATCTATTCAAACATCTATGCAAAGCCTTAAGATACTATTTAGAACCCTATTCAGGTTAAGGAAGAAGAAAAAATAGAATCTAAAGAAAGAAAAAAATATAACCACTTAAATTAAAAACTTAGTGGATAGATTACACAGTAGACTGCATACAGCTAAAAAGTAATGAGTTCACAAACAATCTAAAGACTAACCAAGAAAACTGCAGAGATAAAAAGATATAACACATGAATAAGAAGTTAACAGACATGAAGGAAAGAACATCATGTCTAACTGAGGTAACAGAGGTATAGAATAGAATAAATTGGGGGATAGGTCACATTCAAAAAAGCTTGTAACTGAGAATTCAGATTCAAGAATCCAAATCACAAGCACAATAAAGAAAAAATATACACCTAGGCAAATTAGAGTGATACTGCAGGATTCCAAAAGAGAACAAGACAGAGATTTTTATAGCAGCTAGAGAGAGATGATATATTACTGCAAAAGCATAATTAAATAGACCGGATAATTTTTAACAGAAAAAACAGAACCAAAAGACCATAGAAACATTTTTAAGAACAGGACGAAATAAACACTTTTCACTCAATTAACATCTCTAAAGATTTACCTCCAACAGATCTCCCCTAAATTAAGATGTAAAGAAGTACTTTAGGAAAACTGAAAATTATTCAAGACAAAATGAGTAAGAATGATGAGGCAAATAAACAAATAAAAAAGTAGATAAGATGGAAAAAATAGTGACTGTACAAAATAATAATAATAACTAATTATGGAGTCTAAACAAAAATGGAATTAAAACGTGGAACAAAGATACATACAAGATAATGGGGTTCTGTGAAGTTTACGTGTTAATACATATTACTCATGAGTAGAGTAGGGAAAATTATTAATGTTAGACACTGTCAACATATATATACATATATTATAAGTAATACAATTTAAATATAAGCACTTTAGTAGATTGCATGGCAAATTGATTGATGGACTCTAATTTCTCATACATCCATAACTTTGGTTCTGGTGCAACTGCCTTTCCCAGTCACATTGTTTCAGTATGAATAGACCATCCCAAAACCCTGCCCACCCCACATCTACTGACCTGGGAGTTTTGCAGGGCCTCGGTTCCACACTGAGGTCACACTGAGGTCACAAATGACCAGAGCGCACTTACTTAAAACATGCCATAATCAGGCCAGGAACCAAACAGTGTACACAACAAGCAAAGACAGCCTCTGTAGACAACTTGTCTGAAGTATAAAGTGGCCAGGACTCAACAGCAGAGCACATAAATCATACCTTGAGACACTCCCTGAAGCATCAGGTTCTAGGGACATGGGATACTACATTGCAGAGCACTACAGGACTATTTTCTTCATAAAGCCATTACCCTCAAGAACAGAAGATGTAGCTAACATTCTTAACACAGAGAAGCAGGCACAGGGACTCAGACAAAATGAAAAGACAGAGGAATCTGCCCCAAGTGAAAGAACAACGCATGGCCACAGCCAGAGATCTAAGTGAAACAAATATTAGTAACATGCTTGATAAAGAATTTAAAGTAATAATGAGTCCACTCACTGGACTTGAAAAAAAAGAGTGGAAGACTGCAGTGAGACCCTTAAAACAGAAATAAGAAACAACATAACATAGATAAAGGGCTCAATAAGCAAAATGAGAAACTCTCTTGATGGAAAGAAGAGCAGTCTAGAATAAGCAGAAGAATGAATTAATGACCTAGAAGACAAAAAATGGAAAGTATTCAAGCTGAACAAAAGACAGAAAAAAGAATTATGCAAAATGAGAATGGACTTACTGAACTCAGTGACTCCATCAAACAAAATAACATTCACATTACAGGAGTCAAATGAGGGAGAGAAAAGGGGACAGAAAATTTATCTGAAGAAATAAGAGCTGAAAACTTCCCTAATATGGGGGAGAAAGCAGATATCCAGAGCCAGTAGGCACAGAGAATCCCCAATAAAATCAACAAAAGCAGATCCACACCAAGACATATTATAATTAAATGGCAAAATATAGTGATAAATAAAAAAATATTTAGAGCAGTATGACAAAAGAGGATTGTTACATACAAGGGAAACCCCATAAATCCATAAGGGGATTTTTCAGCAGAAACTTTCCAAGCCATAAGGACATGATATAATCAAAGTGTTGAATGGGAAAAATCTGCAGTCAAGAATACTCTATCCAGTGAGGCTATAATTCATAATAGAAGGAGAGGTAGAGTTTACCAGATAAACAAAAGCTAAAGGAGTTCATGACCACTAAACCAGCCCTGCAAGAAATATTAGATTACTCTCTGAGTGGAAAGGAAAGACCAAAAGTGACATTTTGAAGGTATAAAACACAAAAGCAGTAAAAATGAATATTTTTGTAAAATATCAATCAAGGAACTCACCAAAGGATGTAAAAATGACACTATATCCCTAAAACATGAGGTAAAGTAAACGGAAGAATGGATTAAAAAAAAAAAGACCCATACATATGCTGCTTACAGAGACTCATTTAACATTTAAAGACATGTGCAGATTGAAAGCGAGGGACAGAGAAACATCTATTATGTAAATGGATGTCAAAAGAAATCAGCAGTGGTAATACTTTTATTGGAAAAAATAGACTTTAAAAGATTGTAACAAAAGACAAAGAAGGACACTAAATAGTCATTAAGAGAACAATCTAACAAGGAGATATAACAATTGCAAATATTTATGCACCCAATATGATAGCACCCAAATACATAAAACAGTTAACAACAAACATGAAGGAACTAATTAATAGTAATACAAAAATAGCAGGGGACTTTAACACCCCACATACATTAATAGACAGATCATCTAAACAGAAAATTGACAAGAAAACAATGGCATTGAATAACACACTGGAACAGATTTAACAGACATATTCAGAACATTCCATCCTAAAACAGCAGAATACAGATTCTTTTCAAGTGCACATAGAACATTCTTCAAAGTAGATTACATATTATATTAGCCCACAAAACAAGCTTCAACAAATTTAAGATCGAAGACATACCATGAATCTTTTCTGACATGATGCTATGAAACTAGAACTCAACCACAGGAAAATATCTGGAAAGACCACAAATACATGAAGGTTAAAAACACATGTTACTAAACAATGAGTTGGGTCAGCCAGGAAATAAAAGAAAAAATAAAAATGTACATGGAAACAAATGAAAATTAAGACATAATGGTTCAAAACCTTTGGGATTTAGCAAAAGTGGTTCCAAGAGAGAAGTTTTTAGCAATACAGGCCTACTTAAGAAGAAAAATCTTAAATAAAAAACTTAACCTTATACCTAAAGAAGCTAGAAAAAGAACAACAAACAAAATCCAAAACAAGCAGAAGGAAGGAAATAATAAAGATTAGAGCAGAAATAAATGAAATAGAAACTAAGAAAAAAAAAACAAAAAACAAAAAACAAAAACAAAAACAGACCCATGAAACCAGGATCTGGTTCTTGGAATAAATCGATACAATTGATAATACTCTAGCCAGATGTATCCATATCAAGAATAGAAAAGAAAGGATAAATATATCACAAATAAATAAAGTCACAAATGAGAGAAGAGAAATAACAACCAACACCACAGAAATACAAACAATTATAAAAGACTCTATTATGAAAACTATATGCCAACAAATTGGACAGCCTAGAAGAAATGGATAAATTCCTAGAAGCATATAAACTACCAAAACTAAAACAGGAAGAAATAAGAAATTTGAACAGACTGATAACAGAATCTATTATGAAAAACTATACCAACAAACTGAACAGCCTAGAAGAAATGGATAAATCCCTAGAAGCATATAAACTACCAAAACTAAAGCAGGAAGAAATGAGAAATTTGAACAGACCAATAACCAGCAAGGAGATTGAATCAGTAATCAAAAAACTCCCAACAAAAATCCAGTACCAAATGGCTTCTGAGACAAATTCTATCAAGCATTTAAAGAATAGTTAATACCTATTCTTCTCAAAATTTAGCAAAAAATAAAAGAGGAAGGAAACATTCCAAATTCATTCTATCAAGCCAGCATTACCCAGATACCAACACCAGATACACCACAAAAAAAGGGAACTACAGGCTAATATCTCTGATGAACATAGATGCAAATATCCTCCATAAAATACTAGTAAACTGAATCTAACAATACATTAAATAATAATTGACCATAATCAAGTGGGATTTATTCCTGGGCTGAAGGGTGGTTCAATATTCACAAATCAATCAATGTGATACATCACATCAATAAGAGAAAGGATAACAACCATAGGATCAGTTCAATAGATGCAGAAAAAGCATTTGACAAATTACAGCATCCATTTATGACAAAAACCCTCAACAAAGTAGGTATAGAGGGAATATCCCTCAACATAATAAAGACTATATATGAAAAACACACAGCTATCATCATCCTTTATATGGAAAAACTGTGAGATGTCTACTCTCACCACTTTTATTCATCATAGTACTGGAAGTCCTAGCCATGGGAATAAGACAACAAAAGAAGTAAGAGGCATCCAGGGGCGCCTGGTGTCTCAGTGGGTTAAACATTCAACTTTGGTTCAGGTCATGATCTCATGGTCTGTGAGTTCAAGTCCCAGGTCAGGCTCTGTGCTAATAGCTTGAAGCCTGGAGCCTGCTTTGGATTCTGTGTCTCCCTCTCTCTCTGCCCTTCCCCTACTTAAGCTCTCTCTATCCCTCAAGTTCTGTCTCTCCCACTCTCAAAAATAAATAAACATTAAAAAAAATTTTAAAAGAAAGAAAAGGCATCCAGATTGGTAAGGAAGAGGTAAAACTTTTACTATTTACAAATGGCACGATACTATATATAGAAAACTCAAAAGACTACCAAAAACTGCTAAAACTGATAAATGAATTCAGCAAAATCACAGAAAATAAAACCAATCTACAGAAATCTGTTGCATTTCTATATACCAATAATGAAACAGCATAAAGAGAAATTAAGAAAACAATCCCATTTACAACTGCACCAAAAATAAAAAGATATCTAGGAATAAATCTAACAAAAGAGATGAAAGATTTGTATTTTGAAAACTATAAAAAAACTGATGAAAGAAATTGAAGATGAGACAAAGAACTGGATTCCAGGCTCACAGATGGAAGAACAAATATGTTAAAATGTCTATACTACCCAAAGCAATCTACATATTCAATGCCATCCCTATCAAAATACTAACAGCTTTTTCCACAGAGTTAAAACAAACAATCTTAAAATTTGTATATAACCACAAAAGACCTCAAATATCCAAAGCAATCTTGAAAAAGAAAAGTACAATTCCAGGCTTCGAGGTATACTACAAAGCCATAGTCATCAAAACAGTGTGGTACTTGCACAAAAACAGACACACAGATCAATGGAACAGAATAGAAAACCCAGAAATGAACCCACAACTATATGGTCAACTAATCTTCGACAAAGCAAGAAATAATATCCAATGGGAAAAAGACAGTCTTTTCAACAAATGGTGTTGGGAAGACTAGACAGCAACATGCAACAGAATGAAATTGGATGACATTTTTACACCATACACAAAAATAAAATCAAAATGGATAAAAGACCTAAATGTGAGATCTGCAGCCATAAAAATCCTAGAAGAGAACACAGGCAGTAACTTCTCTGACATCAGCTGTAGCAACTTCTTTTAGATATATCCCCTGAACAATGAATGTATAGAATTATTGAATAATTATGCTGTACACCTGAAATTAATATAACTCTGTATGTTAATTATGCTTCAATTAGAAAAAGAAAAAGGAAATAATTTTAAATGAGCTCTCAATAGGAAAATGAAAAGTCTATGACTAAACAACTCACAGAAGAAAACAAATGGTACATACACTTGAAAAGATGCTCAACCAGTGACAAGGAGAAATAAGAATAAAAACCACACTGAGGAATCACTTCACACAGTCAGATTTACAAAAATAAATTTAAAAAGGATTTTAACAATATAAAGGAACATATGATATGACAGGTACAATGCTAATGTGAACATACATCAATACAAGTGCTTAAGAAATTTATTTGGAACTATCTCCTATATTTAAAGATGCACACCCCTTACCACCAGTCATTCCACTCCTAGGAAACTTCAAGATATGTACAAAGAAAACTAGTACATAAATGTTTCAAAAAATATCCAATAAATGAATTCAACAATAATACTTACCAAGTAGAGGACAGACTAATAATTTATGCTATTCTGCAACAGACTATAATATACAATTAAAAAGAGATGAAAAAGAACTCCTGTATCAATATGAATAAATCTCACAGAAACAATGGAGCAAATTCCAGAAGGATATAAATAGCATTTTTATCAATTTCTAATTTATATAATGTTTTAAAATATTTAATTTAGAGAAATAGGATATATTGTTTAGGAATAAGTTGGCATTCATCTAAACAAATAAATATATGGAAAGACAATCACAAAATTCAGACACTGGCTGCTTATGCTAAAGAAAGAGAACAATATGAACAGAAATGGGCCAAGGAAAAAAATTATATTTGTAATGTTTTATCTCAATCCATTTATGAGTATAAGAATATTTGTTATATTAATTTTGACATTTTTTATTTCAAAATGTTTTCATTTAAAAAAAAACGAAAATAAAGAGAGCATATAATCTAGAATCAATATCTAGATGAATCCCAGCTCCATCATTACTACATTACTTTGAACCAATTAACTTGTTTGAGCCTCATGGTCTGATAGAAAAATAGTTACAATACCTAACTTACAGATTTATGGTAACAATTACTGCACTACTATTATAATATGTAAAGTACTCAGCATAATGCCAAACAGAAATCACTCAATAAATGGGAGCTATTATAACCTGTGTGTGCCTCATCCCCTAGGGAGTTGTCTCTTGAGCCTATTTATTGTGGAATCATTTCTATATTGTAGTGCAGTCAGGATTTTCTCAAGAAGGACACACTAACTACCATAAAGTTCCTGGTACCCTTAACACTTGTCAATCATGTCATGTGAAAAAAATCGTTATTTGGGGTACTAAATGTTGCACACATTTAAGTAGACTATTGGCATTTAGTTAATTTATGAGTAGATAAGCAAAATTATCAGAAAAATCTCACCTCTTTGCTAATTGCAAAACAAGCAGTTCTCTGGTCAAGAACTAACTCTAGATTAGCTTTTAAGCAAAGTAGGTAAATGATCTTAGAAATTTTTTAATAACGTTCATCCTCTCCAATAAAGAATGTGTTGCTTGGGGCACCTGGGTGGCTCAGTCAGTTAAGCGCCCGACTTCAACTCAGGTCAGATCTCGCGGTCTGTGAGTTCAAGCCCTGCATCGGGCTCTGGGCTGATGGCTCAGAGCCTGGAGCCTGCTTCCGATTCTGTGTCTCCCTCTCTCTCTGCCCCTCCCCCGTGCATGCTATGTCTCTCTCTGTCTCAAAAATAAATAAACGTCAAAAAAAAAAAATACTTAAGCTTTGGGAATACTTAAGTTTTGTATTAACAGGCAACTTGGGAGTTTTTATTGCACTGAATTTCCTATAGAAAATAGAATATAAATTTACCTTCTAAAGATAAGCAAATCAACAAAGGATATTCTTTCTGCTCTTTTTCTCAGTGAAACAAAATGAAAAGTCCTTTCACATGCTTTATCAGTACATGGTTCGTCATCAAACTTACAATGTTTTTGCCACTAAATTTTATTTTTACTTAAACAAGAAAAGAACTTTGAATATTAGCATGTCAACCACCATAATATTCTATGTGTTCTTGGTCTATCTAATTACAAACAAATCTAAAAAAATGATGCAGAAAAATAACCTCTTGATTCACCACTATAAAGTCAAACTCCATAAGAAAAAACAGACTCATCCCATCTCTTTCAAAACCAGAGAAAATAATAAATAAAAATCATCAAAAGACCATAAATGTTAAACACAAAATCTTAATAATTAGTTTTGATCTCAATATTTTTCTCTCCTCATCACCTTTCCAGGGTTTTGCTTTATGAGAGAAAATGAGACTTTCTGTCCCAAAATTGTGTAGCCTGGTTAGAACATGAAACCAAACACTGTGACTAAAAGTGAGAACAGTGTAATTGTGATTATACGGGCCAAAGTGGAAAAAAAATGTCACTTCAGGCTAGATCTTCCAACACACACACATCCCAAACAGGAATGAGATATGAATTTATCTCACCTCACTTTTACTATTTTGCTCTTGAGCCAGAATAGCTATTGTTTCAAGGCTGCATGAGCTCCTTTTCAGTCTTAATGAATTGTTCATCTTAGTAAAACAAAGCTACCACAAGTAGAGTAAAAAAATCAGACATTGTTACACTAATAATAGACAGAATTCAGAAAAAAGTATTAAATGACAAAGAAGAATGCATTCTATTGTTAAAGCCTACAAATCACAAAGAATAAATTACACCCAGTATCTACACGCTCCAAACACAGCATCAACTTTCATAAAGAAGCAACTACAGGACATAGAAGAAACGTAGTGAAAGATTAATTATAAAGGATTTTTTAATGTTTATTTATTATTTATTTTGAGATACAGTATAAGCAGGATGAGGGGCAGAGAGAGAAGAGAGAGAGAATCCTAAGCAGGCTCTGCTCCATCAGTGCAGAGCCCACACAGGTTTTGATCCCACAAACTGTGAGATCATGACCTGAGCCAAAATCATGAGTTGGAAACTTAATGGACTGAGCCAGCCAGGCACCCCTAATTAAAAATAATTTTAAATATCTCTCCCAATTCAAGACAGATTTAGTGGAATAAAAGTTAGTAAAGATAGAGGAGACTCAAAAATAAAAAAACACAAATGCATAAAATAAAAATTAAAAAACCAATAAGATGTATATTATAGGGAAATATTATAATCTTGCACTTTAATAGTAGATAAGTTATTTTCAAATGAACATATACCATTCATAAAAATTGACTACATATAAGCCCCTAACACACAAATCAATAATTTTTTAAATGGAACTAGTTTAAAAATATTAAAGTAAACAGTGCATATACTTTGATTATATACAATAAACTAAACATAAAGCAGAAACTAATAATAAAAATTTTAAAGTCTCTTCTACTTGCAATTTTTAAAAATGATATTAAACACCTATTCTTTCCTATGTTGCTTATTTTATCCATTCTTACAGGTGTGAAGTGATATCTCATTGTAGTTTTGATTTGGATTTCCCTGATGATGAGTTATGTTGAGCATCTTTTCATATGTCTTTTGTGGAGTACAGCAAAAGTAATGCTTACAGAGAAATTTGTACATTAAATGCACATATTAGAGAAGATCTAAAATCAGTAATCTAAGTTCCCACTTTAGGAAATTAAATCCCAAGGAGCCAGAAGAAAATAAACAAGATTTAGAACAGAAACCAATAAAATTGAAAACAGGAAATCAACAGAGAAAATCAACAAAACCAAAAGTTGGTTCTTTAAAGATATGAATAAATTGATAAACTTCTAGCTTGGCTAAGAAAAAAAGAGGATACAAATTAAAGAATACATCAGAAATGAAAGAGGGGACATCACTACAGACCTTATGACAGATCTTACAGACATCAAAATGATGGATATTAAAGGAATACTATGAACTCTAAGTCCACAAATTCAATAACCTGGATAAAACAGACCAATTCCTTGAAAGATACAATCTGCCAAACTCACAACAGAAGAAACAGAATATCTGCATAGGCTATATATAAAGAAATTTAACTAATGATTAATATCCTCCCAAAACAGAAAGCACCAGGCCTTGGATGATGATGATGATCTTTTATATACAACATCGAAGACATGACCCATGAGAGAAATAATTAATAAGCTGGACTTCATTAAAATTAAAAACTTCTCCTCTGCAAAGACAATAGCAAGACTATTAAAGGATAAACCAAAGACTAGAAGAAAATATTTTCAAAAGATATGACAAAAAATAAAGAACTTTTATCCAAGATATACAAATGGCTAATAAAACTCGACAATAAAAAAAAATTATAAAGTAGGCCAAGATCTTAACAGATACTTCATCAAAGAAGACATATAGATGGTAAATAAGCATATGAAAAGATACTTCACATCAGATATCATCAGGGAAATGTAATTTAAAACAATGAGATACCACTGCACTCCTCTTAGAATGGCCAAAATCCAGAACACTGCAACAGTAAATGCTAACAAGGATGTGGAGCAACAGGAATTCTCATACATTGTTGGTGGTAATGCAAAATGGGACAGTCACTTTGGAAGAGAGTTTGATGGCTTCTTATAAGACTGAACTCACTCAGCATATAATCCAGCCATCATATTCCTTGGTACTTACCCAAAAGACTTTAAAACTTAGGACCACACAAAAACTTGCACACAGATATTTATAGCAGTTTTATTTATAATTGTCAAAACTTGGAAGCAACCAAGGTCCCCTTCAGTAGGTGAAGAGATAAATAAACCGTCGTACATCCAGACCAGGGAATGTTATTCAGTGGTAAAAAGAAATGACCTATCAAGTCATGGAAGGTCAAGGAGGAAGCCTAAAGGCATATTACTGAATTAAAAAAAGCCAATCTGCAAAGACTATCAACTGTATGATTCCAAATATATGACATCCTAGAAAAGATAAACTATGGAGACAACAAGAAAAAATCACTGCTTGCCAGAGGTGAGAAAGGAGAGAGGTCATTGGTAGAGCACAGAGGATTTTTAGGGCAGTGAAAATACTCTGTATGATATAATGATGGATATATGTCATTATATATTTGTACAAATCTATAGACTATACAACACAAAGAGTGAACCCTGAAGTAAATGTGGACTTCAGGTGATTATGATGTGTCAATGTAGACCCATGCTTGGTAATAAAGGTACCATTCTGGTGAGTGATGTTGATAATGGAGGGAGGCTACGCATGTGTGAGGGCAGGGGATATGTGGGAAATCTCTCTACCTCCCTCTCAGCTGTGTTGTAAACTAAAACTGCTCTTAAAAAAAATAAAGTATTTTTTAAATGTTGGGGAGATATATGTGTGTGTGTGTGTGTGTGTGTGTGTGTGTGTGTGTGTGTGTATATATATATATATATATATATATATATATATATATATATTTAAAATTCATTGGGAAGGAAAGGAAAATGTCTATTAAATATGTAAGAAGGTCCTCAACCTCACTTATGAGAATGACCCAAAGGCTATTCACTGTAGTATTATTAGCTATAACAAAATCTAGGAACAACTCAAATGTCCATCACCAAGATGCCAGTTGAATAAACTATGGTACACCAATACAATGACATGGTATGCAATATAAAAAAAAAGGAAAACTCTATAACTCTGATAAGCAATGATCTCCAGGCTACCTCATTAGTGAAAAAGCAACCTGTAGAACATCGCTGTACTTTCAGAATCAAAATCTGTTTTTATTATCTACTGCTACAGAAAATATTACCCCCAGGTTTAGTGGCTTACAACAACAAATATCTCACATTTTCTTTAAGTCAGGAATCTGAGCACAGCTTAGACTGTCTGGCTCACAGTCTCTCATGAGGCTGCAATCAAGGTGTTGGCAGCCATCTCAAGGCTTGGCTGGAGGATCATCCATTTCCAACTTCACTCATGTTGTTGACAGGCCTGAGATCTTTGTTGGCTGTTGGCTAGTGACATCACTTCCATGACACATGGACTTATTTCCATAGAGCTGCTCATAACATGGTAGCTGGATTTTCTCAGAGCTAGTAAGCTATCCTTTATGAAAAAAGAAGGTGTGTGAGTGAGTCTGTGTGTGTTTATGTGTGAGTGTGTTTACATGTCTTGAATTATAAAATAACCATTTTGTAACCAAATAAGCTAATGGAATGAGTCAACAACTGTTGATAGATATTAAATCACTGGGAATTTTAAAATGGTAGGATCAGGCTGACAGCACCTAAAACCAATAATCAAACTTAACTTCATTAAAGGTCCTCAACCAGACATTATGTTTTTCATAGTATGTTAGATACATTTTTCACAATAAAAAAATATAAAATAAAACGAAACTAGTCAGGCCTCTAGACTTAACTACCAGTTTATATAAAATACAGGTATGGAACAGCAAGATAAAAGACCTAACAAGAAGGCAATCGGTGTAATTCAGAATATGGAATTTTATTAAGGACAAAAGACCCATTTTCTCTCTCCCAAAATTCATGGGCATGAAAAAAAAGGGGGGGACTGGGAGAAGATGGTGGTGTAGGAGGACACTGGGCTCATCTCGTCCTGCTGATCCCTTAGATTCCACCCACATCTGCCTAAATAACCCAGAAAACTGCCAGAAGACTAGCAGAACAGACTCTCCAGAGCCAAGCGTAGACAAGAGGCCCACGGAAGAGGGTAGTAAGGGCGGAGACAGACTTGCAGGAGGGAGCCAGGGCGGTGGAGGGGCAGCCCGCCTGGCAAGGCAGAGCCCCTGAGTCTGGCTTGCAAAAGCAGAGGGGCCAGACTGTGAGTTCTGACAGCCAGTGGGACTTAACATCTGGAACGTTGTAAGTCAACAGCTCTGCTCAGAGAGCAGGAGGGTGAGAGGACACCAGGAGGGAGAGGTGTTGAGCCCCAGAAGACAGAGCTCAGCTCTGCAGGGAACAAAGGCACTGGCCAGCGCCATCTCCCTCTCCCATCCCCCAGCTGAAACCCGAAAGGCAACCAGTTCACCTAACTTGCTTGCACTGCGCAAGCACCCAACACTGTGCTTCTTTGGATCCATCCCTCCAACAGGTCGGCCTCCCTCCCGGTGCAGCAGGGCCCCTCCCACAGGGGACCACCATAGGCAAAGCAAGCTGAGCCTGCCCTTCCCACCCCTGTGCACCTTGCGGATCCACCCCGGCTAATATGCCAGATCCCATCAAAGCAGCACCACAAGCCTGTCAGTATGCAAGTAGCCCAGACAGGGGCCACACCACTCCACAATGAGTCCTGCCCCTGAGAGAGGGGAAGGTAAGGTACGCACCAGTCTGACTGTGGCCCCAGCAGTGGGCTGGGGACAGACATCAAGTCTGACTGTGTCCCTGCCCACCAACACAAGTTACTCCAGACAGCACAGGGGAAGTGCCCTGCAGTTCCGCACCACCCCAGGGACTATCCAAAATGACGAAATGGAAGATTCTCCTCAAAAGAAACTCCAGGAAGTAACGACAGCTAAAAAATTGATGAAAAATGATTTAAGCAATATAACGGAACAAGAATTTAGAATAATAGTCATAAAATTAATCGCTGGGCTTGAAAAAAAGAATAGACAACAGCAGAGAATCTATTGCTACAGAGATCAAGGGACTAAGAAATTGTCATGAGGAGCTAAAAAATGCTATAAAGGAGATGCAAAATAAAATGGAGGCGAACACAGCTCGGATTGAAGAGGCAGAGAGAGAATAGGTGAATTAGAAGATAAAATTACAGAAAAGAGGAAGCTGAGAAAAAGAGAGATAAAAAAATCTACGAGTATGAGGGGAGAATTGGAGAACTAAGTGATGCAATCAAATGCAGCGATATCCATATAATAGGAAATCAGGAAGAGGAAGAGAGAGAGAGAAAGGGGCTGAAGGTGTACTTGAACAAATCATAGCTGAAAACTTCCCTGATCTGGGGAAGGAAAAAGGCATTGAAATCCAAGAGGCACAGAGAACTCCCTTCAGACATAACTTGAATCGATCTTCTGTGTGACATATCATAGTGAAACTGGTAAAATACAAGGATAAAGAGAAAATTCTGAAAGCAGCTAGGGAGAAACAGCTCTAACATATAAAGGGAGACCAGTAAGACTAGTGACAGACCTATCCACTGAAACTTGGCAGGCCAGTCTGGAAAACCTCCAAAAGCATGGAGGTTAAAGAACTCCCTACTAAAGAATGAATGGGTCAACCAGGCAATTAGAGAAGAAATTTAAAAATATATGGAAACAGGGGCGCTTGGGTGGCTCAGTCGGTTAAGCTTCCGACTTCGGCTCAGGTCATGATCTCATGGTCCATGAGTTCAAGCCCCGCGTCGGGCTCTGTGCTGACAGCTCAGAGCCTGGAGCCTGTTTCAGATTCTGTGTCTCCCTCTCTCTGACCCTCCCCCGTTCATGCTCTGTCTCTCTCTGTCTCAAAAATAAATAAACGTTAAAAAAAATTAAAAAAAAATATATGGAAACAAACGAAAATGAAAATACAACAATCCAAACGCTTTGGGATGCAGCAAAGGCAGTCCTGAGAGGAAAATACATTGCAATCCAGGCCTATCTCAAGAAACAAGAAAAATCCCAAATACAAAATCTAACAGCACACCTAAAGGAAATAGAAACAGAACAGCAAAGACACCCCAATCCCAGCAGAAGAAGAGAAATAATAAAGATCAGAGCAGAAATAAACAATATAGAATCTAAAAAACTGTAGAGCAGATCAATGAAACCAAGAGTTGGTTTTTTGAAAAAATAAACAAAATTGATAAACCTCTAGCCAGGCTGCTCAAAAAGAAAAGGGAGATGACCCAAATAGAGAAAATCATGAATGAAAATGGAATGATTACAACCAATCCCTCAGAAGTACAAACAATTATCAGGGAATGTTATGAAAAATTATATGCCAACAAACTGGACAACCTGGAAGAAATGGACAAATTCCTCAGCACCCACACACTTCCAAAACTCAAACAGCAAGAAAAGGAAAACTTGAACAGACCCATAACCAGTGAAGAAATTGAATCAGTTATCAAAAATCTCCCAACAAATAAGAGTCCAGGACCAGATGGCTTCCCAGGGGAATTCTACCAGACATTTAAAGCAGAGATAATACCTATCCTTCTCAAGCTGTTCCAAAAAATAGAAAGGTAAGGAAAACTTCCAGACTCATTCTATGAAGCCAGTATTACTTTGATTCCCAAACCAGACAGAAATCCAGCAAAAAAAGAGAACTACAGACCAATATCCCTGATGAATATGGATGCAAAAATTCTCAATAAGATACTAGCAAATCAAATTCAACAGCATATAAAAAGAATTATTCACCATGATCAAGTGGGATTCATTCCTGGCTTCAGGGCTGTTCAACATTCGCAAATCAATGAATGTGATACATCACATTAATAAAAGAAAAGATAAGAACCATATGATCCTGTCAATCGATGCAGAAAAAGCATTTGACAAAATTCAGTATCCTTTCTTAATAAAAACCCTCGAGAAAGTTGGGATAGAAGGAACATACTTAAACATCATAAAAGCTGTTTATGAAAAGCCCACAGCTAATATCATCCTCAATGGGGAAAAACAGAGCTTTCCCCCTGAGATCAGGAACATGACGGGGATGTCCACTCTCACCGCTGTTGTTTAACATAGTGTTGGAAGTGCTAGCATCAGCATCAGACGACAAAAGGAAATCAAAGGCATCAAAATTGGCAAAGATGAAGTCAAGCTCTCACTTTTTGCAGATGATGTGATATTATACATGGAAAACCTGACAGACTCCACCAAAAGTCTTCTAGAACTGATACATGAATTCAGCAAAGTTGGAGGATACAAAATCAATGTACAGAAATCAGTTGCATCCTTATACACTAATAATGAAGCAACAGAAAGACAAATAAAGAAAGTGATCCCATTCACAATTGCACCAAGAAGCATAAATACCTAGGAATAAAGCTAACCAAAGATGTAAGAGATCTGTCTGCTGAAAACTATAGAAAGCTTATGAAGGAAACTGAAGAAGATATAAAGAAATGGAAAAACATTCCATGCTCATGGATTGGAAGAATAAATATTGTTAAAATGTCAATACGACTCAAAGCTATCGACACATTCAATGCAATCCCAATCAAAATTGCACCAGCATTCTTCTCAAAGCTAGAACAAGCAATCCTAAAATTTGTATGGAACCACAAAAGACCCCGAATAGCCAAAGTAATTTTGAAGAAGAAGAAGACCAAAGCGGGAAGCATCACAATCCCATACTTTAGGCTCTACTACAAAGCTGTAATCATCAGGACAGCATGGTATTGGCACAAAAACAGACACATAGACCAATGGAATAGAATAGAAACCCCAGAATTAGACTCACAAAAGTATGACCAACTAATCTTTGACAAAACAGAAAAGAATACCCAATGGAAAAAGACAGTCTCTTTAACAAATGGTGCTGGGAGAACTGGACAGCAACATGCAGAAGGTTGAAACTAGACCACTTTCTCACACCATTCACAAAAATAAACTCAAAATGGATAAAGGACCTGAATGTGAGACAGGAAACCATCAAAACCCTAGAGGAGAAAACAGGAAAAGACCTCTCTGACCTCAGCCGCAGCAATTTCTTACCTGACACATCCCCAAAGGCAAGGGAATTAAAAGCAAAAATGAACTATTGGGACCTCATGAAGATAAAAATCTTCTGCAGTGCAAAGGAAACAATCAACAAAACTAAAAGGCAGCCAACGGAATGGGAAAAGATATTTGCAAATGACATATCAGACAAAGGGCTAGTATCCAAAATCCATAAAGAGCTCACCAAACTCCACACCTGAAAAACAAATAACCCAGTGAATAAATGGGCAGAAAACATGAATAGACACTTCTCTAAAGAAGACATCCGGATGGCCAACAGGCACATGAAAAATGTTCAATGTCGCTCCTCATCAGGGAAATACAAATCAAAACCACACTCAGATATCACCTCACTCCAGTGAGAGTAGCTAAAATGAACAAGTCAGGAGACTATAGATGCTGGGAGGATGTGGAGAAATGGGAACCCTCTTGCACTGTTGGTGGGAATGCAAATTGGTGCAGCCACTCTGGAAAACAGTGTGGAGGTTCCTCAAAAAATTAAAAATAGACGTACCCTATGACCCAGCAGTAGCACTGCTAGGAATTGACCCAAGGGATACAGGAGTGCTGATGCCTAGAGGCACTTGTACCCCAATGTTTATAGCAGCACTTTCAATAATAGCCAAATTATGGAAAGAGCCTAAATGTCCATCAACTGGCGAATAGATAAAGAATTGTGGTTTATATACACAATGGAATACTACGTGGCAATGAGAAAGAATGAAATCTGGCCTTTTGTAGCAACATGGATGGAACTGGAGAGTGTTATGCTAAGTGAAATAAGTCATACAGAGAAAGACAGATAGCATATGTTTTCACTCTTATGTGGATCCTGAGAAACGTAACAGAAGACCATGGGGGAGGGGGAGGGGAAAAATGTTAGAGAGGGAGGGAGCCAAAACATAAGAGACTCTTAAAAACTGAGAACAAACTGAGGGATGATGGGGGGTGGGAAGGAGGGGAGGGTGGGTGATGGGTATTGAGGAGGGCACCTGTTGGGATGAGCACTGGGTGTTGTATGGAAACCAATTTGACAATAAATTTCATATTTTAAAAAAAGGGAGTATAATACGGACTTTTATAAAATAAAATAAGTTTAAAACAAAATACCAAATGCAGTGCGTCATCCTTGTTAGAATTCTAATGCAAATATATTACTGCCAAACTTTTAAACATTCAGAGAAATTTAAACACTCATTATCTGAATTATTATTTCTGTTAAGTGAGATAATGGAGTGGTATCTTTATGTGTGTACATAAAGATAATTATTCTTATTTGTTAGAGATAGGTAAAATAACATGATGTCTGGAACTTGCTTTAACATAATCCAGGGGAACAGAAATTGGGGAGGTGCTAAAAAATGAAACATCTTTTTATTTTAACCATTAAGAAATTATGTTTTTACCTACTTCTTTTGTAAAACTGCAAGTAAAAACATTTGAAATCATGTATCTGCCTTTCCTAATTTTTAACGACACAGGGTTTCAGAGCTGAAAAAAAATACTGCTTGGAATGTTGGGTCAAATAGCTAAAACATATATATTTATAGGTTGCAAAATGCATTAGTCAGAATAGGTTAGACTGTAAAAGAACAAACAGTCCTATAATCTCAGTGACTGAACAACAAATACTTACTTTTGCCCAAACTACATGTCCAGTCAGAACGAGTGTGTTCAGGGATTTAGTGGCTCTGTGGGAGAACTGACTTTCTCGGTTGCCTCGTGGGCGGGAGGAGTAGCCTGGACACACCTGTTACCATGTTTTTATTTGAAAATGACACAGGTCACTGCTGCATCTAGCCCACTGGCCAGAATATAGCACATGTCTCAAACCCAACCGATGGGGATGCTGGGAAATAAAGTGTTTCCATATATCCAATAATAAGAAATTAAAACAAAACCTTTAAAATACATATTATGTCTGTTCCAATTACAGCGCCCTCGTATTGTAAAATCAACACTCAGGCACCCCTTATGAATTCTAAAATGGAGCAAATAAAATTAATCTATAAAATCAATACTCTTATGGCTCCAAGTAGATCTATAAGAACCATACAGACACTTCCCAGTTCTGCAAACATTAGGAAGCTCATCCCAGCATTGTCACAGATTTTAGATTTATATTGTCTTTCTTTGAGGATTGTATTTTGTATTTGTGGTGTCTGTGTTGGTGGGGGCTCCAGGAGTGAGATCACTGATGGGTAGGCACATCTTTGTGTCACTCTAGTAAAGACCTCAATGGAGACTAGGAAAAAAAAAAAAATACCAAAGCCCACCTGGACTATTCTGCTGAAATGCCTTCCCACCCACAATGTATTCATTCATTCAACAACTGCATGTATCAGGCACTGTTTTAGGCCCAGGAAGTACAAATGAACAAAAAGATATGCCATTCATCCAATGGCATTACTCTTATCTGCTTAAACCCATACTCTAAGAAATATACTTCAGGGCTTTCTATGTCTCAAGATTGCTTGATGGTAAAATGGAACAGATTTCCGGGGGAAGTCAATTCCTGTAGGTGGGAGGAGAAGCCTTTCCTATAGAGAAGTTTAAATTTACACTCTGAAAATTTCAGTAAAGTATGAACCATATTAGCATAGTTCCATCAAGAAATCAGATTTCCCAACCTGTTTTCCTAATTAAAGAAAATTAACTTCTCCCCACACCATTTATTTTTTTCTGAATGTGACATCTTAATAGATGCTGTAGTGACAAGCCAGTTAGCTTGTATTTTGCACATATATCAAAAAATCATATATCAAAATGTGTTAAATCATTTAATATCCATGTGCTCCTTTAATAGGTAGGCTTTCATTTCTAAGTAACAGAAGTCTTTCAGAACCTTTGAAATAGCTTCTCTCTTTTTCAGTTGGAAAATATTGTTTATGTTAAGCATATTGTTAACAGTCAAAGGGCTCAATGTTTAATTCTATATGCTGTTAATGTAATAAAGGGTAAATTAAATGATTTATGTGACTAGCTGTGTATGCAGAAAATATGTAGCCCTTTGTTAAGGTGGCCAGTAAGATATAGGACTTCATGGATTTACTTAACAACATTACTTCCCACATTGAAAAGAAATGAACAGCATAAGCTATTCCTGGGATACTCTGTAATTATGATAAATCATATACAAAGATAAATGGGAATACATTTCCCTTTCAGAAGGGAAACCTTTGTGTCTATTTTGAACTGTTCATAGGCTAAGTTTCAAATCGCGGTTGATTCCTGGCCTCTTTTTCCTCTTCTGCTCCCCTTGTTTTGGTATGTCAGAAGATGTTATCCTAAAAAGGAGTGGGGGAAGTAGCCTATTTTGCTACTTTATAGCTGCTCTAACAAAAACCTTTGGACACTGGGGTGAGATGGGGAATAGATGCGGAGGTGCTTCTGGGTGGCTCAGTTAGTTGATCATGGGACTCTTGATTTTGGCTCCAATCATGATCCCAAGGTTGTGAGATCAAGCCCCATGTTCGGCTCCATGCTCAGTGTGGAGCCTGCTTAAGATTCTCTCTCTCTCTCTCTCTCTCTCTCTCTCTCTCTCTCTCTCAAATGAAAAAAACAAAAACAAAAACAAAAAAAAGCAAAAAACCTTTGGACACCAGAAGACTGCACATTTTGGAGAAAATAAGATGCAGGAATTGATAGTGCATTCAATATGTCTCCTTTCACTTCAGATATAGTCAACATTTACGTTTATGTTAACTCAAGGAGCTCTTGTTTTTAAGCTCTGGATTATACTTAAGGATGGATCATGTTTGAGAAATAAAATCCTGGGGTGCCTGGGTGGTTCAGTCGGTTGGGCATCCGACTTTGGCTCAGGTCATGATCTCGCGGTCAGTGAGTTCAAGCCCCACATCGGTCTCTGTGCTGACAGCTCGGAGCCTGGAGCCTGGAGCCTGTTTCGGATTCTGTGTCTCCCTCTCTCTCTGACCCTCCCTTGTTCATGCTCTGTTTCTTTCTGTCTCAAAAATAAATAAAAGTTAAAAAAAAAAGAAATAAAATCCTTTAATGGTCCCCTTTTGGTCTTTTTTTCTATACATCCATTTTGTAACAGTTGTGAAGGTATATACATATGTATAGATTTTTGAGCCATGTGAAACTGCTATTTTTGTAAGGAAAAAAATGATCAAATATATACATGGAAGTCATCAGATGATTAAGTTTTATAGGAAAAAATATGGAAATAAACAGGAGTAAATGAATATACAACTCCTTAAGATACCATTAAATAGTTAAGTTCTTACTATTTGTTGAATAAATGAGAAAATTATAAAATTAACTAATAGACAAAAGTCAACCCAAATTTAATAAGTGAGTCAAATCATCATTCCAAATTATTTTTGCAATACTAAGCTAAAGGCTATATGATACAGACAGAATAATCACCTAGATTTCCTGTACTGTCCAATTTATATTTTCATTTTAAGATTTCAAACTTACAGTGGCCTACAAATCCAGAAAGCAACAAATTCACTACCCAAATTCCAAAACTGAATGCTTTTCTTTACCTGTTTCCAACTGCAAAAGTAAAATTGTAATAGACATCTTTTTAATTGAAATTCTAAAGTACCTCCCCAAATAGGAAAGTTGGCCTGCAAAGCAAAATAGTTTACTATACAATAATCCTTAAGCCTACCAATCACGTCAGTCTGTATTTTTGATTAATAATCAGCCAAAGTTGATTATTATTTTTCTTAAACATGATGTGAAGACTGGTATCATATAAGTTTTATGAAGGAAGTTGATATTCAGAAGAGAGTGACTTGTTTTAAGATCCTCCTGTCAGTTAACTTTATATGCCTAGTGTCCTGTTTCTAAGAGATAATTTCTTTTCATGATGTCTCACAAGATGGATAGACTTCTGCAAATTGAACAGAAAAAAATAGCAAAGCTCTTTGCTGCTTTAGGCTTTCAGATGAAGGCTAGAAAATCTGAGTTTATTCTCTAAATTTCCATTTTCAAGCTGCTACATTACATTTTTTTCCTCCCTCTTTACTTGACTTTTTTAACGTTAGGCAACATTCATCATGAAAAGAAGCTCCGAAATCCTTGTGCATCTACTTTACTCGGTTGTTTTCTTTAAAGCAGAAGTTGTATGGATGAGCAATTTGTAAATGTTTCTAAAAGCACTTTTTTTAAAAAAGCAGTAAGATGAATTTTAAGGAAGGATCTTGAGGCCACTTGTTTCATCTACTGTTCCAATAAAACTCTTCTGTGGGAGTGGAAAAGTGGCCGCTGCATATAATGTATCTTTCCCACTCAGTAAGAAGTCCAGTTGAATATCCTATTGATTCCACTGAACTACCCACCACACAGATATTTAATGAAGTTGGTAGTTTGAGAGGACAAGTCACAGGATGTGTGTCACTAGACCAGACACCTCCAGTGTAACATTGTTGTCAGCTCTGCCTCTATCATGAGATGATGTATTTCCATAGCACGTGAGAAACAATTGATCTAGTAGGTAATAGATAACTCCAAAGTAATAGCATCCAAGAAAAGCAGAACAGAAATCACTTGAGCACCATTCTCTAGTACCTAGGAGTGAAAATGAGTTTTCATGTGAGCCTACACCTAAAAAGGATGCATTCTCATTTTCTAGAATATTTATAAAATCTGCTATATTTCTAAATCTGTGTATGTTGATCAAAGTTAGAAAAAGCAGTGGGTTTTATTATACATAAGCTGTGGCTATGTTAATACTGTACTTGAGATTGATGGGCTGATTCTCCAAATCCTAGCTGTAATTTTCCACCACACTTGACCAGCTAAATACACATATTGTAAAGAGTTTTGGCAACAGTTTTCCCTTCACTGTCGGTGGTTTTTTTAAACACTGACAGAAATAGGGAGGAAATCCTCAAAGAATGAAATCATTAGAGTAAGTTCTATTTGTATATTTTTAGACAATCAGAACAATTCTTTGAAGGCAGTTTGTGGTAATAATTTTATGCACGTTTCCTATATTGCCTATGCCTGGAATCTGCCCTGCTCTGGCTTCCTGGCTGGCTGCCCTCCTGTAAACACTGCAGAAATGAAATGCTGCCACAAGGAATTGTCTTCGAGACTGGCCACTCTACTAAAGTGCATGCCACAGTGGCAGTCTTAGGAAAACTAACCCCGTCATCAAATTCAAGAAATTCCTGGTAAATGAATCGTGAGCCTTTTTCCTTTAGTAGTGGTGATGAGGATTACTATATATTGAGCACCCAGTGAACACCTAACTTACTTATGTAAACACAGAGGTAAGCATTGAAAGCACTTAATCTCTTTCTTGTAACAACACTACAAGAATTGTGTTATTCTCTCAAATTTCTGGGTGAAATAAACAAAGGCCAACAGAGGTGAAGACTCTTGTCCAAAGTCGCACGCACAGTAAGAGGCATCTGCCTGGCCCAGTACCTAACTAGAAGAGCTGAAATTCTAACTCATTCAGCAATCAGCCAATTGACAGATTCCTAAAGTTGGCCGCAACAGTCAGCTGAGTCCTGAGCAAAATAAAGCACAACAGAATAGCGCTCTCCACACAGAATGAGTGATTTATATCACCATCTATCTTTTAAACCTGTTAACCTGCCTCCCAAGAAGTTGCCTGGGTCTGAACAAAAACTAGAGAGAAAATAATAACAAAAGTGTGAAATGTTGTGTTGACATGAAAACCAGAAAGAACGTGTAAATCTATTTTCAATTCATAATTCAATTCAATAATTTTCAATTCATCCAAGTAAACTGCATCTATATGTAACTTCTGTTGTCCAATTATGAGACAAAAGGATATAAAAGACAATTTGAAATAAATTGTGACATGACCCTCAGTGCATGCAATAAAATCCTTGCTTTCAATATAGAATTATGTAATTTTAATCAATACAAAATTATCTTCTACCAAACACCACCGGAAGAATGATGAACAACAATATTTTTAAAGGTCACTTAAAATAGTTGCAAGTTATTAGGAAAGCAGTGATAGTTTAAATACCTACTTTATTCATCTACTTATTTATTACTTATTCCACAATGCCTGTGCTAGCACACAAGAAGACAAGCTCCTTGTGTCTCAGTCTCCTCATCTGCAAAGTAAGAGAATTTGCACTAAGCGATTCGTATGTTCTCTTCAATCAATTCAAACAACATGAGACCTCATGTTTTATTTTATTCTGAGGAGAGGTTACAAATGTAAACACATGTTACCTCCACGATCAGTAACTTAACCTTCTTAAGTGGGAAAGATTTAGTATTCCATACATACCATTATCATCTTCCTAAGCACCTTTTAAACACTTGTTTGCCAGTGGTGATGAGCTATGCGGTGGTCAGAGTATATCTTAGGAGTTTATTTTTAAAGGTGAAAATGATAAATAACAGGTATGAAATATGAACATATATTATACTGAAAGCTGTATGTGAAAAATAAAGATTCAACTGACTATTTTATCAATACTGTGCCTTCCAGAAAGGACCTGCCTTGTATTGAGTGGCACAGACAACCACCCGCCTCCTGTGAGTTGAAGACTCTCTATTTCTAAATTATATCTGTCATTATATATGAAATTCTACCACTTCTGGTTTATTTCTTTGGTTTAAGACATTATCTCTGGGATTTCCCATCCAAGATGCAAATACCCTTCAGAGAGTTCACTGCTTATAAGCCAAGAAGAGATTACAAAGAGAAAATGTAAGGCGTGTACATGTTGATGACTTGGAGGGAAAGTAACTGAATGGAAAGCAGGCTGCCTTGCAGAGGCTCTTTGCAGAGAGAATCCTGGTTCATCAGAAGCCAAATGAAAGCTCTTTGCATTAGTATGCCAGAAGGAAGATTTGGCTGTGTCAGGAAGAGAAACACAGAAGAAGGTGGGAGAACATAGAAGCAAACTGTGTCCACTTTTTAATTTTTCCAAGGGTTAGTCCTAACGCCATATGTTTGTCATCTAGGCAGTAAAACTTGGGAGTGATTGAACTCTTTATCTTTAATCCTGAAACATTCTAATTGTTTAGATATGTTCATGGACATGTCAAGAGTGGTTGAAATTAAATGAGATATTGCACATGAAATGACTTGTATCAACTCTAAAGTATGAAACAGATGTTATTGTTTTTATTTGATAGAGAAAGCAAGGGCAAGGAGCTTTAGAGGATAAAGGGTAAGGGAAGTAGCTATATAAATACACAGAATTGTATCTGGCAGCATAAGCTAATTTATCCCAAAAAGCAAATTTGCCTTCTCTTAACTATAACATCAATCCCTCACTTCTGAACAGAAATGTAGGTGTGTCCTATAGAGAAAACCTTTCCCTGCCTGAACATAGCAGAGTAATAACACAGCACAATGGGTTCTTGTCAGGAAAAGAAGTACGTAACCTGTAGCCTGCCCAGAAGACATTAGGGTTTCACCTGAGAGAAACTCTCTTCTATATCAGGTAGAAAAAAAAAGTGATACAGACAAAATTCCAAATATAAGCTAGAATTAATTGAATTACTCAGAGTCCATTTATGAAATGATCTGTGAAGGACAGTAATGAGCTCACCTTTGAGCTTCCCATTAATGACTAGGTTGTATCATGCTTGTCTAGCCACAGTATCTGCAATAATTATGGAATGATTAGAAAGCATTATTGATGAACAATTAGAAAGTTGACCATGGGATTGATTGTGACAGTAGTTAAGGACCAATTCTACTCTCAAATATTTACAACAGTCACATTTTGAAACTCCTGGATCACAAAAGCAAAGTAAAATAGAAAATAGTTCCAACTTCCAATAGAGAAAAGTTCCAATTCCTATATGAAAATCTTAACAGTTTTCTTCCACAATTTGTAATAATCCAAACTGATATTCACGAACCTTGATTCCCTAACAATTCCAAGTAACAGATCATATTATTCCAGATTCAGTTTCCATTTCCCAAAACACCTCTCCATCCTCAATTCTCTTTGCTTCTTATTTTTATTTATTTTATAATTAAATAGAAGGAAATCATCGTTGCCCTGATTTCAGATAATAACCATAATGTTCCACTCAGGAATTCCCATCTAATCAACATTATCCACCTGAGGATGCCTTTAGCATAGAATATACCCTGGATGAAGAAGTACCTACTGCTGGAAGCAGTTAAGTTGTGACTAGAGTCATACAGAACACTGAGGTTTATTGCAGAGAAGTCCAAGTTCAAGGGCCAGGCTTCCTCAAATATCTGACTCTGATTATTAGCCTAAGTCCCCAGAAGAGAGTTGGCCAGCCATCAAAGCTTTGTGGAAATTGTGTTACTGAAGTGACACAATCCTGGCAAAGAGTGGCCTATGATGGTTCAACCATATAGAGTCTAGGCCATCTCTAGCCGTGTTCTACAAACATAGTAATATGAAGTAAGCTTTCAAAGAGAAGAAGAATCCTCCCACCACCATACCCTTCTCTAATGGCCACAAATAAATAAATAAATAAAAGAAAAAAGGCATCTTCATGGAAATTAGAACCAGAAACAGCTAGGTTAGCTAATGTCACTTCTCAGGGCCCTTGTTGACCAGGCCAGCAAAAAACAATGAAAACGCACTTTACATCTATTAGATTGGCAAAGGCAGAAGAGAGCTAACAATGGTAAGTAAAGACAGGGACATGGAGGCATGGGGATCCTCATGCACTGCTGCAGGGAGTGCAGAAGAAGTGTATGACTTCTCTAGAGAACAATCTGGGAATACTTAACCAAATTACACAGACACGTTCCTTACAACCCATCAATTCACACACACACACACACACACACACACACACACACACACACAAATACATACATATCCGAAAGAAACTCTCACACAGGCCCCTAAAAGAGCCTATATGAGGATTGATTCCCATATAAATTGGGAGGCAGGCAGTTGATGGCAATTTGAGTATCTATCTCTGGGAGAGTGAATAGGAAAAAAATGGTATGTGCATACACTGATTTAAGCAACAGATTAGAAGTACATATATTAACATAATTGTACATGTATGTACGGGGGGGATAAGAAACTGAATGAAATAAATAATGCAGTACTATCTTCATAACTAAAAAATACAAGCACACAGAACCGCAATATACATCTGGGAACAATAACTGCAAAAATATCAACATTAAATATACTAGAAGATTGTCTATGGGGGACTGGAGGAGAATAAAAGTAGGAAATGGGTATAAAAGAGAAGGGGGAAGGAAGAAAATAAGACAGGAAGCATCATTATATAAAATCATGATAATTAGCCATACTGAGAAATATGTTTAATGCAATAATCTGTATCTGAATCCAAA